>NC_037684.1:63112293-63333336 GCF_003255815.1 Theropithecus gelada
ATTTGATATAAAATTAGCTCAAAATCAGAATACAAAGTCACACTTTGTGCTTGAATAAAATCCCTTTAAATTAGATTCTGATTCTTTTGATTATTTTGGGTTGATGCAGGTGAGGCAAATAGATGTTGTGATTCAGGGCAGAGGAATTTACTGGAGAAGGTGGAAACGTGAGTCAACCATGAGGTAATTGGTATCAGGGAGTATTGAAATGAGGATGGTTTTAGGGTTAGAAACTAAAGGGAATCCAGGCTTCATTAGTTTATTTATGGCTTGCAGGTATTGGACTAATTAATATTCTTCCCATTAAGCTTTTGAATATTTATTTATTTATTTATTTATCTATCTATTTGAGATGGAGTTTCGCTCTGTCACCCAGGCTGGAATGTAGTAGCGTGATCTTGGCTCACGCAACCTCCACCTCCTGGGTTCAAGCGATTCTCCTGCCTCAGCCTCCCGAGTAGCTGGGATTACAGACGTGCACCACCACGCCCAGCTAATTTTTGTATTTTTAGTAAAGATGGGGTTTCACCATGTTGGCCAGGCTGGTCTTGATCTCTTGACCTCATGATCTGCCCACCTTGGCCTCCCAAAGTGCTGGAATTACAGGTGTGAGCCACCACGCCCGGCCAATAGGCTTTATTTTTTAGAACAGCATTTGATTTACAGAAAAATTGAGTATATAGTACAGAGAATTCCCACATGTCCCTGTTCCTCTTTACACATAGTTTACCCTATTATTAGCATCTTGCTTTAGTGTTATTACAGTTCACATACTTTACCTTATTAAATATAGTCTATTTAAAGACTATAGTTTATATTAGTTCACTCTCAGTATTGTATGGTTCTAAGGGTTTTGACAAACTTATAATGATTTCTCCATTACACGTTCATGCAGAATAGTTTTACTTCCTAAACACCCTCTGTGTTCTACCTATTCATTCCCCTCCAGCTCTGTCCAAGCCTCTGCCAACTGCTGCTCTTTTTACTGTCTCTATAGTTTTGTCTTGTCTAGAATGCCATCTAGTGTGAAGTTCCTCCATGTCTTATTTTCTTAAACTCAGTGGCAGGAAGCTCCATGTCTTTTAATTGTGTGATAGCTCATTTTAAAAATTGCTGATCCATCAAATGACTGTACCACAGTTTATTCACTCACCTATTGAAGGACATCTTGGTCGCTTCCAGTTGTTGACAATTTTGAATAAAACCGCTATAAACATTTATGTGCAGGTTTTTGTGCTGAAATAAGTAGTTAAATATCTAGGAGTACAACTGCTGGATCAGATGGTAAAGCTGTATATTTAGTGTGTAGGAAACTTCCCAAGTTTTCCAAAGCGGCTCTGCCATTGTACATTCCCACCAGCAATAAATGAAAGTTCCTGTTGCTCTTCATCCTTGTCAGCATTTGACATTGTCAGTGATATCTCGTTGTAGTTTATTTAATCTTTGGTGTTTGAGACAGGGTCTTGCTCTGTTGCTCAGGCTGGAGTGTAGTGGCACAATCATGGCTCACTGCAGCTTCCACCTCGTGAGCTCAAGCAATCCTCCTGCCTCAGCCTCCAGAGTAGCTGGGCCTACAGGCACATGCCAACATACGTGGGTAATTTTTAAATTTGTTTTGTAGAGATTGGGTCTTGTTGCCTAGGCTTGTCTTGAACTCCTGGTCTCGAGTAATCCTCCCACCTCAGCCTCCCACAGTGTTGTGATTACAGGCATGAGCCACTGCACTTGGCCTCACTGTAGTTGTCATTTGCGATTTCCTGATGGCAGATGACTTGAGCATCTTTTCCCATACTCATTTGCCATATGTCTACCTTCTTTCACGAGATATCTGTTCAGAGCTTTTGCGCATTTTTAAGTTTTCTTAATTGTGACAAAATATACATAAGATGTACCATCCTAATCATTTTTAAGTGTACAGCTCAGTAGTGTTAAGTACATTCACATCATTGGCAGTCATTCTCCAGAACTCTTCATCTTGCAAAGCCAAAACTACACCCATGAAACAGCTCCCTATTCTGCACCTTGCCCTCCTCCCCCTAGTTCCCAGCAACCACCATTTGTTATGGGAAAGAGCCAGAACAGTATAGAAGCAAGTTCCCCCATACTGGGAAGGAGCCAAGACACCAAAGAATGATTTAGAGAAGTTCAGTTTGAGGAGTAGATGAGTTTACTGGGACTTACCTACAGGTACTCCTGGGCAGCAGCAGGGAGCAGGACAACTCTGGAGGTCTGCTCTGCCACCTGTCTGCTTTTCATTTATCTATTTATTTTTACTTTCAAATAATTTTGTATTAATTTTTGTGGGTGCATAGTAGATGTATACCTACTCGTACACCTCATAGCAGGTGTATGGAGTATATGAGATGTTTTGATACCAGCATGCAATGCATCATGGAAAATGAGGTATTCATCCCCTCAAGCATTTATTCTTTGTGTTATAAACCATCCAATTATGCTCTTCGTTATTTTAAATTTATTTAAATATACATTAATGTGTAATTATTATTGACTATAGTCACCTTTCTAAGCTGCTTTTAGGCTAATTTTCTGGCTCTTCGCCTACTGTGTGTGTGCGATGGGACTGTTTTCCTTGGTGTGCTCTCAGATACACTCTGGGATGTTTCGATTCTCAGGAACACCTGCTCCTTGAGTGGGCCATTGACTCATTGCCTAGCTTTCAGCGTTCAGGCAGCAGACATAGCCTTAAGTAATCTGGTGGGTGACTCATCACACTACACTCAGCCATTTCATTTTCTTTAGCAGTGTCTAACCTTAGGTGTTGTACAAGGAAAACAAAGGCATTACAGGAACTGCAAATAGGGATGAGGAACCTTTTGTCAAGGAATCCTTGAATAGTAAACAGATCTGAGACTTTCACTTGCTTCAGATTTTGAAGGAAACTGGGGTAGTTCATGGAGGGGGAATGGTGGGGTCTATTTCTACTTTAAGGGCCCTATTTCCCCAATATGTCTGTTGATCCTATAACCAAAGAAACTGATGGATGTGAGTGAGCATGTTCTGAGTGAGGGATGCCAAGGGCTTGGTGAATTATGAGGGGAGCAAGGAAACTGGGGTGATCTGTCAGAGCTTTTGGAGGATAAAGGCCAGTGGGAAGGAGTTCCAGGACTTCAGGAATTAGTACTTTGGATAAACAAAAATATTAACATTCCAAATAGAAAGTAAATCCTGCTAATAGGTTAACAGGGACTGTGAAATTTAACAAAAAACTGTGTTGGGCATGATGGAGTCCAAGAGACACCAAAAGGGGCTTAGAAAGAGGCAAATCATCCACCCCCACTACTGAGGCATTATGGTAAGTAATTGTGAAGGTTAAGGGTAGAGTAGGTGGTTCTAGTATCTATTAGAAAGGTCATAGGGTGCCCATTGACTGGGATTATTATTTCATCCCATGTGTTCAAGGGTATGTGGGGGCACAAAAGAGCAGATTACTCAAAGGGGAGTCATTGGGATGCTGACATTTTTCTTTTTGGACCTTGAGATATAAATCTGCAGGTGCTCCAGGCTACTCTAAGTTGTAGGGACGTCAACGTGACTTCAAGGCCTTGGGGTGATTTCCCATGAGTTGTTTCAGTTGAAGATCCATGAGTTTGCATGGATCAGTTGTTCAGATTACTTAGATGCCTGTACATCTTTTTGGTTTGTGCTAAAACATGGATCTTAGAGGGGCATTTTGGCAGCGGTACCTTTGATCAGTTACTTAAGTGGAATTTCATTCTCTCTTGACTTCTTTCACAAGGATGTATGAAAGCATGAAACTCAAAGAGAGAAAGGGAAAGTGTGTCAAAAGCAGATCACCCCTCTGCTTTACTCTTATCTTCTAGGTCCACAAATAGGTGTAACTTGAATTAGAACAGGTGGAGAGGAGCATATAATTAATACGACGTAATTAGTATGAATAAACTCTCTCAGTTTAGTATAGAGCTCATTAACAAAACTGGTAAAGCAGATGCCATCTAGAGTTAAACCTGGGTAATCCTTCCAGTTATTTTCTAAGTGGTATTTATAGACAGAGACTAATTCATCTCTTTGTTGGTACTCTTAAGTCTTTGATGAGTCGATTTTAGTTGTGAAGGCTGTGGAAATACAATCTGAACGCTTTTCTCTGATTTCTCCATCTGTGATAGGCCCCAGGTGTTTTGAGATTTAACTGTAGGTCTTCATTAATTTTGGTCTTCTCACACCCTAAGGAGGCATCTCTGGGTCCTATAAAGAAGTTAGAATAATTAGTAAAGATCTTGAAGCTCTAGAGAAGATGCCCCTAAGACTAACTTGTGTAGAAAATTTCTCCTTTCATGGCTGGGCGTGGTGGCTCACGCTTGTAATCCCAGCACTTTGGGAGGCCAAGGTGGGTGGATCACTTGAGGTCAGGTGTTTGAGACTAGCCTGGCCAACCTGGTGAAACCCTGTCTCTATTAAAAATACAAAAATTAGCCTGGCGTGGTGGTGTGCGCCTGAAATCCCAGCTACTTGGGAGTTTGAGGCACGAGAATTGCTTGAACCCGGGAGGCAGAGGTTGCAGTGAGCCAAGATCATGCCACTGCACTCCAGCCTGGGCAACAGAGCAAGACTCCGTCTCCCAAAAAAAAAAAAAAAAAAAAAGAGTATCCCTTCATTATATGTAGTTTCATTTTCAAAACTACAGTTTCAAGAGGCCACAACATGACAACCATTATAATTGACGATCTCGAGGTGGTCCATTTTGTGCACTGGTCTTCTTCAGCTTTAGTTACAAGCTCAGCTTCCTCTCTAAGTCTTGAGGTATCCTTGTATGTCATGATGATATCTATCATTTGTTGAATGCTTATTAAATTTTATAGACTGTGTTAAGAGCAAGTTTTCACAGTAACCTTTTTAATCGTTGAGTATCTCTATGATGTAGGTATCAGTATTTTGATTTTATCGATGAGAACATAGAGGCTGAGGCTGTATCCTCAGTAATGTGTCATGGGTCACACAGCAAGTTAGGGGCATGGCTAGAATGTGACTGAAGTGTGTTCACCTCAAAACCCTATGGCCTTAAGTACTACACCAGTCTTCCTCTATTATCCCACACTCTGAAGTGCTTCCCATGAGGTAGTCTCAAACTCTTAAGTCCAACTCAAAGAAAATGACCTTATCTGAAGATAGTTTAATACTGTTTTGATTTAGAGGATTTTCCTACTGCCTAAAGGCTTTGCAGTGGTGAGAATGGGATGGGAATTCCCAAAGTCACCTGGACAAGTTTAATATTAATTTTTATGGGTACATAGTGGATATATATACTTATGAGTTACATGAGCTATTTCAATAAAGCATGCAATGCATAATAATCACATCAGAATGGAGGATCCATCTTTGCTAAAGGATAAAGCATTTATCCTTCGTGTTACAAAAAATCATAGTGGCGGGCGCCTGTAGTCCCAGCCACTCAGGAGGCTGAGGCAGGAGAACGGCATGAACCCAGGAGGCAGAGCTTGCAGTGAGCCGAGATTGTGCCACTGCACTCCAGCCTGGGTGACAGAACGAGACTCTGTCTCAAAAAAATAAAAATAAAAATAAAAATCCAGTTATACTCTTGTAGTTATTTTAAAATGTGTCATTAAATTATTTTTTACTATAGTCACCCTGTTGTGCTAGCAAATAAGTCTTACTCATTTTTTCTAATATTTTTGTAACCATTGACCATCTCCATTCCCCATGCCCTACCCACTCCCCCACCGCATTACACTTCCCAGCCTCTGGTAAGTATCCTTCTACTCTCTGTGTTTATGACTTCAATTGTTTTCATTGTTAGCTCCCACAAATAAGTGAGAGCATTTAAAATTTGTCTGTCTGTGCCTGGCTCATTTCACTTAACATAATGACCTCCAGTTCCATCCATTGCAAATGACAGAATCTTATTTTTTTGTGGCTAAATAGTACTCCATTGTGTATATGTACTATATTTTCTTTATTGATTCAGCTGTTGATGGACATTTAAATTGCTTCGAAGTCTTGACTATTGTGAACAGCACTGCAAGAAACATGAGAGTGCAGCTATATCTTCGATATTCTGATTTCCTTTCTTTTGGGTATATACGTAGCAGTGGGATTGCTGAATCATATGGCAGCTCTATTGTTAGTGTTCTGATGAACCTCCATGGTGGTTGTATTAATTTACAGTCCCACCAACAGTGTACAAGTGTTCCCTTTTCTCCACATCCTCACCAGCATTTGTTATTGCCTGTCTTTTGGATATAAGCCATTTTTAACTGGGGTAAGATGGTATCTCATTGTAGTTTTGATTTGCATTTCTCTGATGATCAGTGATGTCAAACAGGATGTCTTCTTTTGAGAAATGTCTATTCAGATCTTTTGTCTGTTTTAATCAGATTATTATTTTCCTGTAGAGTTGTTTATATATTCCGGTTATGAAACCCTTGTCAAATGGGTAGTTTGCAAATATTTTCACCCATTATGTGGATTGTCTCTTCACTTTGTTGATGGTATCCTTTGCTGTGCAAAAGTTTTTTGTTTTGGTTTTTTTTTTTTTTTTGAGATGGAGTCTCGCTCTGTCGCCCAGGCTGGAGTGCAGTGGCTGGATCTCAGCTCACTGCAAGCTCCGCCTCCCGGGTTTACGCCGTTCTCCTGCCTCAGCCTCCCGAGTAGCTGAAAAGTTTTTTTTTAACTTGATGTGATCTCATTTGTTGATATTTGCTTTGGTTGCCTGTGCTTGTGGGGTATTACTCAAGAAATTTTTGCCCAGACCAATATCCTGGAGATTTTCCCCAATATCTTCTTATAGTAGTATCATAGTTTGAGAACATAGATTTAAACCTTTAGACTTAAGTCTTTAATCCATTTGATTTGATTTTTGTATGTGGCAAGAGATAGGGGTGTAGTTTCATTCTTTGGCATATGGATATCCAGTTTTCCCCGCACCATTTATTGAAGAGACTGTCCTTTCCCTGATGTATGTTCTCGACATCTTTCTCAAAAATGAGTTCACTGTAGATGTATGGATTTATTTATTTAGTTCTCTATTCTGTTCCACTGTTCTACATGTCTGTTTTTATAACTGTACCATGCTGTTTTGGTTACTATAACTCTGTGGTATAATTTGACGTACAATAATGTGATTCCTCCAGTTTTGTTCTTTTTGCTCAGGATAGCTTTGGCTATTCTGGGTAGGGTGTGTGCGTGTGTGTGTGTGGTCCCATATAAACTTTAGGATTTTTTTTCTATTTCTGTGAAGAATGTCATTGATATTTTTATAGGGATTGCATTGTATCTGTAGATTACTTTGGGCAGTATGGATATTTAACAATATTGATTCTTCCAATCTACAAACATGGAGTATCTTTCCATTTTTGTGTGTCCTCTTCAATTACTTGCATCAATGTTTTATAGTTTCTATTGTAGAGATATTTCACTTCTTTAGTTAATTCCTAGGTATTTTATTTGTAGCTGTTATAAATATGATTACTTTCTTGATTTCTTTTTCAGATTGTTCACTGTTGGCATATAGAAATCCTACTGATTTTTGTATGTTGATTCTGTATCCTACAATTTTACTAAATTTGTTTATCAGTTTTAATAGTTCTTTGGTGGAGTCTTTAGGTTTTTCCAAATATAAGATCATACTATCTACAAATAAGGATAATTTGACTTCTTCCTTTCCAATTTGGATGCCCTTTATTTTCCTTGTCTGATTGCTCTAGCTAGGACTTCCAGTACTATGCTGAATAACAGTGATGAAAGTGGACATATTTGATCCTTGAGCATTCTTACTGAAAAAGAAAGAAAAAAAAAAAAAAGTGGGCTTCCTTGTCTTGTTCCATATCTTAGAGGAAAGGATTTCAGTTTTTCCCCATTCAGTGTGATACTAGCCATGAGTCTGTTGTATATAGATTTTATTATATTGAGGTTTGTTCCTTCTATATCTTGTTTATTGAGGGTTTATACCATGAAGAGGTGTTAAATTTTATCAATTGCTTTTTTAGCATCAATTGAAATAATATGTCTTTGGTCCTTCATTCTGTTATATCACATTGATTGATTTGCATATGTTAAACCATCCTTGCATCCAAGGATAAATCTCACTTGGTCATGATGAATGATCTTTTTAATGTGTTGTTGAATTTGGTTTGCTAATATTTGTTGATAATTTTTGCATCAATATTCATCAGTGATATTGGCCTGTAGTTTTCTTTTTTGGTGTGTCTTTTTCTGCTTTTGGTATCAGGGTAAATCTGGCCTCATAGAATGAGTTTGCAAGTACTCCCTCCTCCTATTTTTTTTTTGGTAATAGAGTAGGATTGGTATTAGTTCTTCTCTAAATGTTTGGTAGAATTCAGCAGTGAAGCCATTGGGTCCTGGGTTTTTCTTTGCTGGGAAAATTTTTATGTTTTTATTAATAGCTTCTGTCTCGTAACTTGTTATTAGTCTGTTCAGGTTTTAGATTTCTTCCTGGTTCAATCTTGGTAGGTTGTACATATGTAGGAATTTATCCATTTCTTCTAGATTTTCCAATTTATTGGCATATAGTTGCTCATAATAGCCACTAATGATCTTTTGAATTTCTGTGGCATTGGTTCTAATGTCTCATTTTTCATATCTTACTTATTTGGCTCCTCTCTCTTTTTTTTCTTAGTCTGTCTAAAGGTTTGTCAATTTGTTTATCTTTTCAAAGACCAACTTTTTTTTCATTGATCTTTTGTGCTGTTTTCTTTATTTCAAAATCTTTAATTCTGGTCTGATTTTTATTATTTCTTTTCTTCTACTAATTTTGGGTTTGGTTTGCTCTTGCTTTTCTAGTTCTTTAAGATGCATTGTTAGGTTATTTGAGGGTTTTTTTTTTTTCTTTTTTGATGTACATGCTTATAGTTATAAACTTCCCTCTTAGTACTTCTTTTGTTATATCCCATAGGTTTTGGCATGTTGTGTTTCCATTATCATTTGTTTCAGAAAACTTTTCAATTCCCCCTTAACCTCTTTATTGACCCACTGGTCATTCAGGAGCATATTGTTTAATTTCCATGTTTTTGTATAGTTTCTAAAATTTCTCCTTTTATTGATTTCTACTTTTATTTCATTGTAGTCAGAGAAGATGCTTGATATTATTTCAGTTTTTTTAATGTTTTCAGACTTGCTTTGTGACCTAACATATGATTTATCCTTGAGAATAATTCGTGTGCTGAGAAAAATAATGTGTATTCTGCAACTGTTGGATGAAATGCTCTGTAAATATTTATGAGGTCCATTTGGTCTATAGTGTAGATTAAGTGTGATATTTCTTTACTGATTCTCTGTCCGGAAGATCTCTCCAGTGCCAAAAGTGGGATGTTGGAGTCTCCAACTATTATTGGTCTGTCTCTTTAGCTCTGGTAATATTTCCTTTATATATCTGGGTATTCCAGTGTTGGATGCATATACATTTGTAATTGTTATCCTCTTGCTGAGTTGATCCCCTTATTATATAATGACCTTTGTCTCTTCTTATAGTTTTTGTCTTGAAATCTATTTGATATAAGTGTAGCTACTTCTGCTCCTTTTTAGTTTCCATTGGTATGGAATATCTTTTTGCATCCTTTGATTTTTAGTCTGTGTGTGTCTTCATAAATGAAGTGTGTTTCTTCTAAGTGATAGATCACTGGATCTTGTTTTATGTCTTTTGATTGGAGAGTTTAGTACATTTACATCCAATGTTATTACTGATAAGCAAGTAATATTCCGGCCATTTTGTTATTTCTGATTGTTTTGTGGTCTTCTCTTCATTTTTTCTTCTTCCTTTTAGTAAAGGTGATTTTATCTGGTGGTATGATTTAATTTATTGCCTTTTACTTTTGTGTCTGTTTGTTGTATGTTTGTGATTTGGGGTACAATGAGATTTTCAAACACTATTTTATAAGCCATTATCTTAAGCTGATAACAACTTAACAGTGCTTGCATAAACTAACAAGCAAAAAGAAAACTAATAATAACTCTATGACTTAACTTCATCCCCCACATTTTAACTTTTTGTTGGTTCTATTTATATCTTAATGTACTGCGTATGCCTTGAAAATTTGTTTTAGTTATTATTTTCAATTGGTTCATCTTTTGGTCTATTTAGTATAAGAGTAGTTTACGCCGGGCGCGGTGGCTCACGCCTGTAATCCCAGCACTTTGGGAGGCCGAGACGGGCGGATCACGAGGTCAGGAGATCGAGACCATCCTGGCTAACACGGTGAAACCCCGTCTCTACTAAAAATACAAAAAACTAGCCGGGCGAGGCGGCGGGCGCCTGTAGTCCCAGCTACTCGGGAGGCTGAGGCAGGAGAATGGCGTAAACCCGGGAGGCGGAGCTTACAGTGAGCTGAGATCCGGCCACTGCACTCCAGCCCGGGCAACAGAGCGAGACTCCGTCTCAAAAAAAGACACCATGTCAAAAAAAAAAAAAAAAAAAGAGTAGTTTACAAGGCTGGGCATGGTGGCTCACACCTGTAATCCCAGCACTTTGGGAAGCCGAGGTGGGTGGATGATGAGGTCAAGAGATTGAGACTATCCTGGCCAACATGGTGAAACCCCTTCTCTACTAAAAATACAAAAATTAGCTGGGTGTGGTGGCGCACACCTGTAGTCCCAGCTACTCAGGAGGCTGAGGCAGGAGAATCGCTTGAACCCAGGGGGAAAAAAAAAAAAAGACTAGTTTACAAATCACGGTTACAGTGTTTTAATATTCTGTGTTTTTCTGTGTACTTACTATTACCAATGAGTTTTGGACCTTCAGATGATTTCTTATTGCTCATTAATGTCCTTTTCTTTCAAATTGAAGAACTAGATCTCATTAACATTTCTTGTAGAACAGGTCTTGTGTTGATGAAATCATTCAGCTTTTGTCTGTCTGGGGAAGTCTTTATTTCTTCTTCACGTCTGAAGGGTATTTTCACGGTATATATTATTCTAGAGTAAATGTTTTCTTTTCCTTCAGCACTTTAAATATGTCACGCCACTCTCTCCTGGCCTGTAAGGTTTCCACTGAAAAGTCTGCTGTGAGACCTATTGGAGCTCCATTTTATGTTGTTTGTTTCTTTTCTCCCGCTGCTGTTGGAATCCTTTCTTTATGCTTGACCCTTGGTAGTTTGATTATTAAAAGCCTTGAGGCAGTTTTCTTTGGGTTAAATCTGCTCAGTGTTCTATAACCTTCTTGTATTAGGATTTTGCTATCTTTCTCTAGGTTTAGGAAGTTTACTGTTATTATCCCTTTAAACTTTTTACTCCTATCTCTTTCTCTACCTCCTCTTTAAGGCCAAAAGCTCTTAGATTTGCCCCTTTGGGGCTATTTTCTAGATCTCATAGATGTGCTTCATTCTTTTTATTATTTTTTCTTTTGTCTCTTCTGATTGTGTATTTTCATTTTTTATTTCTTTAATTTTATTTTTTATTCGACTATTTTCAAATGGTCTGTCTTCAAGCTAATTCTTCTGCTTAGAGCCTCTGATGCATTCTTCAGTATATCAGTTACATTTTTCACCTTCAGAATTTCTGCTTGATTCTTTTGAATTATTTCAATCTCTTTGTTAAATGTATGATAGGATTCTGAATTCCTTCTCTGTGTTATCTTGAATTTGAGTTTCCTCAACACAGCTACTTTGTCTCTTTAAATCTATTTTCTATCTTTATGTACTCTTCTTTCTTCCCTGGAAGGATAATAGTATGGGCTTTCATACCCTCCGGCTCCTTACCTCTCTCTGTCCTCTTTCCTTTGGGCCCAGGGATGGCGCCAGCTACACTGCTGCCAGCCTCAGGCTCCTGCACTATCTATCCCTTTTTGGTTCTGTCACACTCTATCCACCATAAGTTGTTCCTTTGTAAATAAACCTTCCTCTAATTATTCTAATTTAATTGTGCCAACTGTTTTATATTGAGTCCTTGACTGATACAGGAAAACTGGTAGAATATGAATCTCCTAGTCCATCACTGAAGAGTAGAGTACTGAAATAAAGTTTTTATGGAAGAGTTCTGAGATCTTAGCAGTATACAGCGTTGCACTTCCAGTCTTCTTCCTCCGTTACAGAGAAGAGGGGGCTGCTTGGCATATATTTTCTGAATTTGGGAGCATGTTTTAATATAGCAACTCATGTCTGCTACTGTTTGAATGAAGAAATTTCACTGAGCATTTTTTAATGAGACACTGGTCAAGAGTGCCAAGCCTGAAATAATCATAATGTATTGTGCCTTAGAAGAAGATAGAGGCATTTTCAACTCATTTTACTTCTCTGCAGCCCTTAAAGGGTAAACAAGAGGGTGTCAGGGATTCCTGCAGCCCCACATGGAGGGTCGTGGAGACTAGCAGAAGGGCAGAAACCATCAGACTGCAGTTGTTCCAGGCTAAACAAAGGAACATCCAACCTGAAAAATGACGTTGGGATAGTGTCCTGATGAAACACGGATTCCATTCTATAAGGAGTTCTTTTGGTACCAAATATAGGCATGAAGCTAAACATTGCTCCAAGAAAACCAAACATTGCTTATAAGAACCATCATGTTCACACAGGTAGCCAGTAGCAGATGGCAGAGATATCTTTGACCACTTACTTAAGTGGTTTCTTCATCCTTTCTCTGCTTCCTTCATAGGGGATGTATGAGAATACAAAACTCAGAAAAAAGGGAAAGTCCATTAAAGAAAGATAATCCCTCTCCTTTACTGTGAGCCTCTAGGTTCAAAAACAGGTTTAGCTTGAGTTAGAACAGGTGGAGAGGAACATAGTTTAGGAAAGGAGGCTGGAGGCAAGGAGATGAGCCTAGAATGGACTTTAAGATGGAAGTTATAAAATAAGCAATCTTGAATATTGAAACAAGATTATACTATACAAGAATGATTGGAAAAATGTGGACTCGGCCAAGAAACTGTTAGCAAACCACTAAGGAGAGAGGAAGAGTTACTAGAAAAGGAACACAGGTGCATGTTTATATTTCAACTCTTGAGACTCATTGCTACTCGGTTTCATAATTTCTTTCTATGCATCTGTAACTTGAATTCACTTCTGACAGGATATTTTTGTCTTATATATGGTAGAGTTAATTGTTCTAGAAACCTACTTCAAGCTAACTTAAGCAACAAAGGGGGATTTATTGGAAAGCCACTTGGGTATCTCACAGAACCCAAGGAAGATAATTGAACTGGATTTCCACAGGACCTGGAAAATCCTCAGAAACTCAAGTGTTCTTTTTCCAGTTATAACCTTCAGGAAGGGGAGAGTGGCTCATGGGCTGAGTGGATAAACCACAAAATGGGTAATATACTGTAGGTGAGTTTTAAGTGACAAATGAAGTCTAAGCTGTGATTGCACTGGTTGGTGACTGAAACTTAAAATGGGACTTAGAGGTTAAGTGGAGGGAATATGTTGCCAAAATGTTAGAAGGATCTTCTTCAAAGAGAAGTTGAGGCTCTAGAGGATAATGGTAGGGCACAGCGTGGAGGTGAAGCTTGTCAGGGGTGGGAGTCAGTGGGGAGGATAAGAGAGTGTTCCTGATTTTGAGGAGGAAGGATAGAGGGTTTTACTGGTGAATGACCTAAGTGTCATGACCACTCGTGTTCTCAGGATTCTTGAGTATTGGGAGATGTGGCTGCAGTGGACAGGGCAGTGTCAGAGAGACTAGATTTTACGATAGAAGCTTTCAAATTACCTACCCATAACCAACTTACCAGGAGACTGATACTGTCCATCTCATCCAAAAAATAAAACTGACATGTCCACAGCATGCCAAATTCATACAGCCAGTAGGCTAATTTCTGACATGCCTGGCATTTTGATATCCACCAGTTGAGCTTTATGTTTATCAAGAATAGTTGTGTAAACTTCCAAAACTGTTTATGGACAGGCACGGTGGCTCACGCCTGTAATCCCAGCACTTTGGGAGGCCAATGTGGGTGGATCGCTTGAGGTCAGGAGTTTGAGACCAGCTTGGCCAACATGGTGAAACCCTGTCTCTACTAAAAATACAAAAAAAAAAAAAAAATTAGCCAGGCATGATGGCAGGCACCTGTCATCCCAGCTACTGGGGAGGCTGAGGCAGGAGAATTGCTTGAACCCGCAAGGCGGAGGTTGCAGTGAGCCGAGATCGTGCCACTGCACTGCAGCCTGGGAGACAATAAAGGGCCAACGTGTTTTGGTTATTTTATGACTATATAAACAATAATCTTTTAAAAAAAGGTTTTGCGAAAACTGTAAAGATCTAAATAGAGTCTGCATTTAGTATTTTTCCCCACAAGAACCTTTAGGTTCTAGCTGTTTTAAATGTCAACTCATCTGGATGTGGCTTATGCTAGAAAGACCTAGAAGAGCTCTTATTATGGATCCCCATTCAATGAAGACACGTTGGCCCTTTATTAAAAATTCATGAATGGCTCGACATTTATGATTTCAGTTTAAAACAAAATGTTA
The DNA here is from genome assembly GCF_003255815.1 of Theropithecus gelada. Taxonomy (NCBI): domain Eukaryota; kingdom Metazoa; phylum Chordata; class Mammalia; order Primates; family Cercopithecidae; genus Theropithecus; species Theropithecus gelada. The sequence continues at coordinate 63,126,702 of NC_037684.1, forward strand.
AGGTACATATATCTGTATACTTTTTCACTTTAGCCAACTATTTTGAGTCTTTTAACATGAGGAGATGGAAGGGCTGTTCAAGCCCTTTTTTTTTTTTTTTTTGGCAATAGCACAGGAGGTCCAGGAGAGAGGCCAGCTGTGGGTGAGCAGGAGTGTCTGGGGAGTGTCAACTTTCCACTGAAAAATACCCCTGCACTTCAAGCCATTCCACTTCTGTTATCTCCAAAGCTGTGGCAATTGTATTTATATATTCACCAAAACTGGGTGGGCGCTAGTGTTTAGCTGTCATCGTCTGTAGGCTGGTGTGTTCGGCTCACGGCAGGGTGTGAACCTGGCATCGGGGAGTGTTTGTCGAGTGAATAAGGGTGGGGCTGTACTTTCCAGAGCCCCCGGGAGAAACTGGATACAGAGACCCTAGCCTGGCGGCCAGTCTCAACGTTCCTCCCAGTGGGGGAGGAATCTGTGGGTGGGAGGTGGGGAGCCTGAAACTCAAATATAACAGGCACTCTGGACTGGGCGTGGTTCCCTGGGAGCTGGGTCTCAGATCCTCGTAGAGCTGATTTCTCCCCGGATCCCCCTGGAGGTCCGGGCAAGATGGGCAAGTACACGGTCCGTGTAGCCACCGGGGATTTGTTCCTGGCAGGCTCTCCCAACCAGGTGCAGCTGTGGCTGGTGGGTGAGCACGGGGAGGCAGACCTAGGGACGCAGCTGCGACCGGTGTGGGGAAAGGTGAGAGCTGGGGCCCCGGGACTCTGAGGTGTCACTGGGGGCTGGGGCCAGTCGGAGGGTGCTGGAGAAACCCCGGAAGCCAGGTAGAGGCTGAGGTCGGGTGCACTTGGTGTGCCTGATAGGAAAAGGAAAAGCAAGAGGAACAGGAGAAATGAGAGGCAATTTCCTGCTTGAGCAGAGACCACGAGATGCCCGCTGGGGTGTGCATGGCAGGTCGTGGGGGAAGCTGGCGCCCCACAGTACCAGCTGCTCCTCACCTCCACCTCTCCCCGGGTATGCTCCAGTGGGGAAACAGAGCCAGGATTCTCTGAAGGTTCACCGACCCCGCCACCCTCCCTGCAGACCCCAACCCTGCCACTGAGCTGTGTCCTGTTGCACAGGTGGAGGAGTTTGAGATCGACGTCCCCCTGCACCTGGGGCGCCTCCTGATGGTGAAGCTGCGCAAGCACAACGTGCTGTTGAGTGTCGACTGGTTCTGCAAGTGGATATCAGTGCAGGGCCCGGGAACCCAAGGCGAGGCCTTTTTCCCCTGCTACCGCTGGGTGCAGGGCCACAGGATTATCTGCCTGCCCGAGGGCACTGGTGAGCTCAGTGGAGAAGGGGCGCAGCCCCTGGCAGGCTGGAGGAAGAAGCGGGTTGGGGGAGGCTACTGTAGAAGAGGGAAAGATGAGGGAGATGGGGAAGTGAAGGAGGATGGGGCAGAGGAGGGTGGCTGATGGAGAGACCCAGGCGCGAGTGCAGCGCAGAGGGGTGACCAGGGAGGGTGTGTGCTCTTGTCCCCCTCCCCCAGCCCGGACCCTGAGTGATGACCCCCAGAACCTGTTTAAGAAGTACCGGGAACAGGAACTCGAAGAAAGAAGGAAGGTGTACCGGTGAGCCCCAGAAAGTCTTTGATCCCCCTACCAGATCCCAAGAAACCCGCTGCCCACCCCCTTAGGCCTACCTCCGTGTTCTTCCTTCAGGTGGGGCTCCTGGAAAGATGGGTTAATCCTGCCTATAGCAGGGAATAGGCAACCGGACCTTCCCAGGGACGAGCGATTCCTCGAGGATAAGGATTTAGACTTTAGTGTCTCCCTAGCAAAAGCGTGAGTGACAGCTAGAAGCTGGGGACTTGCTTCCCAGGGCGCAAGGTGGGATCCTTCGTTGATCATCTTGTACTCCATTCTTTCCACAGGTTGAAGGACATGGCCATTAAGGGGACGCTGGATTTCATAAATTGTGTGAAAAGGCTGGAAGATTTCAAAAAAATATTCCCACGTGGAAAGACTGCCCTGGCTGGTCAGTTTCCACAACCTCCCAAAACCAATCTACAGATTTCCAGCCCAGGGAATTTGAAAGAGGAGGGGGATAGAGGATGGAAGAGTAATAGGTCAGCGGGATTAGGAGCTCAGAGCTCACAGGCTGCTCCCCAATTGATGTTCCTAGAGCGGGTTCGTGATTCTTGGAAGAATGATGCCTTCTTTGGGTACCAGTTTCTCAATGGTGCAAACCCCATGCTCCTGAGGCGTTCTTCAAGGCTCCCCGCCCGCCTGGTGCTGCCTCCAGGGATGGAAGACTTGAAGACCCAGCTGGAGAAAGAACTCCAGGTGCTGCCGTTATCCCCACCTCCCTTCTCTTTGCCTCCTTCTCCTCCTTCATCTGCACTTAAGGCTTCTCAGCTTTGGCACTATTAACATTCTGCGCCACATAATTCTCTGTTGGGGGGGGGGTTCTCCTGTGGATCGTAGTGTGTTTAGTAGCATCCTTGGCCTCATCCCCCCGGTTGTGACAACCAAAAATGTCTCTAGATATTGCTGAATGTCCTGGGGTTGAGGAGTGGGGAGAGGAGGAGTTGCCCCGATTGAGAACGTTGATCTACAACATCTCCTCCTGTATCTTCTTTTCTCTTCCGTCTCTACTTTCCTCTCTTCCTTCTTCATTGAACATATATCAGCCTTAGGGAAGAGCTCAAGCTTCTGGAGAGAAATAGCAAGAAAAACTAAACAAAGCTTTGGAGAGCTAAAAGCTGAATCTATTTTGGGGGGAGGTGGGTAGATAAAGGAAATATTTTTGCTACCTTGGCTAAAGCTGGCAGAAGAAGGGTTATATGAAGAGTGCAATGGCCTTATGTGGTGGAAAACCAGAAACTTCACTGCAGGGAGCTCCAAGTCTGAAGGAAGACATCAGTCATGAAAACTTTTGTGTTCAGTTTTTTGGTTCTAGGGAAAGTGATTGGTGTTTAAAGTAAAATAGACTTGGATGGGTAGAGGAAGGATCCACCCTGGAAAATGAGAGAAGGGCTCCAGAAAACGCCTCCAACTCTATTTTCTATTCCTGCCTCTGGCCCTGCAGGCTGGATCTCTGTTTGAAGTGGATTTCTCCTTGCTGGACGGAGTCAAGCCTAATGTCATCATTTTTAAGCAGCAATATGTGGCCGCCCCTTTGGTCATGCTGAAGCTTCAGCCTGATGGAAGACTCTTGCCCATGGTCATCCAGGTAAGAGGGCCCAGGTGTTTTTCTACCAGACACTGATCTCCTTTAGGGACTTAGATACACAAGTCTTCAGCCCCCATTCTCTCTCCTGCTCTAGCTCCAGCCACCTCGATATGGATGTCCCCCACCTCTGCTCTTTCTGCCCTCGGATCCCCCCATGGCCTGGCTCCTGGCCAAGACCTGGGTCCGGAGCTCTGATTTCCAGCTGCACCAGTTACAGTCACATCTGCTGAGGGGACACTTGATTGCTGAGGTTATCGCTGTGGCTACAATGAGAAGCTTGCCTAGCCTCCATCCTATTTACAAGGTACTTCAGCATCTCTCATTCTGTATTTGACTGTCCTTCATATTTCAGCTCCTACAGTCTCACCTTGTACATTTCAGTCTAGCAGCAATCAATTTATATGTGGAGACACATACACACACATACACAGTACTATGGAAACACCCAGGCACACACACACTATGACGTGGGGGGAAAAGTGAGAATAGGTTTTGCAAAGGAGTTGAAATTTGGGCTGAGGACGTTTCCAGGTGGGCAAGTGAGGGGTGGAACATTATAGCCAGAAAGATCAGTAGAGGCAAGGAAAGAAAGGAACATGGATAATGGGTGAGATTAAAGTGTAGGGCATGAGTTGGGGTGAAAAGAAGAGGTGGGAGGAGATGAGAAGAAGCCATGTTACTTAGTGGGGAGAAGAATCAAGTTATTTTCTGACTATGTGAGGCTTCCAATGCCTATAAAGACCCATTTGCACATGTCAGGAGGGCAACTGGATATGTGAGTCTGGAGTTCCTAGAAGAGGTGTAGGTTGCAGATACAGATTTTAGAGTCATTAGAAAACGAAAGTATTTAAAGTCATTGTACTGGATCAAGTTCTCTAGGGTTTGTAGAGACACTAGAGAATTTGATCCAGATATAACTCTAGGGTGATCCAACATTTACAAATTGAGAGGAGGGAGCAGAGTGAGAAAAGAAATGAGAAGGAACCTCATTGAGGTAGGAAGAAAACCAAAAAGTACAATGCATGGCATCCAGGAGAAGAAAGTGTTTCAAGAGGGACGCGTGATTATCTGTCTCAAATGCTGCTGAGAGATCAAGAAAGTTACAGAGAAGTGACATTTTATGGAAGTCGTTGGTTAATAAATGGACATGCGCTATCTCAGGAAAGTGGAAGAAGCCTGATTCATGGGGGAGAGCAGCAAATGTGAGGTGAGTAAGCAAAGACAACACTGGGTAAAGATTTGCTGTGAAAGGGAAAGCAAGAAACAAGGTGATGGCAGGACAAGGATGTGGGGGTCAAGCACAGGTTTTCTTTAGGGTATCCAATATTGCACATGTTTGTATGACAGAGAGAAGGAATATCATTATAGGAGGGTGAGGGTCTGGGTGAAGGCAAAAAGGGATGGGCTTATCTGTGGGTACCTGCCAGGATATGAGACTGTGGAAATAAGCAAGCTAAAACTTTCACCATGGGAAGCTCTGAGAAGACACTTTCCCATCTCTATATTCCCAAATGTTACCCTGACCCCATCCAATTTAATGAGAAGGCTGTTTCATAAAGACCCATCCTCTCCCTTCTTTTCTGTCACTTCAACATCCTCTTCCCTCATAGATGCTGGGACCTCTCTTATTTGACCGTGTCCCATTTCTTTCTTCCATAATCAGCTCCTGATCCCCCACTTCCGCTACACCATGGCGATCAACACCCTGGCCTGAAGTCGTCTTGTCTCTGAAGGGGGAATTTTTGACCTGGTACGGAAATGGATGAGTGAAGGGGAGGTGGGTTCGATATTGGAAGAATCCTAGGGGTTGTTTCCCTTTCCCACTCCTCCCCCAAGCTCTCCTTCCTCCATGGAAGGCCTCTCCCAAACCTGCCTCATGCCTGAATAGCTTCCTGCTTAAAAGGGCTAGAGTAGGACCACAGGCCTGGAGTCTCCTGATGCTCGTCTTCCTCCCTCCGCAACTTGGCATGGCTGTGGGTTATCCTCAGGTGGTGAGCACCGGTAGTGGGGGCCACGTGGACATTCTTCAGAGAGCCACAGCTTGTTTGACCTATCGTTCCCTCTGTCCTCCTGATGACCTGGCTGACCGTGGACTCCTGGGTGTGAAATCTTCTCTTTATGGCCAAGATGCCATCAGGCTGTGGGGAATCATCAGCCAGTAGGTGAAGGTGGCACAGAGGCAGTGAATGGAGGGGCGGGGGACTGTAGGTCCAGAAGGTCCTGCATCGGCCCCTAAGACTGAGTATCTTCTTCCCTGGGGAGCAGGTACGTGGAGGGGATGGTTGGGCTTTTCTACAAGAGCGACCAAGCCGTGAAGGATGATCTAGAGCTCCAGGCCTGGTGCAGAGAGATGACTGAGACTGGACTGCAGATGGCCCAAGACCGGGGGTGAGACAGGGATCCCTCCCCACTGACCCCTGTCAACACCCACTCCTCTGCAAACAATCTGCTTCTTCTCACATCATGAGACACCCTGCCTGCCCGAGGAACCTGAGAATTCTCCAGGGTGTGTCCAGAAATGATAACGAGCACTCCTGATCTCCCCCGCCCTCTTCCCACACAGTGTTCTCTCTCCTCATGCACTGAGAGCTTCCTTTGGAACCAGTTACAAAACTTCTCTTAGGTATTTCCCCTCACTCTTCCCTCCCCTCTCCCCATAGCTCAGGGTTCATCCCAAGCGCATTAACCTTGGAGCACACACAAGGTGGGAGTCTTAGGGTGTGCAGGCCAGGACCACAGAAAAATAACTTTTCTGTATCTCCACATAGCTCTCCCTGCCTGAGACCTGTTTCGTCTTCTGGTTTCAAGGTCTCCGATTCTCCTCATTTCACCAGGTTCCCCATCTCCTTAGAGTCCCGGGCTCAGCTCTGCCACTTTGTCACCATGTGCATCTTCACATGCACGGGTCAGCATGCTTCTAACCACCTGGGTCAGGTAACCTATGTGATCATCCCCCAAGGGCTCCTGGGATGGAGAAGTGGGGGATCAAATGCCCGTCATCAGCCTAGGTTTCTGTGGGCTCCTCCCTGCAGCTGGACTGGTACTCCTGGATCCCTAATGGCCCATGCACCATGCGGAAGCCCCCACCCATCTCCAAGGATGTGACAGAGAAGGACATAGTGGACTCACTGCCCAATCTCCACCAGGCACATATGCAAAAGACCGTCACAGACTTCCTTGGCAGACGTCAGCCTGTCATGGTGAGAAGCAAATGCCCGGGTCCTGGGAAGGAGGCAGCTCAAAGGAGGGGAAGTATTCTGGGTTGAGAGCCCCAAGGGGCTGAGCCACCTTGTTTTCCACCTCTCAGGTGGCCCTGGGGCAGCATGAGGAGAAGTATTTCTCTGGCCCTGAGCCCCAAGCTGTGCTGAGACAATTCCGGGAGGAGCTGGCTGCCATGGACAAGGAGATTGACATCCGGAATGCAGTCCTGGACCTGCCCTATGAGTACCTTCGACCCAGCATGGTAGAGAACAGCGTGACCATCTGAGAGGGCTTGCCCGCCTCCGCTCCAAAGCTCCACCATCCCTGAGTGCCTTTTAGTATTCCGTCCTCCTCACATCCTCTGGTGAACAAATTGTCCCCAAAGCTTTGTGGTCAGGGTACCCAGAGCTGCCCACCACACAACTATGGGGGAATACACGGTGATAGTCCCCACTGCATTTGGAAGCGGCATCCCCCAAAGCTGCCCTACCTTAAATGTCCATCCAGTCCTGCACTTCCTCACCCCTGATCCCTGGCACACCTCCTCATTGCTAAAGGACCTGGCTTAGATACAAGTAAAAATATACGATTAAATAACAAAACTGATTATGGTGGTGGAAGGTGGGAGGAGAGACCTTGCTCTGTCTCCTGCCCCTTTACTCAGACTCCAAAGGAAGAAAGAAAATTTTTTCCAGCAATCAATGCTTTTTTCCAAGGGTATCTTGGAACCTGTCTGTCAGGCCTTTGAGCCCAAGCCAAGCCATCGCATCCCCTGTGACTTGCACGTATATATTTGCCCAGATGGCCTGAAGTAACTAAAGAATCACAAAAGAAGTGAAAATGCCCTGCCCCTGCCTTAACTGATGACTTTACCTTGTGAAATTCCTTTTTCTGGCTCATCCTGGCTCAAAAACTCCCCGACTGAGCACCGTGTGACCCCCACTCCTGCCCACCAGAGAACAACCCCCGCTTTGACTGTAATTTTCCTTTACCTACCCAAATCCTATAAAACGGCCCCACCCTTATCTCTGTTCGTTGACTCTCTCTTCAGACTCAGCCCGCCTGCACCCAGGTGATTAAAAAGCTTTATTGCTCACACAAAGCGTGTTTGGTGGTCTCTTCACACGGACACACATCACACTCTCAAGTTAAATGACAAATGTTCTGGATGACCGAGCCCACTGGGGCACAGAAACCTGGCTCTTGACAAGGGTTTTTGGCTTGAGGCCTCTGCGAATCCCCAACAAGCCGTCCCTTAGGCTACCTGCAGCAACGCCTCCGGTGTGACTCCCGGCACAGCCCTCCTGGCACGGTCCCTCCCCGCTGCATCCCAGTCTTCCTCTCAGTCCTGCCCCAGGACTCTTGATAAACCCTCTTCTCATCAAGCTCTATCCTTCCATCCTTAAAACATACCATCTATCCCAGAGTCCTAGATATTGGAGATAAATGGATAAAGAAGGAACTAGTAGGCCAGGCTCTATGTTAGAAATTTTAAATATATCAATTTATCGCGCCAGGCGCAGTGGCTCATGCCTGTAATCCCAGCACTTTGGGAGACCCAGGCAGGCAGATCATCTGAGGTTGGGAGTTCGAGACCAACCTGACCGACATGGCGAAACCCCTTCTCTACTAAAAATACAAAATTAGCCGGGCGTGGTGGCGGGTGCCTGTAATCCCAAATCCCAGCTACTTGGGAGGCTGAGGCAGGAGAATCACTTGAACCCGGGAGGCGGAGGTTACAGTGAGCCGAGATCGCGCCACTGCACTCCAGCCTAGACAATAAAGAGGGAAACTCGGTCTCAAAAAAAAAATTTTTTTTATCCTCACAACTTCTCTGTGAGGTTGGTATCACTGTCACCGTCTTATAACAGGAAAATGAAGGTTGGAGAGATAAGGACAGAAATGACCTGGCACCAAAATGCAGCAGAGTCAGATTCCATTTGCTAGAAGGAAGCAAAGCCCAGGATTGTGGTCATAGCAATAACAGTTAAAAGACTGATTATAAAATCTAGAGGCCAATGAAAGCTTTGGATGGATCTGATGTAATGGGGCGGGGAAAAAGGAGAGATAAAGATTCTTTGAGTCTTTTAAAGAATGTTACACATTCAAATTACTTATGTGCCATATATTTTAAAAAGGAACATAGACAATATGGTTAATATGGTAGAAATAGACATGTGTGAGCCATCCAAATTCACCTACTGATGCCCTCAACCTTCTAATGTCCCGTCCTGTTCTGTGTATTGCTTCCATCCATCATATGGCTCTTTTCAGTAGATGACAAAAGAATTTTAAGATAGCCACAGACCATAGACTCACAGAATCTTTGACTTGGTTGCCAGAAGTTTTTGTGGTTGCATGGAATGGTAGCAAGGAGACTCAGAAGAGAGGGAGGGGATGAGGAAGAGGCAGAGGTCACGCTGAGATTTTCAGTTTCGGCATGACTGGCGAGAAATACAAAGATTCAGAAGGAAGGTTGTTTTAAGTTTGATGTAATAGCAGGGTCCTTCTGGGAAGAAATTAAACAGGTAATTGGAGAGGTTGAACTGAAAAAAAGAAAGGTGAGTTCTACAGTTTGGATGATATACAAGCTGAACTTATGAACAAGGGAAGAAGAAGAGTCAGGGGCCAAGGACACCTTGGGATATACTCAAGAGTTAGGGATATAAAAGAGAACATGAGGCCAGCCGTGGTGGCTCATGCCTGTAATCCCAGCACTCTGGGAAGCCGAGGTAGGTGGATCACCTGAAGTCAGGAGTTCAAGACGAGCCTGACCAACAAGGTGAAACCCATCTCTACCAAAAATTAGCTGGGCAGGGTGGCATGAGCCTCTAGTCCCACCTACTCAGGAGGCTGAGCCAGGAGAATTTTTTGAACCTAGGAGTCAGAGGTTGCAGTGAGCTGAGATCGCACCACTGCACTCCAGCCTGGGTGATGGAGCAAAACTTGTCTCAAAAAACAAACATGAAGTGAGAATGATCCCAGTTTGAAAGGTAAGAGGAGCTGGATGATGCAGGTCACAGAAGCCAAGAAAAAAAAGAAGTTCAAGGCTAGAGGGGGCAGGAAATTAGGTCTTCCCACACCCCCTGTCATCACTCCCTATGACCGAGTTGTCTCCCTGAGCGCTCTCATTTTTTAAGATGGAGTTTCACTCTTGTTGTCCAGGCTGGAGTGCAATGGTGCGATCTCAGCTTACCGCAACCTCTGCCTCCCAGGTTCAAGCGATTCTCCTGCCTTAGCCTCCCGAGTAGCCAGGATTAGAGACATATGCCACCACCCCCAGCTAATTTTTGTGTTTTTAGTAGGGATGAGGTTTCATCATATCGGTCAGGCTGTTCTCAAACTCCTGACCTCAGGCGATCCACCTGTCTCAAAGCCTCCCACAGTGCTGGGATTACGAGTATGAGCCACCGCGCCCAGCAGCTCTCCCATTTTCTAGGCGTGTCACCTCACTCCCATTTTCCTCCCCAGTCTGCTCCCCATCCTCCCATGTTTCCTCAGCAAGTGTCCTCATCTCTTCTGCACAGCACAGTCATATCCTCAGTCCAGCTTTCAGATTCTCCCACCTCATCTCTCAAGAGGGTCTGATATAACGACTCTTTTACTGAGGTAATCTGTTCAGGCACCTGTGCCTATGAGAGGCTTACTGTGATCTCTGAATCTTTGTTTGTGATAATCCTACATGGACTGCTCACCTCTAGATTTCTTATGAAATCACCTCTCATTTCTACAACAGGCGCAAATTGCCTTAAAGCTCAGTGTCCTGGCTTTGATCGATCCTTCGCTCCCTAGTCTGCCTGCACTCATGAAGGGTAACGCTATTGAAAAACTCCACGTGGTGCCATGTATGTTGTATTCCATGTGGAAGGTGCCCTCTGGAGTCTGCCAGAAACAATGAATAAACATTAGGTGCCAGAGACAATGAATAATCTTGGAAGTGTTGAAAGAAAATACCGGCCAGACTAAAGACTTTCTACAAATCAATGAGAAGAAATAGGCAGCTCAATTAAAAAATGGATAAAAGGCCGGGCACGGTGGCTCACGCCTATAATCCCAGCACTTTGGGAGGCTGAGGCAGGCAGATCATGAGGTCAGGAGATCAATATAGCAGCTGTATGTAAAAAATGATATTGAAAGTATCCTGAGTTCCGGAGTTGCACCGATTCTATTAGGCTGAGAACCCCAGTTTCAAGTTCATCTCTTCATTTTTGTCTCATCCCATTTCACAGCAGCTTAACAGCAGGTCCTTTGTGTTCGTTTCTGGCCCATAGAGGGATCTTTATTCAAAATCACGGGGTTGTCTCTAAATTTCTGCTAAGCTAATGAATGGTGTTAGTATGTTCTCTTCTCTCCAGGGCAGAGGCAGAGAGTATTATTATTTTTTTTTTTTGATTAGCCAAAAGCAACATTACACAATAAATCATGTATCATTTTAAAAGAAGAGTTAACTATTATAACGAAAAGATAAAATGCCATGGCGTTCAGGCAACGGTGGATTAAAAGTGCTTCGCACCTATCAGTTCTGTAAAACCTAGCTTAAGTCTGTTGGTCTAACTTTTTAACTAGACTTACCTTCCTTTAGAAAATATTTGATGTGCAGAGAGCTAGATTGAGGGTCTAGCAGTCACAGATCACCGTAATCCAATCAGGAACTAAGATTATTTGATGCTGGGTTTTAATCACTTTAAGGCCTGAATTTCCACCCCACCTGTACCACTAGGGTGCAGCTCTTTGAGGTCCTAACCCAAAGTGGGTGAGAAAGAGAGAGACACAGGGATGGCCAAGAGTCCTTCAAAGACATCATTGCCACAGATTAAAGAGAAATCTTAAATGTAGAGAAAAATCTCATTACTTTCACATGGGCATCAATAATACAGATAGCATTTTCTCAAATGAAACATTAGCTGCCAGAGACAATGAATAATCTTGGAAGTGTTGAAAGAAAATACCGGCCAGACTAAAGACTTTCTACAAATCAATGAGAAGAAACAGGCAGCTCAATTAAAAAATGGACAAAAGACCGGGCACGGTGGCTCACGCCTATAATCCCAGCACTTTGGGAGGCCGAGGCAGGCAGATCATGAGGTCAGGAGATCAAGACCATCGTGGCCAACATGGTGAAACCCCATCTCTACTAAAAATAATAATACAAAAATTAGCCAGGGGTGGTGGCACACGCCTGTAGTCCCAGCTGTTCAGGAGGCTGAGGCAGGAGAATCACTTGAACCCAGGAGGTAGAGGTTGCAGTGAGCTGAGATCGCGCCACTGCACTCCCGCCTGGTGACACAGCGAGACTCCATCTCAAAAAAGAAAAGGAAAAATGGACTAAAGACTTGAACATACTTTTCTCATGGGGACATCCAAATGTTAGTAAATACATGGAAAGGATTATATTTGATGATTCTATTTTGTCAGTTTAATATCACATCAACTTTTCAGGTATCTGGAGGAGTTGCTCCCATTTTGGTTAAGTCTGATGGCTGCATGGCTCAATTCATTGGTTGAATCTCTAGCTTTGGTTACTGCTCTGGAGAATTGCCCAATTCCATACTGCATGAAGTTTTAAAAGATTTGAATAGCCAGAGAAATCTCCAAACCTAGCAAAAGGGTCCTGTATTATATAAATCTTACAGAAATCCCCAAGGCCTCTCATCACATCTCCAGATCTTTATCTGTGTCTCTCTTATATATGGCCAAAGAGGCTGTCCTTGACTAACTCTGGGTCACTGGGATGCCCATTTTCCCCCTCCCACCTTATTATTTGGATACTTTACCAGAATGGGTAAGAAGTCTGCTGGTCAGATATAGATCATAGTCATCACAGTCAACAGCAGTCTATGTGGATTCTTGGTAGCATTTGACACAGTCACTTTCACTTTGCTTAAATACTTTTATCTCTTACTTTCTATGACACCATAGTCTCCTGGTTGTCCACTTTCCTCAATGGCTCTCTGCCACGCTGGTACCCATTCCAGGGAGTCCCTGGTTCCCAGTCGTCCTGATTTTCACTCACAAGCTACCATTCAAATTTAAACAAATAGGCCGGAAACTCCATCTCTAGGCTTTTGGGAAGGGCCCATAGGACAATGACTGGGTTTCTCAATTGATTAGAAGGTACATTGTTAAGGTAACAGCTGCTGTAACAAATCAGCCCAAATGAATAATGGTTCAAAGATAATAGACATTCTCTTTCTTCTCACTCCTGACAAATTTAAAACAATGGTTCCTGATTGGCGTGTAGTTCTCCTTCACTAAGTTAGGGACTCAGGCTCCATCATGTGGCCACCATGCTTGAGAACATCAAGGTAGCAAAATAAGAGAACATAAAAGATGACCTGTATGTTGTTTTTACGGGACACACACATAGCAATCAGAATCCCTGGCAGGAAACAGTTGGCATAATCAAAGTCAGTGTTTGTAAATCTCTTATATTTTCTCTACCATAAAAATTGCTATTGTTATTTGATGCATTGATATTATTGTTATATTTTTATTGTGAATTATTCCCTCTAGTCTTCAAAAGGCTTGGCATGGAGGCTTACGCCTGTGCTCCCAGCACTTTGGAGCCTGAGGCGGGCAGATCACAAGATCAAGAGATCGAGACCATCCTGGCCAACATGGTGAAACCCCGTCTCTACTAAAAATAATAATACAAAAATTAGCTGGGCATGGTGGCCCATGCCTGTAGTCCCAGCTACTCGGGAGGCTGAGCAGGATAATCACTTTGAACCCGAGAGGCAGAGGTTGCAGTGAGCCGAGATCGCGCCACTGCACTCCAGTCTGGGCAACAGAACGAGATTCCATCTAAAAAGAAAAAAAGAAAAAAAAAGTATCCTTGCTTTCTGCTCTGAATTCTATAATGTCTAATTTTGAGATGGAGTCTTGCTCTATCACAGACTGGAGTGCAGTGGTGTGAACTCAGCTCACTGCAACCTCCGCCTCCCAAGTTCAAGTGATTCTCCTGCCTCAGCCTCCCGAGTAGCCAGGATTACAGACATATGCCACCACCCCCAGCTAATTTTTGTTTTTAGTAGAGACTGGTTTTCACCATGTTGGCCAGGATGGTCTCGATCTATTGACCTCGTGATCTGCCTGCTTTGGCCTCCCAAATTGCTGGGATTACAGGTATGAGCCATGGTGCCCGGCCTATAATATCTAATTTTAAGATTATGAATGATGCTTTTGTTTTCATTTGTCTGTTATACCTTTACCCATCCTTTTATTTTCAACTTCCAGAATCAGTTTATTTTAAATGTACCTTTTGTGTAGAGAGTTGGGTTTTTCTTTGTAATCTAATATAAAAGTATTTTTCTTGTAATACATGCTATGTTCATTTACATCATTTACATCTATTGATATGCTATATTTTTTAGTTTTTCATGTGATTTTTTTAGATTTATAAATTATAATATTTTACTCTGTGGTTTCTTATTGCAGTTAGACTGTTCAAGCAGGTTTATGATTTTGATCTAGCAATAATCTTTACAATTTCTTTGATACAAAGACCTTAATTTCATTTAAAATACCTATTTCTTAGTATGAGCAATGATGAAATTGGCTTGTAGATATTTCCTCCCTCTCATCACCAAATTTTTGTTGATATCTTTTTAAAACTTATTCTTAAATGTATGTATACTTCCACTACTTGAATTGTCATCATTAAACAGGCAATAGTTGTGTATTAGAGTTCTCCAGAGATACCCAATAGGACAGAGAGATATACACATACACATACACATACATATACATATACATATACATATACATATACGAGGGGGTTTATTATGGGAATTGGCTCATGTGATTATGGAGGCTGAGAAGTCCCACAACAGGCCATTGGTGAACTAGAGACCCTAGGATGCTGGTAGTATGGCTCAATCCAAGTCTGAAGGCCTCAGGACCAGGGAAGCCGATTGTGTAATTCTTGGTCTGAGGCCACGGTCCTGAGAACCTGCGAAGCTGCTGGTGTAAGTCCTGGAATCCAGGTTGGGAGACCTGGAGTTCTGGTGTCTAAGGGAGGAGATGAGTGTATCCCAGCTCCAGGACACATGTCTGCCCTTGTGTTGGTTTATCTTAAGTATTTTTAACTCATATGGAACTGTTTGGATACATGTTTTATTTGCTCCCTAGGAATATATTTCTGGTGAGCTTTTTGTTGTTTTTTGTTTGTTTGGTTGGTTTTTTGAGACACAGTTTCACTCTGTTGCCCAGGCTGCAGTACAGTGGTGCGATCTGGGCTCACTGCAACCTCCACCTCCTGGGTTCAGGCGATTCTTGTGCCTCAGCCTCCCAAGTAGCTGGGATTACAGGCACACGCTACCACACCCAGCTAATTTTTGTATTTTTAGTAGAGACAGGGTCTCTCCTTGTTGACCAGGATGGCCTCGATCTCCTGACCTCGTGATCCGCCCATCTTGGCCTCCCAAAGTGCTAGGATTACAGGCATGAGCCACTGCGCCCGGCGGAGATTTCTTTTTATGTAGGTGATTTTTGTGTTCTCACATGTGTCCTCTGAATGGAGGCAGGTAGAGAAAAATAAGAACCACTAACTAGTTAGAAATTTAACTTGCCGACACATAATTGATACAGCCTTAACTACTATAAAACACCTGTTGACTATATGGTCAGGTCTATAACTTTCTAGGGTAGGCACAGACCAATCATTTATGAAATAATAAACATAATAATGTATTTCTTAAAAGGTATTTTACATTTACTTTCATTTCAACCGTTTCTAAAGATTTTTATTTCTTTGTGGAGATCTAAGTTTTTGTCTGGTGTCATGTTTTTCCCTGAGGAACTTATTTTAGCAGTAGTTGTAGTACAACTTTGTTGGTAATGAAGTTTCTTAGTTATTGTTTGTCGGAAAAAGTTTTCATTTACTCTGAATTTTTTTTCTTTTTTTTTTTGAAACAGGGTCTTGCTTTGTCATCCAGGCTGGAGTGCAGTGGTGCAATCGTGGCTCACTGTCCCAGATGAGAAGTTTGAAATGGATCTCATGGGGCTAAAATCAAGGTGTCAGCAGACCTTTATTGTTGCTGAAGTTTTTGGGGGAGAATTTGTTCCTTGCCTTTTCTCCCTTCTAGAGTCCACGTGCATTTCTTGGCCCATGGCCACATCTCCCTGACTTCTGCTTCTGTCTTCACATCTCCTTTTCTGACTCTCCTGCTTCCTTCTTTTCCTTAAAATGATCCTTATATTATTGGATTCACTTGGATAACATAGCCTCATCTCCCCATGGCAAGGTTGTTAATCATACGTGCAAAGTCCCTTCAACATGTAAGAAAACATTCATAAATGCTGGAAACATATTCACAAATGTTGGGGATTAGGACATGGACATTTTCTACCTACCGCAGTATCCATCAACTCTGAAAGTGTCCCTGTGCCCTTTTAGAGCCCCTTCCTATAGTTCCTTCCTCCCTACATTCTACACCTATGTCCCTGGGCAACCACTATCTACTTTTTGTCACTATAAATGAGTTTGCATTTCCTCAAATTTTATATAAATTGAATTATAAAATATGCAGGGTTTTTATTTGGTTTTCACTCAGCAAAATGATTTTGAGATTTATCTTTGTTGTGGCCTGTGTCCACAGTTTGCTATTCTTTTCTGTTGAGTAGTGTTCCACTATATGTATGTACTGCAACTTAAGAAAAATCTGCCACTTGCTGATGGACATTTGAGTTGTTTACAGTTTTTGACTCTTGTAATAGTCAAATATTGACATATATAAAGTATAATACAGCTGCTATGGACATTTGTGAACAAGTCTTTATATTGGCATATGATTTTCTTTCTCTTGGGTAAATATCTATAAGGGAAATATTTTGCTTGGGGATGACTGGTTCACACGGTATATGCATGCTTAACTTTCGTAGAAACTGCCAAAATGTTTCCCAAAGTGTCTGTATCTGTTTACGTTCCTACTAGAGTTCCAGTTACTCCACATCCTCACCAACAGTTGGTTTTATGGTTAGTATTTTTAATTTTTAGCCTTTTAATAGGTATACAGGCCGGGCACGGTGGCTCATGCCTGTAATCCCAGCACTTTGGGAGGCCGAGGTGGGTGGATCACAAGATCAGGGGTTTGAGACCAGCCTGTCCAAATGGTGAAACCCCGTCTCTACTAAAAATACAAAAATTAGCCAGGCATTATAGCACACATCTATAATCCCAGCTACTCAGGAGGCTGAGGCAGGAGAATCACTTGAACCTGGGAGGCAGAGGTTGCAGTGAGCAGAGATCGCACCACTGCACTCCAGCCCGGGCAACAGACTGAGACTCCATCTCAAAAAAAAAAAAAAGGTATACAATGATATCGCATTATGGTTTTAATTTGCATTTGCTTAATGTCTGATGATGAATATCTTTTCATATGCTTATTAGTCATCCAGATATCTCCTTTCATGAAATGTTTGTTCAAATATTTTGCCCAGTTTTTTTGTTTTATTTTGTTTTGTTTTGTTTTTTAGTCACAGTCTTGCTGTCACTGGGGCTGGAGTGCAGTGGAGTGATTTTCTATCTAACTGCAGATTCTAACTCCTAGTCTCAGGTGATCTTCTCACCTCAGCCTCCTGAATAGGTGAGATTAGAGGTGTGCACCACCATATCTGGCTAATTAAAACAAATTTTTTTTTGGAGATTCAGGGTCTCGCTACATTGCCCAGGCTGGACTCAAACTCCTGGGCGCAAGTGATCCTTCCACCTCATCTGCCTCCCAAAATGCTGGGATTACAGACATAAGCCACTACACCTGGCCTAATTTTCCCTAGTTTTAATTACATCATTTGTGTTCTTATTGAGCTTTGAAAATTCTTTATATATTCTGGATACAATTAATTTATCAGATATGATTGCAAATATTTTCTTCCAGTCTGTAGCTTGTCTTTTCATTAACAGTGTGTTTCAAAAAGCAGAAGCTTTAATTTTGTGAAGTCCAATGCTTCAATGTTTTTTCTTTTTATGAGTTATGCTTTGGTGTCATATCTAACAACTCTTTGCCTAACTGATTGCTCCTGTATCTGGTGCATATATATTTAAGACAGGCATTCTTGTTGAATTAAATCCTTTACCATTATGTAATGCCCTTCTTTGTCTTTTTTAATCTTTGTTGGTTTAAAGTCTGTTTTATCTGAAATTAGGATTGCAACCCCTGCTTTTTTCTGTTTTCCATTTGCTTGGTAGATTTTTTTCTTCCTCTGTTTATTTTGAGCCTGTGGGTGTCATTTCATGTGGGCTGGGTCCCTTGAAGACAGCATACCATTGGTTCTTGCTCCTTTATCCAGCTCGCCACCCTGTGGCTTTTAATTGGGGCATTTAACCCGTTTATATTCAAGGTTAGTATTGATATGTGTGGATGTGATTCTGTCCTTACGTTGTTAGCTGGTTATTATGCAGGCTTATTTGTGTGATTGCTTTATAGTGTCACTGGTCTGTGTACTTACGTGTGTTTTTGCAGTTGTTAGTAATGATTCATTTTTAGTGCTTCCGTCAGGAACTCTTGTAAGTCAGTTCTGGCGGTAATGAATTCCCTCAGCATTTGCTTATTTGAAAATGATCTTATTTCTACTTTGCTTATGTAGCTTAGATTGGCCAGATAAGAAATTCTGGATTGGAATTTCTTTTCTTTAACTATGTCGAACATAGGTCCCCAATCTCTTCTGGATTGCAGGGTTTCTGCTGAGAGGCCAGCTGTTAGTCCAATGGGCTTCCCTTTGTAGATGACCTGTCCTTTTTCTTTTTTTTTTTTTTTTTTTGCAAGTAAAGGCTTGAAAATTTATTTTAATTGATGAAAACAAAAAACCCACAGATCCAAGAAGGTCAGTGGATCCTAAACAGAAAAAAATATTTTTAAAAAAAGCACAAGAGGGCATATCATAATCAAATTTTCTGAACACATATGATAAGGAGACATTTTAAAATGCGGTCAGAGAGAAAAGACATTTTGTACAGAGAAACAAAAAAAGAATGAACAAAGCCTGCAAGAAGCATGGGATTATGTAAAAAGACCAAATCTACGTCTGATTGGGGTGCCTGAAAGTGAGGGGGAAAATGGAACCAAGTTGGAAAACACTCTTCAGGATATCATCCGGGAGAACTTCCCCAACCTAGTAGGGCAGGCCAACATTCAAATTCAGGAAATACAGAGAATGCCACAAAGATACTCCTCAAGAAGAGCAACTCCAAGACACATAATTGCCAGATTCACCAAAGTTGAAATGAAGGAAAAAATCTTAAGGGCAGCCAGAGAGAAAGGTCGGATTACCCACAAAGGGATGCCCATCAGACTGACAGCAGATCTCTCGGCAGAAACTCTACAAGCCAGAAGAGAGTGGGAGCCAATATTCAACATTCTTAAAGAAAAGAATTTAATTTTTTTTTTTTTTTTTTTTGAGACGGAGTCTCGCGCTGTGTCACCCAGGCTGGAGTGCAGTGGCACGATCTCGGCTCACTGCAAGCTCCGCCTCCCAGGTTCAGGCCATTCTCCTGCCTCAGCCTCCGAGTAGCTGGGACTACAGGCGCCCGCCACCACGCCCGGCTAGTTTTTTTCGTATTTTTAGTAGAGACGGGGTTTCACCATGTTAGCCAGGATGGTCTCGATCTCCTGACCTCGTGATCCGCCCGCCTCGGCCTCCCAAAGTGCTGGGATTACAGGCTTGAGCCACCGCGCCCGGCCAAGAAAAGAATTTTAAACCCAGAATTTCATATCTGACCTGTCCTTTTTCTGTAGCTACCTTTAACATCTTTTCTTTCATTTTAACCTTGGAGAAGCTGATGATTATGTGTCTTGGGTGATGATATTCTTGTGAAGTATTTTGTGGGGGTTCTCTGCGTTTTCTGAATTTAAAAGTTGGCCTCTTTAGCTAGGTTGGGGAAGTTCTCATGGATGATACCCTGAAATATATTTTCCAAGTTGCTTCCATTCTCTCCATCTCTTTCAGGGATACCAATAACTCATATATTTGGTCTCTTTACATAACCCCATATTTCCTGAAGATTTTGTTTATTCCTTTACACTCTTTTTTCTTTATTCTTGCCTGCCTTATTTCAGAAAGCCAGTCTTCAAGCTCTGAGATTCTTTCCTGAACTTGGTCTTGCATTGTGATTGCATTATGAAATTCTTGTAGTGTGCTTTTCAGCTCTATCAGGTTATTTATGTTCTTTTCTATACTGGCTATTTAGTCTGTCCACTCTATCATTTTATGATGATTCATTGCTTCCCTATCATTTTATGATGATTCATGGCTTCCTTAGACTGAGTTTCAATCTTCTTCTGAATCTCAATGATCTTCATTCCTATTTATATTCTGAATTCTATTTCCATCATTTCAGCCATCTCCTCCAGCAAAGGTTCTTAACTGAGATAAGTAGTGCAGTTGTTTGGAGGAAAGAAAGCACTCTCACTTTTTAAGCTGTCAGAGTTTTTGTGCTTGTTCTATCTCATCTTTGTGGGCTGATGTTTCTTCAGTCTTTGAAGTTGCTGTCCTTTGGATGAGGTTTTTTAAAATTTAGTCCTTTTTGATGACCTTGGGGGTTTGATTGTGGCATAAGGTGGTTTCAGTCAACTGGCTTCATTTCTGGAAGATTTTAGGGAGCTGTCTCATCTCAGCATTCCTGGACTGAGTGCTCTAACCCTGAGGAACTGGTATCAGGCCCAAGCTTTGTTCTCTGGCTCAAAGTTAGGAACCTACTGTGCTGGAGGGACCAAGGTGCTCCTGGACCACTGGTCACATTACTCCAATGGGTAGTACCAGCCAAAGCACTTCATAGGGCAGTGGCCACTGGATTAGTTTTCATTTGCACATACCAGCAGCAACAGCAGTGGCACCATGGTAACGTGAATGCTCATGGGATGCAGCAGGATGCTAGTGGTGCTGGGGTACCAGCCTCCATGCTGGCATTCACAGCAGCAAAAGAGGTAGCATGACTTGGGCGGTGCAAGGGTCTCCCGCCAGTGACCATGCGTATGTTTGTGGTGGTGGTGGTGGTGGTGTTAGCAAGGATACAGGGTGGTGTTGGGAGCAGGACGGTGTGTGCAGCTCTGTGTGTGCTCACATGAGTGGTGGCGGCTGCTCAGGGAAGGGTGGGATTCACTGTTCTCCATGCCTAGTTTTGTGCCAGTTGCAGTTTTGGCACAGGGCCAGGGCACTGTTGGTAGCAGAGTTGGTGTGTTCCACGCCCACCGCCACTGACAAGTATGGCGAGGGACAGGAGAATGGGGTGTACTCGTGCCAGCAACAGTGGCATGGCAGGGTATGCACACATGTGCACTGGTGGGGAAGGGAAGGCAAAGTTTGCTTGCAAACACATGCAGTGGCAAAGCAATATGGGTGGCCACAGGTGATTGTATACAGAGAAAGCTGCATGGGGGAGGCTATAGTTAAGGCAGGGCAAGGGAAGCCTGGTGCATATCTGTGAAGGTTGCTCTGTGGATCCATATAGTGGTCAGACATGGTCCACCAGCACAGGAGCTATGATGTGGGCCCCCCAGGAGGTATCTGGGAGCTGCACTGCAGGCAGGTGCAGGCAGGTGCAGCCAGGCTGGGGCTCTGTGAGACGCCAGCAGACCAAGGGATGCTCAGGTCAAACTGGTCCTGTCTCATGGGCAAGACCACCCTGCAGAGTTCAGGTCTGACTCTGCCGCTAGGGCTAAAGTGTCCTATGGGAGCAAGTCAAGCCTAGGGACATGGGTGTTCCTGGCTGTATTCCACTACAGACACTGTTGCACCAAACTCTCTGGGCTCTGCACCAGCTGGATTTCTGCCCCTACCCCTTCTCTAGACATCTCTTCCTGCCAACTCAAGTATCTCTGGTGGTTGAGAGCTCTCTTCTTGTTGGGATTCTGGAGGCCCATGGTGAGAGTGGGCTGCTCCTTGCCTGTTACACTCACCCCTTCCACAGGAATCAGTGGGGGCCAGAATGAGTCCTGGTGTGCAGTATCCCTGTTCAGGGTTCCCAGCTTCCTCCCCTTCAGCCCAGCCTCTGTGTCTTCCCTCTGTCCACTCTCAATGCCTTCCCTGAGAGGATGTGCTAGGAGTGCACCAGTCCTCCTGATGTCTTGGTCCCTCATTGGGAGATGTTTCTACTGGCTGCATCTAGTAGGCCATCTTGGAGCAGCAATTTGCATGTTAAAGCTTAGACAGTTTGTTTGAATGCACACAGAAAATAAAAAAGAATGAAAAGGAATTAAAAACACCTACTGAATCTAGGGAAAAGCCTCAAAAGAGCATATATAAGAGTCACTGGAATTTGAGAGGGAGTTGGGAGATAGCAAGGTGTAGAAAGTTATTCAAAGAAATAATAGCAGAAAACTTTCTAAACCTAGAGAAAGATATAAATATACAGGTACAGGAAGGTCAGATATCACCAAATAGATTCAAATCCAAATAAGACCGCCCCAAAGCATACAATAATCACACTCTCAAGGGTCAAGAACAAAGAAAGGGCCAGGCACAGTGGCTCACACCTGTAATCCTAGCATTTTGGGAGGCCAAAGCAGGTGGATCACAAGGTCAGGAGTTTGGGACCAACCTGACCAACATGGTGAAACCCCATCTTTACTAAAAATACAAAAAAAGTTAGCTGGGCATGGTGGCACATGCCTGTAATCTCAACTACTCAGGAGGCTGAGGCAGAAGAATTGCTTGAACCCAGGAGGTGGAAGTTGCAGTGAGCCGAGATAGCGCCATTGCACTCCAGCCTGGGCAACAGAGTAAGACTCTATCTCAAATCAAAACAAAACAAACAAACAAACAAAAAAAAACAAAGGATCCTAAAAGCAACAAGAGAAAAGAAAATAACATGTAAAGGAGCTCTGATTTGTCTGGCAACAGACTTTTCAGCAGAAGCCATACAGGCCAAGGGGAAGTGGGAAACATACTCAAAATGCAAAGAAAAAACCTTTTTTCTTTTTTTTGAGACAGAGTCTCACTTTGTCACCCAGGCTGGAGTGCAGTGGCACAATCATGGGTCACTGCAGCCTCGATTTTCCTGAAGCCCAAGTGCTCCTCCCACTTCAGCCTCTCGAGTAGGTGGGACTACAGGTATGAGCTACCAAGCCTGGTTTATTTTCAAAGTTTTGTAGAGACAAGGTCTCCCAATATTGCCCAAGCTAGTCTTGAACTCCTGAGCTTAAGTTTTCCTCCTGCCTTGGCCTTCCAAAGTGCTGGGATTACAGGCATGAGCCATCACAACTGGCTGGAAAAAAAACTTTCAGTCATGAATACTATATCCAAGAAACTATCCATGAAACATGAAGGAGATAGACTTTCCCAAATGAAAACTGACAAGGTGTGATCATCACCAGCTCTATCCTATAAGAAACGCTAGAGGGAGCTCTTCACTCTGAAAGAAAACGATCCTAATATGTAACAAGAAAACATCTAAATGTTTAAAACTCACTGGTAAAAGTAAGTACATAGACAAATAGACAAATACTCTAATACTGTAATAGTGATGTGCAAGCTACTCAGGTCTCTAGTTTGAAAATTAAAAGGAAAATCAAAAATTGTAATAACCACAGTAATTTGTTAAGAGATAGGCATTATAAAAAATGTGAGTTGAGACAATGAAAAGTCAAAATGTAAGGAGATGGAGTTAAAGTATAAAGTTTTCTTCCGTTTTTCTCCTTTTGTGATTAATGTTAATTTTCATCTTAAATGACAACTGGTTAAGTTTAAAATAATTTGTTATATCTATAAGATGTTTTCTGTAAGCCTCACAATAGCCACAAAGCAAACACCTATAATAGATACACTAAAAATAAAAAGCAAGGAAATTAAAACATACTACCAGAGAAAATCACTTATGCACAAAGGTAGACAGTAAAAAAGAAAGTAAGGGAGGAGGAGTTGCAAAATGACCAGAAAACAACTAACGTAATGTCAATAGTAAGTTCTTACCTATCAATAATAACATTAAAGTAAATTGACTAAATTCTCCAAATTAAAGACAGAGTGGCTGAATGGATTAAAATAAAACAAGATGCAATATATTTTGCCTACAAGAAAGTCACTTCCTAAAGATTCACACAGGCTGAAACTAAAGGAAAAACATATTCTATGCAAATGGAAACCAAAAAGGAGTAAGAGACGTTATACTTAGATAAAAATAAACTTCAAGTCAAAAACTGTAAAAAAGACACAAAGAAGGTGGATTAGGCCGTTTTTGCATTGCTACAGAGAAATACTTGAGGCTGGATAATTTATAAAGAAAAGAGGATTAACTGATACACAATTCTGCAGGCTTCACACCAAAACCCCACAGACTGGTATATCCCAAGCAGAAAAAAATGAACATAAATCCATAACTAGACACATCAGAGTGAAACTTCAGAACACCATAGATAAAAAGACAATCTGGAATATAGGCAAAAAGCAAGGAAGGATCACCTACAAAGGAACCAGAATTAGCACAACAACAAAAGTCTCAACAACAATGGAAGCCAGAAAATAACAGAATCAGGTCTTTGGTATATTGAGAAAAATTACTGGTCAACCAAGAAATGTACAGTCAGCAGAACTCTAAGAAAAAAATGGTTTCCATCTTTTTTTTAATGAGAAAATTTACTTCTAAAGACCTGCCTTACAAAAACTTTTGGTAATGTGCCCAGAAAGAAAAGGAAAAATAATACTATAAAAGTTATCTGAGATGCCAAGAACGTGGTAATATGTAAAGAAACCAAAAGCAACAGTGTCAGGTTAAAATAAGCATGCTTTATAATTTGTAGTATTTTTTTTAAAGGCAGATGTGCTGGTTCCTCTCTGCCACTGAATGCAACAATGAAGACCTGGGCAAAATGCATGAAGCAGCAGTATCAGGTGGGTTGGAGTAAAAGAGCAGAAAGAAAACTAGTTGTCACCTTACTATATTTTCCCTGCAGTAACTCCTAGACTGACTTCAAGGCAGCCTAAAAACCCAGAGGTGCAAGTCAGCATGGACAGATAAAGCTTTAGGGAAAGCCCTCAGTTCTGGCCTAAGGAGTGACAAAGGGGTCTCCTGGAAATGACAACAGCAGCCGGACAGATAAGCACGTGCAATCTGAAGAAGGGGAATCTTCCTCTCCAATCAGAAGAACTGTGGTCCCAAGAGCGTGGGGAAAACCTCCGTGGCTTTTTTTCCTCTCTCTTTTCTCTTACCACTTGACCCCGGATGAGGGCACAGATGCAAGAAGTGTACAGCAAGGTACGGTAAATTAAGCCCTAAATTTCTGGCTGAACGACCAAAAAGGAAAATACCAAGAAACTGAAAAGCACTGAGGAGATGATAGAAAGAGAGGAGCTAAGGAAGGAAACTCCAAAATATTGTTTATAAGCTCAGGGGCTGATTCCTAAACTGCAGAGAGAGAGATCAGATCACAGACTGGACTACCAAAGACTGAGAGCTGAACTCAGAGGTCGGGTCCCATCGAGGTTCCTAACTGGGTGGCACATGCATGGGCTAGATCCAAATAGCATTGTAAGGGCCTGGAAAACAGAGCTCGAATAGCAAACACCTCAGAAGACTAATTCAAACTTGTGGGCTGAACTCAACCAGGTCAAAGCTTGAGAAAAATACCAGCATTCTCCACAGGACATAAACAAGATTGTCTCATAACATAATATTCAAAATATTAGGATACAATCCAAAATTGTTCATCATAAGAAGACAGGAAAATCTCAGTTCACATGGGAAGAGACATAGATGACTATGAAGAGAAGTTATAAAATATTCCAAATCGGGGCAAACACTGTTGAAAAGGTAGAAAATCTCAGGAACTAAATAGAAAATATAAAGAAGAACCAAATGAACATTTTAGAACTGAAAAATGCAATAAGGTTTTTTAACTCTTTTTGTCAAGGTGGCGGATTAGAGGCATTGCTAACACGCCTCTCCCACGTGGAAGGACAAAATAGGGTAGAGAGATTCACGTTGTGAACTTTTTTCTTTTTCTTTTTTTTTTTTGAGACGGAGTCTCGCGCTGTCGCCCAGGCTGGAGTGCAGTGGCACGATCTCAGCTCACTGCAAGCTCCGCCTCCCGGGTTTACGCCATTCTCCTGCCTCAGCCTCCCGAGTAGCTGGGACTACAGGCACCGCCACCTCGCCCGGCTATTTTTTGTATTTCTTAGTAGAGACGGGGTTTCACCGTGTTAGCCAGGATGGTCTCGATCTCCTGACCTCGTGATCCGCCCGTCTCGGCCTCCCAAAGTGCTGGGATTACAGGCTTGAGCCACCGCGCCCGGCCGAACTTTTTTCAAGAAGCGATGCAGTCACTGAACAGGAACACCCGAGGAACCTTTGAAGGACGCAGGAGGCTGCAGTCTACACTGGAATCAGGTGAAGGACTGTGAGTCCCAGAGTGTGAGAGGGGAAGAGTTTGCCTCTGGGGTGCACACCCCCACCAGGGACCTTGAAAATACAGGACACGGGGAAAGGGCCCTAACCCCACCCAGCAAAGGAACCAACTTGGGGAGGGTGGTGGAATCTGAATATAAAAATAGGAGCAGTGGCAGAAGACACTTGTGTACACTCCCAGATCCCAGCACAGGAGGGCAGCCGTCCCTTACTGTTCTCACAGGGGACCCCGTGGAGGACTGGCAAAAAGTTTAGACGGCGGTCGCGGGTTAAAAGCAGCTCCCAATGGGGTTTCACGATATATATAACCTTGGGTGGGGATCAACTCCCTTGGACAGTGGGGGAGAGTGACGAGTGGGCTGCGAGAGTGACGAGTGGGCCGTGAGTGCACAAGCCGCGGGTTCAGGAGCCTCAGATGCCGGCTTTGCAGGACAGGGAAGGGTGTGGCGTGAAAGCCACAATGGCAATTTCCCGTGGGGAAAGCTTATAACTGTGGCAAGTTCCAATTACAGACTGATTGGAATTCAGCTCGCCGCTGCCAGTGGAAGCTGTGGTAATACATCTGCTTCACTAAGTGCATGGGAAATGTGGGGCTTACCGCTCCCTGCTGTTCCCCACTCTGCACAAACTCTTCTGCGCAGCAGAGGCAGAAGAGCATCAACCCAGTGGCCTGAGACCTACTCCATCCCCCAACATTCACAGGAACTGCTGCCTGCCCCGCACACCGAGAATCAGAGCACAGACCTGACCCACCCGGCCCCCAGCTGGCTTTGTCCTGCCGCCTGCTCTGGTAGCTTAACACAAAGCACAGAATCTCTTGAGAGCTACGTGGCCCCACCCATTGCCTGTGAAACCAGAGTATTCCTCCACGCCGCCGCTGCCGCCACCACCACCTCCCGCCGCCGCCGCCACCACACACACACACCCTCCTGGCAACATAAGGCAAGCAAAAATCCCACTGTTACTACCGCAGCTGGTGTTCATTTGCAAGCACCACCTCCCAGTTGGAGGTCAACCAGCACAGTCCATCACAGCATCTGCTGGTAGAATAACACTGCACCCAGCAAAGAAGAGACTATATGATCTCAGCTCTCACCACTGCCTGCATCACTCCAGCTAACCAGGAGGTCCTGAGTCCACATGACCAGCTCATTTCTACTCTAACTAGCATTCAAGAAAGCTAACATACTACGGCTACCAATAACCAAGGAATTTCAGAGTCTGCATCACCCCTGCTACCCCCATTAGAGCTGGTGTTGCTACCCACTTCTGGGAAACTTGAAAATGGGTCACATCACCAGATCCCTTGCAGGCATTCCCCAACACCAGCCTAGAGGGTGGCAACGTCACGGGGCAGCTAGACCCAGAGGAGCAACAACATTCACAGTAGCGTGGCTCACAGGGACTCCCACTCATACGGAAAGGGGGAGTGCACCCCATCAAGAGAACACGTGTGGGACCAAAGAATCTGGATGGCAGGCCTTGAGCGTCAGATCCTTACGCTGATGGAAAGCTTCCTTGAGCAGAGGCACAGTTGAAGTGCTGGGCTCAGCAGGGAAAGTCTTCAGCTCTATCGCAACAGTCAGACATCTTTGGTGCACGGGAAGGATCTTGGAGAAGAGGAAGTCTTTCCCCCCTTGTTCGCCACCATATGCACAGCTGGGACTTCTCCCACAGGAGCGCGACATGGGTGCAACTATAGACGGCCATTCTGGAACACATCAAGGTGACTACATCCCCACAAGAGGAGCACCCTCCAGGTTCAGGCTGGCACAAGAAACAGTCACAATGCCTCTCTATTGGGAACACCAACAATCCTACAGATGAAGAGAGGTGCCTGTCTGATCTGAATAGCCAGAACACTGGGACGGGAGCATATCTAAGAGGTGGAAAATGTTCCTGCTGACCTTGCAGGGGAGCTAAGGTGGCTCCAACCCTTCTGCCTGATAAGACCTCCCTGTGACTGACTCACTGAGGGCTCCTCCAGCCACCTCTGTCAAGCCTAGGACTTCATTTAGCCACAACCGATCCCTACTCAGGGACACCTCCCCTACTGGCCTGAAACCTGAACCATCAAGCCAGTAAATAAAATACTGGAGGAAAAAAATAAATAAATAAATAAATAAATAAATAAATAAATAAATGAAAGTAAATTAAAAATAAATAAATAAATACTGGAGGAAAAATAAATAAATAAATAAATAAATAAATAAATATTGGAGGAAACCTGAACCATCAAGTCAGTAAATAAAATACTGGAGGAAAATTTAAAAATGAGATGAGAGGAGATAAGCTTTAAGAAACCTCTACCATTCCAACCCCCTAGGAGATAATGGAATGAAAAACCAAAAACTGTATGTTCTCACTTATAAGTGAGAATACGCAAAGGTGTACAGAGTGATATCATGGACTTTAGAGATTCAGAAGGGAAAGGGTGGGAAGGGGACCAAGGGAACAAAATCTATGCATTAGGTACAATGTATACTATTCAGGTGATGAGTGCACCAAAATCTCAGAATTCACCACTATATAATTCATCCATGTAACCAAAAACCACTTGTACCCCATTAATAAATAAAATAAATTTTAAAAATAAAAAATAAAGTTTTAACTCACTGAGCTTGCAGCAGAATGGAGACGGCAAAGGAAATACTGAATTTGAAGATAGCTCAATAGAAACTATGCAATTTGAATGTCATCAAGAAAAAACTGTTTATAAGTAAATAGAGTCTCAAGGACATGAAGGACAATACCAAAAGGTTTAACATTCATGTCATCGGAGTCAAAGAAAGATAAGACAGTGTGGTGCAGAAAAAATAAAACAATGGCTTCCAATTTTTCAAATTTAATAAAAGACATAACTTACGGCTTCAAAAATCTCAACAAATCACCAACAGGATAAAATGAACAAATCCTCATCCAGATAATCTCAAGCAAACTAATGAAAAACTAAAGTCAAGGAAAAAAATCTTGAAAGCAAGCAGAGAAAAGCAACGTATTTCTTATAGAGAAACAATTCAAATGAGTGCAGGGTTCTCATCAAAAACAATGGAGGCCAGAAGATACATCTGACAAAGGACTAATATCCAGAATCTACAACTCAAACAAATTAGCAAGAAAAAAACAATCTCACCAAAAAGTGGGCTGAGGACATGAATAGACAATAATTCTCAAGACACACAAAATGCCAACATATGAAAAATGCTCAACATCACTAATCAGGAAAACACAAATCAAAACCACAATGCAATACCACCTTACTCCTGCAAGAATGGCCATAATCAAAAAAATCAAATAATAGATGTTGGCATGGATGTGGTGAACACTGTTGGTGGGAATGTAAACTAGTACAACCACTGTGGAAAACAGTGTGGAGATTCATAAAGAACTAAAAGTAGAACTACCATTCGATCCAGCAATCCCATTACTGGGCATCTATGCAGAGGAAAAGAAGTCATTATACAAAAAAGGTACTTGCACACGCATGTTTATAGAAACAAAACTCATGATTGCAAAAATGTGCAACCAACCAAAATGCCCATCAATTGACAAGTGGATAAAGAAACTGTGATATACACATACACATACATACAATGGAATACTACTCAGCCATAAAAGGAATGAATGGCAGCAATCTGGATGTAATTGGAGACTATTATTTTAAGTGAAGTAACTCGGGAACGGAAAACCAAACATCCTATGTTCTCATAAGTGGGAGCTAAGCTATGAAGATGCAGAGGCATACGAATGATACAATGGAATTTAGGGACTCAGGAGGAAAGGGTGGGAAGAGGGTGAGGGATAAAATAATACAAATTGGGTGCAGTGTTTACTGCTTGGGTGATGGGTGAACCAAAATCTCATAAATCACCACTAAAGAACTTATTCATGTAACCAAACACCACCTGTTCCCCAATAACCTATGGAAATAAAATTTTTTTAAAAAAGAAAGTAGAATATTTTTAAAGTGCTGAAAGAAAAGACCTATCAACTCAGAATTCTACATCCAGAAAAAAATATCTTTGAGAAATGAAGGTGAAATGACATTCTCACATGAAAAAAAAACAAAAAAAAACAAAAAAAAAACTAAGATAATCAATTTCCAGCATATATAATCTAAAAGAATTGCTTCAAGTTTTTCAGATAGAAGGGAAGTGATGTGAGAAGGAAACCTGGGACACCGGGAATCAAGCGAGAACAACAGAAACGTTAAATATCTGGGTAAATATAATAGACTATCCCTCTTCTAATGAGTTCTTTAAAATATATTTGATGGTTGGAAGCAAATATTTGAACATGACTAATAGGTTTTTAATATACATAGATGTGATTAATGGGCTGACCGTCTGAGTTCATCTGCTCTCAGCCAAAAAACCACGGCTTCTCCCTCAGCTCAGCATGTCTTCTCTCTACCATGAAGTTCTGTGTAACTTCTGTTCCCCATGGCTATCTTGGCCCCTCTGGCTTCTCTCCATCTTTGTTCCTATTGCTAACTGCCTGATTCTCTCTGTATTTTCCAAATCAACACACACCCCCCCCCCATAGTGAAAAACTGACTTGTTTGGGGAGTGGTCCCATCCAAGTACACCTCTGACTGCGGATGAGGCAGATTTCCTTCTAAGGGGATGGCAGGCATTATGATCGCCACGTGAAATTCAGATGCATTAAACATTTTGTTATTCTGAGAACCATGCCATACATTTGTACCCCCTCTAAGCCTTGATATGGCCTATTCCTTCTTCCTAGAATTTCTTTTCCTCTTTGCCTAGAAAACTTGTACATATCCTTAAAAATCCAACACAAGGGCTAAGTCACTCCTTCTTTCTCTTCAGTCCCCATCGCCCTTACACCCAACCTCTATTCAAGTATTTAATATGCTCTTTGGACACTGGTTGTCTATACATTTGTCTCCCCTACCAGACAGCTTGCTCACAAAAGGAGGGATCAGGAGATTCTCATTACTATATTCCCATTACCCATTAACTGTTATATTCATTCATGTCTTGTCATCCATTCAACAAATATTAATTGAATGGCCACTGTGTGTCAACCTCTGTATGAGGCACTGGAATGCAAACGTGAACAAGTCAGAGTCCCTGCCCCCTCAGAGATTAGCGTGGACCACACTGTGTCTGGCACATAGCACATAGTGAATATCCAGTAAGTTATTTTAAGTTGGATTGTACTTGCTTATAGTTCTCTACCAAGGATTCCTTTGACCTTTCTTAGACATGAGAGCTTTCACAGATACAAAGGAGTGGAAAGCTAAGTGGGCCCTGATTTCCAAAAGCACCTCAGCCTTGGTTGTTAAAAACTAAGCAACTCTTCTAGTCCTTATGTGTCCCACATCTCAGCAAATACACACACAAACACACATCATATACCTAGTTGCCCCAGCCAAGAACCAGGGAGTAACAATGACCAATCTTTCCTTCTTTTCTGCTCTCTCACACAGTCTACTCTTTCTCTCCCTTCCTGTCGTCACCAATTACACAATGGAGTCCTGACCATTCCACTTCCTTAGCAAGTCTTCCACCCTGCTCATCTCCATTCCTGCTTCCTCTACTTGCTGCAGGCCTTTATTATCTCTCCCCAGCACACCAAAGACGTCTCCTCATGGGTCTCCTGTTTTCTGTGCAACCACATCACTTATCTCTTCCTGACCCCACATTCATGAATTTCCCTGAAATTTCATCAGCTCCCTGCAACTCTTGCTGTTTGCCCAGAATGCCCACCCCCTCCCCAACTGTCCTTTATTCCCATCAACCTGGTAGATATCTACTCAGATTTATACTCAGCTCAAGTTGCCACCCTGAGAAGCCTTTTTTATGTCCTCCAGGTGAACCTATCCCTCCCTGCTTTGTGCCCCCATAATACCCCACACACAGGATTCTTTCTCCATTGTAACACTGTTGCATTTCTTTTATATCTTTGTTTCCCCCCCAACTAGACTAGGAACTCCTTGAGGGAAAACAAAATCTCTATGTTCTCAACGCCTGGTGCATAATATATGCTCAATAAATACTTTTCTGAATGAATCCAGTAAACAAAATACTTCCCTGTCTTTGGCCTTTTGTGAAACAAGCAGCTAGGCCTTCCAGGAGGGGCTTCTTTGAGCCTCTATAAGAGTCAAATTAAGTAAGTAATTCACTGGGTTGTCTGCCTTGGTAGATCTGAGGAGGCCAACTGTACCTAATTTTCCCTAGCCTGAGGCCCAACTGGTTCTCACCCAACAACCTCATGACCACATCCAGATGGTCCCTCTAACCCGAGCACTGCCAATGACATGTAGGACAGTCTCACACAATCTCATACTCCTCTCTCTTCTGCAATCTTAATCCCCAAACCCAATTTTGCCTCTCCTTTAACCCTTTGTCCCCACCACAGTTTTATCCTTCATCCATTCCTATAACATCTTCCTTGTTTATTCCCCAAACTTTCTCTTCTTGCCTTCAAACCTTCAACCTATGCATAAGCATAATTGTTGCGCATAAAAGCTACTGAGGCTAGGCATGGTGGCTCATGCCTGTCATCCTAGCATTTTGAGAGGACATGGCAGGAGGAGTGCTTGAGGCCAGGAGTTCAAGACCAGCTTGGGCAACATAGTCAAACCCCCATCTCTACGAAAAGTTAAAAAAAAAAAAAAAAAAAAAAAAAAGTTAGCCAGGTGTGGTGGCCTGCACCTGTAGTCCTAGCTACATGGGAGACCGAGGCCAGAGGATCGCTTGAGCCAAGGAACATAAACATAAAGCTGTGGTGAGCTACGATCGTGCCACTGCACTCCAGCCTAGGTGACGGAGAGATACCCTGTCTCTAAATATATAAATAATTTTTTCAAAAAGTTATGGAACATCTATGGTGTCCAGATCCTGTGCCGGGCACTGAAGGTAAATAGAGAAACAGGTATAGTCTGTGCACAGGGAAACTCAGGAAGGCAAAGAGATAATATGTAAATACCAATTCAGTCTATCAATAAGCATTGGCCTCAGGTTTTGAAAGGGTCAATTCCATGGACTGTGGAGGTGGTCAAAAAATGCTGCTTCTTTTTCATTTGTGTGTGTGTGTGTGTGTGTGTGTGTAGATGGGGTCCCACTATGTTGCCTAGGCTGGTCTCAACTCCAGGGCTCAAGCAATCCTCCCACCTCAGACTCCCAAAGTGCTGGGATTACAAGTATGAGCCACCATGCCCAGCTAAAAAAAAAATGCTTCTTGAAAGAGGCAGGGCTTGACTGGGATTTGAGCTGGGAAAAAAGTTCTTGAACAAGTTCAAAAAAAAAGAGATCAAAATTTCAGATTGAAGTTAGTGGCTCAAGGAAAGACCCAGGAGTCAGCAAATGTGAAGTGTTTTAAGAGAACAGTAACTAAATGATTTGGGCTGGAGTGGAACACGGGTGTGGGAAAAGCATGGAGGTGAGTCTGGGAAGACAGTTTGGTGCTAGACGGTGGGAGGTATAATTACCAGGATTAGAAACTGGGACAGTGGCAGGTAAGCAAGAACGTGAGGAATTCTGTGTTCAGGAGGAAGACAGGATTAACTTGTAAATAGCATTTTATAAAGGTTCACATGGCAGCTGTAAGGAGACAGGCTGGAGTGGGGACAGATTCACGGCAGGAAGTCTGTCATGATCTAGGTGGTAAAAATAGAATGAAACAATGGGACGGAGGAGAAAGATATTACAGGAGAAGAACCAGTTAGAGCTGGATGTTAATGAGAAAAGTCAAGGATAAGGGCAATGTTTTGAGCCCATGACTTTGGGCACACATAAATGCCAGCGATAAAAAATGGAAAGCTTAAAGCAGGAAACTAAGACAAATGACTGACTTTGGTTATCGACAAATCTTTATGAGCAGTGGTGGGTATGACATAAAGAAAGAGATGTCCAGCAAGTCATGGCAAATCCAGACTTGCAACTTTTGAGAGAATTCAGATATTGAAGAGGAGATCAGGGAGCCATCTGCACGGAAGAGGAGACCTGCAAGAGCAAAGGATGTGCAGGGAAGAGCAGGACTGAGCCTTGAGATCCACCTTCTTTTCAGGAGGAGGAAGGGGGCCGGGCGTGGTGGCTCATGCCTGTAATCCCAGCACTTTGGGAGGCCGAGGCAGATGGATCATCTGAGGTCGGGAGTTTGAGACCAGCCTGGCCAACATGGTAAAATCCCATCTCTACTAAAAATACAAAAATTAGCCAGGTGTGGTGGCACACACCTGTGGTCCCAGCTACTCGGGAGGCTGAGGCATAAGAGTCGCTTGAACCTGGGAGGCGGAGGTTGCAGTGAGCCGAGATCATACCACTGCACTCCAGCCTGGGCGACAGAGTGAGGCTTTAATCTCCATTTAAAAAAAAAAAAAAAAAAAAAGCCAGGGCGCAGTGGCTCAAGCCTGTAATCCCAGCACTTTGGGAGGCCGAGACGGGCAGATCACAAGGTCAGGAGATCAAGACCATCCTGGCTAACATGGTGAAACCCCGTCTCTACTAAAAAATACAGAAAAACTAGCCGGGCGAGGTGGCAGGTGTCTGTAGTCCCAGCTACTCGGGAGGCTGAGGCAGGAGAATGGCGTGAACCCGGGACGCGGAGCTTGCAGTGAGCCAAGATCACGCCACTGCACTCCAGCCCCGGTGACAGAGCGAGGAAAAAAAAAAAAAAAAAAAGCAAAAAAACAAACAAAAAACAGTGGTGAAAAGGAGCTGAGCACATTCCCTTCTATTGTCCATGAATTTTTACAATTAGTAGGCATTATTTTAATAATTAGCCCCACTGCCACTCCAGCCAAAAAGCAGTGGTGACAAGTCACTTTGCTCTCCCACATCTCTGTATCTCTCTCTCCAGCCATTCCTCTTAGCTCCTTCTCAGCCAGCGCCCCATCTCTCCTCCAGCACACCCCTAATCTTCCCACTCCAGGCTTTAAACTCTCTGCCATAGTTTCCTCCAAGTGTTGGTCAGCTACTCTTTGTAGGGGAGAAGAGTCAACTGTCCCAGGGGCCAACATAAAAAGAGACCTTGGTTCTGCCTCTAATGTTTTGTTTATGGTGGTTCCCATAATACCTGTTACTTTCCCTCCAGCTGTTGTTTCCAGTTTTTTGTTTGTTTGTTTTGAGACAGAGTCTTGCTCTGTCACCAGGCTGGAGTGCAGTAGTGTGATCTCAGCTCACTGCAACCTCCACCTCCCGGGTTCAAGCGATTCTTCTGCCTCAGCCTCCCAAGTAGCTGGGACTACAGGCGCATGCTACCGCGTCCATTTAATTTTTGTATTTTTAGTAGAGACGGGGTTTCACCACGTTGGCCAGGCTGGTCTCAAACTCCTGACCTCATGATCCGCCCACCTTGGTCTCCCAAAGTGCTGGGATTACAGGCGTGAGAAACTGTGCCTCGCCTTGTTTCCACCTTTAATGACACCTTGTTTAAGAAAACCTCCAAGATCATAACTGTGTGGCTTTGATTGAAGTTTTGCTCTGACCCTCTGCATCTTGACATTTACTAGGCAAAATATAACAAACCTATAGTGATATCTTCCCTCTGTATGGTACAAGGTGGCTTATAATGCATTCTCACTTGCATTATTTTATCTGAGCTTCCCCTGGGAGGTACGTATGACAGCTATTTTTCCCATTGAACAAAGAAACTAAGGCTCAGATAAGCTGCAGGCTGCAGAGCTTGCAAATGGTAGAACAGGAACTGGAACCTAGAATTTCCAGTTCCCAGTTCAGTGCTTTTTGTACAATGTCTCATGTGTTTATACAGTTACTTCTTCAACATCGTCACGTCTTCTTTTGGATATGCACCTTCCTCTTCTTCTCAAATTATAAATAAGAATGAAATGACCTTATCTCAAGATCAGCACATCTGATCCAGCACCATTTGGCTGAAAGATTTATCTTCAGTGTCACCCTCATTTTTATTATAACTTTAGGCCCCCCTCTTTAGTTCTCATAATTCACATACACACACACACACACACACACATACCCCATATGCAATTGCCAGATCCTACTCCTTGTTCCTGTTGCAGTATCTCTTCAAATCACTCCTCCTCCCTTCTCACTACCAAATCCTCCTCACCTTTCCTGGGTTATCACATTTCTGAGAGCAAGATAAAAAATTTTCTCAGATATGTATAATAGAAAAAAATTACAAAGAAAATAACGTATAAAAAGCTGAATGTTTGGTAACTACTGTGGAACTTGCCTTTCTGCCATTAAAAAACAAAAAGCAAAAAAAATAATAATAAAGTTGGGAAAATATGTGAAACAACTGTTTTCAAAGAGAAAACAGATAGTGCTGGACTATGAACAAATAAGACAAATCCTATATTGCACAGGCGTTCTGCCTAGGGGCAAATCCTCGATTACAGAACCAGAGGACTCTCACATAGAACGGCACTGAACTGAGAAAACAGAGATCAGAGTGCAGAGAGGCTGAGGCAGAATTTAGGGGGAAAAGTACCAGACAGGAGGAAGCTACAAGGAGAAAGAGCTCCAGAAATCTGCATAGAGGTCTCCTGAGTGTTTGGCTGAATAGCAATCTGATAAAGGGTAAATTCCATTAGGCTAGGCAAACACCTGCCAGAGAACAATTACTTGAAATCTGTAGGTCAAAACATGTTGAGCTCACACAGGGCTAGAAATTCTTCCAGTTCCCACCGGTCAGAGTGGAGAGACCTCATTAAATATATGTGGCATTCAGTAAAGACCCAGGAGGGTTACCCTTAGGAGAGGGGCTAACCTGGCCATGGGTACAGGCCACTCTAGCTCTGTCCTTTAGAATGCTTTAAAAACAAACCTCAAAAAGATAAAGGGATCTGCAAGTAAATCAATTATCTAACAGAACAAAGCCCACCACTCTTTAAAGAAATATAACAAAACAAGCACTCGACAACATTAAATTTACAATATCTGGCATCCAATCAAAAATTACTAGCTATGCAAAGAAGCAAGAAAGTGTGGTCCATAATCTGAATAAAATGTATTCAATAGAAGCAAACCAGATATAACAAAAATGATGCAACTGTCAGACAAGGCCTTTAAGATGACTATTATAAATATGCTCAAAGATTTAAAGTAAAATATACAGATAGAAAGGAGAGAATGAAAAATATAAAAATAACCAAATGGAACTTGTAGAGATGATCAATACGATATCTGAAATAAACATTTCACCAGATGCAATTAACAGCAGATAAAATACTATTTAAGGTCAATGAACTTGAAGACATAGCAATAGGAATTACCCAAAAGGAAGCATAAAGATAAAGAGGTAAATATTTAATGTATAAAAGTTAAAACTTTCTGAAATATAATAAATATGAAAAGACAAAAACAGACTTGGAAAACTATGTACAATAAATATATGTACCTTGTCTGTATTATATAAGGAACACTTTAAAGTTGGTAAGAAAGTTCTTGAGATCCCAAAGACTAATGTATGCAAAAGTAAGTACAGGCCATTCACCTGGGATGAAATAATATCAGAAAATAAATGCAGAGGAGAACGTTTCAGCTCACAAATGATCACATAAATGCAGACAAAAATATCACCAAGGTGCTAATTTATAGCTATTACATTTACGAAAATTTAAAACATTCTAAACCTTATACCATCTGCCAGGATATTTTCTAAAAGAATAAAATAATTAAATGTAAAAAACAAAACCAT
Organism: Theropithecus gelada; assembly: GCF_003255815.1. Classification (NCBI taxonomy): domain Eukaryota; kingdom Metazoa; phylum Chordata; class Mammalia; order Primates; family Cercopithecidae; genus Theropithecus; species Theropithecus gelada. Next base: position 63,164,095 of record NC_037684.1, read on the forward strand.
AAAAGCCTTTCCAACGATGACTCAAAATCTAAAAGTCACAAAAGCAAAGATTGATAAGATAAATGATGAACTGGGAATAAATATTTGGCATTCATATTACAAAAGGCTAATCTCTCTAATATTTAAAGAGATATTATAAAATCTCTGAAATATAAAAATAACCAAATGGAACTTCTAGAGATAATAAATACAATATCTGAAATAAACATGTCACTAGACACAATTAATAACAGTTGAAAAAGAGATCCTTAACCCAGAAAAATGGTGAAAGACATGCAAAGAGAGATCACAGAAAAGGAGCTAAAAATGGCTTTGATACACTTGAAAAGAGATTCAGCCTCACTCATAATAAGAGAAAAACAAAAGATACCAAAGTACCATTTTTCACCAGATTGGCAAAAATCCAATAATAACAATGGTAATAAAAGTAATGAACACTCTCTTGCTATATGCCATTCACTGTTCTATGTGGTTTGGACATATTAACTCACATGCTTAACATGTAGAAGATAACGGGGAAATCACCCTCTCATGTTATGAGTGGGTATGTTAGTTAGACATAGCCCACTACAGGCGGGTGATTTGGTGATATCTAACAAGATTGTGAATGTATACATCCTTCAATCCAGCAGTAATGTTTGTGAGAATTCATTATCCATACACTTGCATGCAGGCAAAATAATGTGTAGAAGATTAATCATTGCCTTGCTGTTTGCTTTTAGTAAAAGGCAGGAAAAATAATTGTCTATCAGTAGATACATATGTCTATCAGTACGTTCATACAATGGAGGATTTTGCAGCTATCAAAAGAATGAGGAAGTTCTCTTGTGCTAATATAGAAAGGTTTCCAGATACAAACAAAAAAGATAAAATTAGTAAGTGTGTTTAGTATGCTCTTCTGCATGCATTCATTTTTCTGGTTTATTCATAAAGAAACTCTACAAGATATTTAAGAACCAAATACTGTGATCTCCAAGAAAGAGGTGTGTGGGAACTAGAAAGACGGGGACAGAAAGACCACTTTTCATTGTATACCTTTTTATTTATTCTAAAAACCGAAATAAAACTAGTGTATAAGTTCTTGGAGACATTATATATTAGAACAATATTATGGAGAACAATTTGTCCTCCTCTAGAAACATAAAAATATTCATGACCTTTTTCTCATTAATTCCTCTTCTAGAAATTTCCTCTCCAGAAATAATCTAATCAAAGAGGGAATGTGCAAAATGATTTTTAACTGTGTTACTAGTAAATGTAAAATTCGGAGTGGCTGAATTAATCATTGTAATCCACCAAATGGAATAAACAATTGAAACACATAGTTAGAAAAACCACGTAGCAACTCCCAACACCCAGATCTTGGTTTGTAAATATCATTCTCCAAAGAAATCAGGGCTCTTTGAGAAAATGGCTAACTCTAGGGGCTGGGGCAGGAAAAGTACAAGATGAGCCTGGAGCATCTCATGGTGCCAGAAATAAGAAAGTGCTAAAAAAATAATATCATCATAAAAGGATGGGGGCATGTTGCAGGGACATGCGGCTTCTGTGTCATGCACAGAACGTTTCCAATGGCCAAAGCTAGAACAATTTGGGCAACAAAATAAATATTGCCATATTGGATTGTAATCCAAAATATAAAGCATACATACCCATATAAATAAAAGATTCCGTAAATAATTAAATGGGGAGAAGAAACGAAAGTTCCTTACAGAATTCCAAATCATGTATGAAGATACTACCTCCTCCAGGGAGAGGAGCTCATTTTCCCCGCCCCTTTTGAAGGTGGACTGTACTTTGTGACTCACTTCCCAAAACAGAGGCGGCAGAGGGACGACCAGTAGAGAAACCTGGCCAGTACCACCTTAAACGATTGATCCAGGCTCACATTGCCAGCGATGCCACATGGATATCCTGTGCCACTCATACGATGGGATGAGACAGGCATGTCGCCTTTGTCGTATTCTTTCCAGCAACACATAACCCCACACTAATCATGAGAAAAATATGAGATAAACCCAATTTGAAGGACACTCTTGAAAGTGCCTGATCAGTACTCCCCAAAGCTGTCGAGGTCATGAAAAATAAAGAACTGTGAAACTATCACGGAGACGAAGGAGACATGACAGCTACGTGCACTGTGGTGTCCTGGCCTGGATCCTGAAATTTAAAAAGGATATTTGTGGAAAATCTGGCAAAATCCAAATAAATTCCAGAGTTTAGTTAATGGTAACGTACCATTTAGGTCAGGCACAGTGGCTCATGCCTGTAATCCGAACACTTTGGGAGGCCGACATGGGTAGATCACTTGTGCCCAGGATCAACGAACTTGGTTTGAGACCAGCCTGGGCAACAGAGTGAGACCTTGTCTCTACCACACACACACAAAAAAATACAGCTGTGTGCAGTGGCTCACATGTGCAATCGCAGCACTTCGGGAGGCTGAGGTGGGTGGATCACCTGAGGCCAGGAGTTTGAGACCAACCTGGCCAACATGATGAAACCCGGTCTCTACTAAAAATACAAAAATTAGTCAGGTGTGGTGGCGCGTACCTGTAGTCCCCATTACTTGGGAGGCTGAGGCAGGAGAATCACTTGAGTCCAGCAAGTGGAGGCTGCAGTGATCAGGGAGTGCTTCTGGTGCCACTGCACTCCAGCCTGGGAAACAGAGCGAGACCCTGTCACGAAAAACCAAACCAAAACAAAAATACAAACGTCAGCAAGGTGTGATGCATGCCTATAGTCCTGGCCACTCAGGAGGCTGAAGTGGGAGGATCGCTTGAGCCTGGGAGGTGGAGGCTGCAGTGAGCCAAAATTGTGCCACTGCACTCCAGCCTGGGTGACAGAGTGAGACCCTGTCTCAAAAATAAAAATAGTAACATACCAAGAGTGGTTTCTTAGTTATGACAATTGACCACAGTCATGTGAGATGAGAACATCAGGAGAAGCAAACAAAAACTCTCTGTTCTGTCTTCATTAATTCTCTGTAAATCTAAAATTATTCCAAAATAAAAAGTGTATTAAGAAAATACACTAGCGGCCGGGCGCGGTGGCTCAAGCCTGTAATCCCAGCACTTTGGGAGGCCGAGACGGGCAGATCACAAGGTCAGGAGATTGAGACCATCCTGGCTAACACGGTGAAACCCGGTCTCTACTAAAAAATACAAAAAAAAAAACTAGCCGGGCGAGGTGGCGGGTGCCTGTAGTCCCAGCTACTCGGGAGGCTGAGGCAGGAGAATGGGGTGAACCCGGGGGGCGGAGCTTGCAGTGAGCTGAGATCCGGCCACTGCACTCCAGCCTGGGCGACACAGCGAGACTCCATCTCAAAAAAAAAAAAAAAAAGAAAAGAAAATACATTAGCAACATGGAAAATGCTTATGATACAATATTAAATGAAAAGGATGACAGATACCTGCTCAGGGTAAAAAAGAGGACAAATGGGGAGAGAAGGAGGAAGTGAGAGTTGGCTCCCTCCTGCCTGTCCCACCTCATCTCAACTCCCTGACTCCAGTCTTGCTGATGCAGCCGCCCAGAGGAGTATCTGCCACTGTATTTCCTGCCAGTTCAAATCCCATCCCATCAGCTGTCATTAAGAAACCCTTAATGACACAGGTTTACAGGGGTGATGGCTCACACCTGTAATCCCAGCACTTTGGGAGGCCGAGGTGGGTGGATCACCTGAGGAGTTCGAGAGTAGCCTGGCCAATATGATGAAACCCCGTCTCTTCTAAAAATACAAAAATCAGCCAGGTGTGGTGGCAGGCGCCTGTAATCCCAGCTACTCAAGAGGGTGAGGCAAGAGAATCAATTGAGCCCCAGAGGCAGAAGTTGCAGTGAGCCAAGATCAATCCATTGTACTCCAGCCTGGGTGACAAAGCAAGACTCTGTCTCCAAAAAAAAAAAAAAAGAGAGAGAATGAGAAGGAATAAAAAGGATGAAAAGGAAGGCAGAGTACTGATGACATCTGCTCCAGCCATACCTTAATCCTATTGACCTCAGACTTAGCTCTATGAGCCAATAAATCCCCTTCCTACTTTATTTTTGAAATTGTAAATTGATAATTTATAATTATATAAATCTATGGGATACAAAGTGATGTTACAATTTATGAATAATTAAATCAAGGTGGTTAACATATCCATTACCTCAAATACTTAACATTTTTGTGGTGAGAACATTTGAAATTTACTCTCTTGGCAATTTTGAAATGTACAATACTCTATTATTAACTATATTCACCATGCTGTGCAACAGAACTCAAAAGTATTTTTAAAATCCTCCTGTCTGACTAAAATCTGATGCCCTTTGAACACCATCTCCTCATTCCCCACAACCCCCAGCCTCTGTAACCACCATTCTGCCTTCTGCTTCTATGGGTTTGTTTTAGATTCCACATGTATGTGAGAACCTGCAGTACTTGCCTTCCTGAACCTGACTTAATTCACTTAGCATAATATTCTCTAATTCCATCTATGTTGTCACAAATGTCAGAATATCTTTCTTTTCTGTTGTTGTTCTTGTTTTGTTTTTTTGAGACTGAGTCTCACTCTGTCACCCAGGCTGGAGTGCAGTGGCGTGAGCTCGGCTCACTGCAAATGGGGAGAGAAGGTTCAAGCGATTCTCCTGCCTCAGCCTCCTGAGTAGCTGGGATTACAGGCACCCACTACCATGCCCGGCTAATTTTTCGTATTTTTAGTAGAGATGGGGTTTCACCATGTTGGCCAGGCTGGTCTCGAACTCCTGACCTCAAGTGATCCATCCACCTCAGCCTCCTAAAGTGCCAGGATTACAGGTGTGAGCCACCATGCCTGGCCGAGAATGTCTTTCTTCTTTAAGGCTTAATAGTATTCCATTATGTAAGTATGCAACATTGTCTCTATCCACTCATTTGTTGATGCACAGTTAATTCTGTAACTTGCTATTGTGAATGGTGCTGCAATTAACATGCGGTATAGACATCCCTTCGACAAAATGATTTTAAACCTTTTTGGTAAATACCCGAAAGTGGGATTTCAAGATCATATGGCAATTTTATGTTTAGTTTTTTGAAGAACCTCCATACTGTTTTCCATATTGACCATGCTAATTTACATTCCCACCAACATTGTACAAGGGTTCCCTTTTCTCCACATTCTTGACAACATTTATCTTTCATATTTTTGATAAAAGCCATTCTGACCAGTGTGAGATGATGTCTCATTATGGCTTTAATTTGCATTTCCCTAATGATTAGCAATATTGAGTATTTTTCATTATATCTATTGGCCATTTATATGCATTCTTTTGAGAAATGTCTTTATCCTTGGACTGCAAGGAGGGTTCAACATATGCAAGTCAATAAATGATATGCCACATTAACAGAATAAATGACAAAAATCATATGATCATCTCATCAGAAGCAGAAAAAAATGTGACAAAATTCAACATCCCTTAATCATAAAAACAATCACCAAATGAAGTATAGAAGAAAGGTATCTCAACAATAAAAGCTATCCAGAGATGCTCACAGCTAACAGTGACTCTGCAGTGAATAACTGAAAGCCTTTCCCCCAAGATTTGGAACAAGACAAGGATGCCCACTCTCGCCACTTCCACTCAACATGGAATTGGAAGTCCTAGACAAAGCAATTAAGCAAGAAAAAGAAAAAGTAAAACAGTGAAGGCCTTTTATTAAAAGAAATAAATGGAATTTTTACTGTTTGCCAACAACATGATCTTATATATGGAAAATCCTGTCAAAAAAACTGTTAAAACGAATAAATACAATAAAGTTGCAGGATACAAAATCAACACACAAAAATCAGTAGCATTTCTATACACCAACAACAAACTATCCAAAAAGAAATCAAGAAATCACACTCACAAAAGCTACAAAAAATAAAATAAAATAAAATACCCAGGAACAGATTTCACCAGGAGACAAAAGACTTACACAATGAAAACTATAAGATGTTGATGAAATAAGCTGAATAAGACACAAGTAAATGGAAAGATATTTCATGTTCATGGTTCAGAAGAACTAATATTACTAAAATGTCTATACTACCCAAAGTGATCTACAAATTCAATGCAATCCGTATGAAAATCCCAACATCACTTTTCATAGAAATTTTTAAAAAATCCAAAACTTCATATGGGGCTGGACGTGCTGGCTTACACCTATAATCTCAGCACTTTGGGAGGCCGAGGTGAGAGGATCACCTGAGGTCAGGAGTTCAAGACCAGCCTAGCCAACATGGTAAAACCCCATCTCTGCTAAAAACACAAAAATCAGCCAGGCATGGTGGTGCTCACCTGTAATCCCAGCTACTTGGGAAGCTGAGGGACGAGAATCATTTGAAGCTGGGAGGCAGAGGTTGCAGTGAGCCCTGATCACACCACTTGCACTCCAGTTTGGGCCACAGAGTGAGACTCCATCTCAAAAAACAAAACAAAACAAAAATTCATATGGATCCACAAAAACCTCAAACAACCAAGGCAATCATGAACAAAAAGGACAAAGCTGGAGGTATCACACCACTGGATTTCAAAGTATACTACAAAGCGATAGCAATCAAAACAACATGGTATTGGCGGGAAAAAAAAAGACACATTGACCAATGGAGTGGAATAGAGAGCCTGGAAATTAACCTACTACTGTACAGTCAATTGACTTTCAACAGAGGTACCAGAATATGCAATAGGAAAAGGACAGTCTCTTCAATAAATAGTGTTAGGAAAACTAAATTTCCACTTGCAGAAGAATAAAATTGGACACTGATCTCACACCATATACGGAACTAAAAATCAACTTAAAATGAATTAAAGATTCAAATGTAATACCAGAAACTCTAAACTTACTGGAAGAAAACACGGGAAGGAAAAACTACATGACACTCTCTGGGCAACGATTATTTGGATGTGACCCCAAAATCACAGGCAACAAAAGCAAAAATAGACAAATGGGACTATATCAAACCAAAAAGCTTCTGCATAGCCAGTGAAACAACCAACAGCATGCAGAAACAACTCAGATTGGGAGAAAACACTGTAAGCCATACATCTGGCAAGGGATTAATATCCAAAATACAGAAGGAGCTCAAATAACTCAATATTAAGAAAACAAGAAACCCAATTAGAAAATGAGCAAGGGACCTGAATAGACATTTCCACTAAAGTTTTTAAGACATAAACATACTTTGGCATAAACACTGTATTATATGCAATTACTTTTTGTAAAATAATTTTTGTAAAGCCATCAGCTATATATCCAAATGATTTTTCACCTGAGGTGTAAGACAGGAAAATGTTTAAATCAATACATAAATCAAATCATCTGCACTGGCATTGTTAACCTAGAAGCAAGTGGCTGCATAAAGAATAGTAAGAGCAAGGATATTTAGTCCATACTTTCAAATGGGGCTTGATGATTTGAAACAGTAAAGTTGTTCACTGGCAGAATTTCCCACCAAGTCTGTATAAATTATGTGTTATTTGATAAAAGATAGCCGCAATGAAGCTAATTTTTTTATCTTCAGTATTTGCTTTTAAGAGAAAAATCCCAAAGCTTGTAGGGATTTCTAATGCCAAAAAAGATGATGAAATGGGAGAGTATATTTAGCAATCACAGTGACTAAGCTCATGGTAACTGGCATATGTATAATTTTAGTCTGCATTCCAATTATTTAAACTGAGATGTTCTTGATCAGTTGAACATACTGTGAGTAGACTATCTCTTTCTCCGAGAAACAAGATGGACAGATCTTCAGAGAATGGCCCCACTGAAGCTCACTGGTAAATGAGCTTTCTCCAGATTTTGCTGATTTCCTGAGTTTTTCCGTAATTCCTCCGTGCCCTGGCCATTTTCGATCATGGCCTTCCCGTTGCCCTTATTCCTCAAAGTTTGGCAAATTTTTCTTCGTTTTTTGATACAAACTGGAAACTGCCTTTGGTTTTATCTACTTACTGAACACAGATGCCATCTTGGGATTATACCGAGATTTGTGAAGTTATTCAAACAGAGCATCTTCCTGCCTTGTCCTCCCTCTTGCTGGAAAACAGCAGACTGTACCACCTGGCTTTCGGTTATGTTCCACAAAGATCAATGAATAGTTCCTTCAAAATAGAAGTCTGCAGCATTATTTATTAAAGTTCTCCAATTATAAATAGATTCCTCTGTAAGCAACACTCCACAGCAGTTGGAATCTCCTCGGACATGGGGACAATCACTGATGAAAACCAGGTAAGTGCAGCCATAAAAAAGGATGAGTTCGTGTCCTTTGTAGGGACATGGATGCAGCTGGAAACCATCATTCTCAGCAAACTATCGCAAGAACAGAAAACCAAACACTGCATGTTCTCACTCATAGGTGGAAATTGAACAATGAGAACACTTGGACACAGGAAGGGGAACATCACACACCGGGGCCTATTGTGGGGAGGAGGGATGGAGAGGGATAGCATTAGGAGATATACCTAATGTAAATGACGAGTTAATGGGTGCAGCACACCAACATGGCACATGTATACATATGTAACAAACCTGCACGTTGTGCACATGTACCCTAGAACTTAAAGTATAATTAAAAAAAAAAAAAGAAAGAAAAGCAGGTACGTTTTGAAGATCTCCAGTTGAATGTTGCCTCAGTACCTCAAAAGCATCTTCAAATGCTTGACCCAGCTTGTCTCGTTCAACACAAGTTAATGCTTCACTAATAAACTGATGATTCCGTCCATCAGCGCCCAATCTAGCATGTACTTGTAGAAGTGGAAAGAGTCTTCCCCTCCTTTGAAACACCCACCTGCACCCCCCATCACCCACTTTAATTTTGTTAAAGCAGTTTTGAGTTGGGTTTCTGTCATCTGCTACTGAAAAGTTCCTGAGTAATTTATACCTGAGAATGAGATAATTTAAGTAACAGGCCCTAACATATGAAAATAGCTGAGATAATGTGGGGTGCAAAACAGAGAGGAGATAATTATTCCCATTCCTAAATAATTATTTGAAAATTTTTGTTATATAGTAGAAATGCAACTCACTATCTGATGGTTTGTTAAATCTTTGGACACAGCCCCAAGAAAAATAGCAAGATATTGAACATTACCTGTGGCCTCAAATAATATTTTATGAGAAAAGCAGAAGTTCAGTCCAAGCTATACTATCTAAAAGCAGAGAGGGAATAATGAAACTTCATTTTTTTAGAAAAATCTTTATACCTATACCTTGCAATCCTTGAGGACTGGGAGTCAGAATTTGTAAAGGCCAGATTCTGCATCCTAAGCTAAAATGTGTGAAGACAAAAACAAAGAAATAAAGAAATACCATACTAAAATATTGGGAAAGAAATTGCAAAGGACACAACAAAATGAAAAGATATTCTAGGTTCATGAACTGAACTACTTAATATTGGTAAAATTATAATACTACTCAAAGCAATTTACAGATTAAATGCAATCCAATTACATTATCTACAGAAATAGAAAAAACAAATCTTAAAATGTACATGGAACCACAAAAGACCCCAAATAACCAAAGCAATCCTGAGCAAAAGGAACAAAGCTGGAGGCATTACACTACCTGACTTCAAGTTTTACTACAAAGCTATAGTAACCAAATCAGTATGACACTGGCATAAAAACAGACAGAATAGACCAGTGGGACAGAATAGAGAATGGACATGTAAATCCACACATTTACAGCCAACTCATCTTCAACAAAGGTACCAAGAACATATAATGGGGGAAAGGATAGACTTTTCAATAAAGGGTGCCAAGAAAACTAGATAACTATATGCAGAAGAATGAAACTAGATCCTTCTCTCTTACCATATACAAAAAAATCAAACCAAGATTGATTAAAAGATTAAATCTAAGACCTCAAACCATGAAACTACTAGAAGAAAACATTGAGGAATCACTCCAGGACGTTGGTCTAGGTGAAGATTTATGTCAGATCTCAAAAGCATAGGCAAACAAAGTAAAAAGAGACAAATGGGATTATATCAAGCTAAAAACTTCTGCATAGCAAAGGAAATAATCAACAAAGTGAAAAGAAACCCCACAGAATGGCAGAAAATATTTGCAAACTAGCCACCTGAGAAGCTGTTAATAACCAGACTCTATAGGGAGCTCAAACAACTCAATACCAAAGGAAAAAAAAATCCAATTTAAAAATGGGCAAAAGATCTGAGTAGACATTTCTCAAAAGAAGCCATACAAATGGCCAACAGGCGTATAAAAAATGTTCAACATCACAAATTATCAGAGAAATGCAAATCAAAACCACAATGAGATATCATCTCGCCCCAGTTAAAATGGCTTTTATCAAGAAGACAGGCAATAACGCAGGCTGGTGAGGATGTGGAAGAAAGGGAACCCTTGTATGCTGTTGGTGGGAATGTAAATTAGTACAGCTACTACAGAGAACAGTTTGGAGGTTCCTCAAAAAACTAAAAATTGAACTACCGTATGATCCAGGAATCCCACTCCTGGGTATATCTCCAAAGAAAGGAAATGAATATATCAAAGAGCTATCTGCACGCCCATGTTTATCACAGCACTATTCACAATAGCCAAAATATGGAACTGATCTAAGGGTCCATCAACAAATGAATGGCTAAAGAAAACGTGGTATATACACACAATGGAATATTATTCATCTGTAAAAAGGAGTAAAATCCTGTCATTTGCAGCAACACAAATAGAACTAGAAGTCATTATGTTAAGTGAAATAAGCCAAGCACAGACAGACAAATACCACGTGTTCTCACTCATGTGGGAGCTAAGAAAAGTGGATCTCATGAAGGTAGAGAGTAGATTGGTGGTTACCAGAAGCCAGCAAGGGTAGCAGAAGTAGGGGATTCAAAGAAGTTGATAAATGGATACAAATGTAAAGTTGATAGAAGAAATAAGCTCCAGTGTTCAATAGATGTGTAGGGTGACTATAGTTTACAAAAAGATACTGTACACTTCAAAATAGATAGAAGAGAAAAATGCAAACATTTCTAGGATAAAGACAAATATTTAAGGTGATGGATATCCCAAGTACACTGACGTGATGTATACAAATTGTATGAACATATTAAGTTATCGTGTGTACCCTGAAACTACGTAACTTATCCATCAATTTTTTAAATTGTTGAAAAAATGATAAATGAATAAATAAAATATTGGGTCTTGGATGAGCCAGAAAATTTGGGAAGTCTGATTCTCTCTCAAATATCATATTCTAGGTATTTTTTCCCAGACAAAAGCATCATACCCCTTATAAAAATGCATCCAGTAGGTTATAATCTTGGGGGAAATGCCACATTATATAGCTTCATTTTTTCGCTCTTGTCGCCCAGGCTGGAATGTGATGGCATGATCTCGGCTCACTGCAACCTCCGCCTTTCAGATTCAAGCAATTCTCCTGTCTCAGCCTCCCAAGTAGCTAGGATTACAGGCATGAGCCAACACACCTAGCTAATTTTTTTGTATTTTTAGTAGAGATGGGGGTTCTCCATGTTCGTCAGGCTGGTCTCGAACTCCCGACCTCAGGTGATCCACCCGCCTCAGCCTCCCAAAGTGCTGGGATTACAGGCGTGAGCCACGGCGCCCGGCTCCCCTTCAAGTCTTTCACATTGTCCAAATCTGACAGCAAAGAGAAAGCATGATTTTGGGAGATGGGGAAAAGCCAGAATAGATTATTGGCAAGAAATAGAAACCACAAGGTGAGGATCAAGAGTCAAGGGCCAGGTTTAGACAAGATCTCTGGATGTGGTTATTATGCCATAGAATCATCAAATTCATGTCAACTGAGGTTTTAAATACTGCCTTAAAACGCCAAGCCCGGAAATAGGTGTAATTCTTCAGTTCTTCAGTAAATACCCAGGCTATTAAAGTAGGTCATTCCCAGAAATGAAATCCTCCTCGCATCTCTCTTAGAGGTGGCCATGGTGGACACAAAACATAGATATTTATCTTTGGAAGAAGGAGGTAGATCTGTTTTTGAAAATATATATAAAGTATAGTTGTATTTGAAGAAGCAGAGGCATTTTTGAAACTATATGTACAATTAGAATGATATGTGAATATATATACAACCAAAGATACAGGGGGTAAAATGAGGTAAAAAATCTACTATTATTCACTATACAGCACTCATTCTCAACTATCTTCTCAGATCTAAACTTTACTTTTCTGTGGAGAACCCCTTCCCTGTGGTGAGGACAGGGCCAACACTGACTTGTCACCATGACGACATCAGTGGGTACATGACCTAGACTCAGCAAATTATGCCACCCATAACATCGGCTACCATGATCATTTAAGACCTGGACATGAAATCTAAAGTAGGTTCTCCATGGACATTTTCTGAAAGGTATTAGAGAGTGGGCGTAATGGCTCACACCTGTAATTCCAACATTTTGAGAGGCTGAGGTGGGAGGATTGCTTGAGCCCAGGAGTTCGAGACCAGACTGGGCAACATAGGGAGACCTCGTTTCTATGAAAAATTTAAAAATTAGCTGGAGGCCAAGGCGAGTGGATCACAAGATCAGGAGATCGAGACCATCCTGGCTAAGACGGTGAAACCCCATCTCTACTAAAAATACAAAAAAATTAGCTAGGCATCGTGGTTGGTGCCTATAGTCCCAGCTACTCGGGAGGCTGAGGCAGGAGAATCGTGTGAACCCGGGAGGCGGAGCTTACAGTGAGCTGAGATCTCAACACTGCACTCCAGCCTGGGTGACAGAGTGAGACTCTGTCTTAAAAAAAAAAAAAAAATTAGCCAGGCATGGTGATGCACACCTGTAGTCCCAGCTACTCAGGAGGCTGAGGTGGGAGGATCACTTGAGCCTGGGTGGTCAAGGCTGTGGTAAGCTGTGATTGCACCACTATACTCCAGCCTGGGCAACAGAGCAAGACCCTGTCTCTGAATAAATAAATATAAAAGTAATTTTTTATTATACTTTAAGTTTTGGGATACATGTGGAGAACATGCAGGTTTGTTACACAGGTATACACATCCCATGGTGGTTTGCTGCACCCATCAACCCGTCATCTACATTAGATATTTCTCCTAATGCTATTCCTTTAAAATGAAAGGTATTAGGAAGATTTCTTTCCACTGTCAGTCAGGAGAGGAGATGGATGTGGTGCTACTGAAGGTCGCCTTGCCACTCTGCAGTAAAAAAATCTCTGCAACTAATTTGAGGGAATCACAGCTGACAGATGTAAAGAGGACACAGAGCCCTCCTCACATTGTTAGAATTCCTGGAACTAAACAAATCACTCCTTTTACCTTCCAGCTATGTAAGCCTCCTCCTCAAAAAAAAAAAAAAATCATTTTTTGTTTAAGTTGGTGTTTGGTTTTCTGCAATTTAAAGCTTTAAAAATCCAACTCAGCAACAACAAAACACAACCCAATTTAAAAAGGGACAAAAGACTTCAACAGACATTTCTCTGAAGATATATAAATGGCCAAAAAACACACAAAAAGATGTTCACTGTCATTAGTTATTAGAGAAAGGCAAGTCAAAAGCACAATGAGATACCATTTTACACCCACGAGGATAGCCATTTCTTAAAAATAGAGAATAAATGTTGGTAAGGATGTGGAGAAATTGGAACCTTCATACATTGCTGGCGGGGATGAAAAATGGTGCGACCACTGTGGAAAACAGTTTGGTGATTCTTCAATAAATTAAACACAGAATTACCATACGACCTAGTAATTCCACTCCTACATACGTACCCAAGAGAACTGAAACCAGGTGTTCAAATAAAAACATTTCCATTTGTTTACAAAATGTTATACACCAATGAACACAGCAGCTCTATTCACAATACCCAAAAGGTTAAAACAATCTAACTGTCCACCAACAGATGAATAAACAAAATGTGTTTTGATATCATAAAGTTAAATGTTATTCACCCATAAAAAGGAATGAATGAAAAATACAACATGTATGACCCTCAAAAACATTATGCTAAGCTGGCCGGGCGTAATGGCTCACGCCTGTAATCCCAGCACTTTGGGAGGCCGAGGCGGGCAGATCATGAGGTCAGGAGTTCGAGACCAGCCTGACTAACATGGTGGAACCCCGTCTTTACTAAAAATACAAAAATTACCTGGGCATGGTGGCATGCACCTGTAGTCCCAGCTACTCGGGAGGCTGAGGCAGGAGAATAGCTTGAACCCAGGAGGCGGAGGTTGCAGTGAACTGAGATCGCACCACTGTGCTCCAGCCCTGGGAGACAGAGTCAGGCTCTGTCTCAAAAACAAACAAACAAACAAAATTATCCTAAGTAAAAGAAGCCAAACACCAAAGACCACATACTGAATGATTCCATTTATACGAAATGTCCAGAATAGGCAAATCCAGAGAGATAGAAAGCAGATTAGTGGTTGCCATGTGCTGAGAAGAGAGAGAAATGGAGAGTGACTGCTTAGTTAGCACTTCTGTTTAAGGTGATTTTTAAAAGTTCTGGACCTAGAGGTGATGGCTGCATAACATGGGTGAACAGGCTTAATGCCAATGAATTGTACACTTTAAAATGGTTAAAACTTCATAATTTTAAAAACATAAAAGGACCTGACTAATTTAAGCTCCCTCTGCACCATGTAGTCAGGAACTAGGACTTAGAGCTGGCATAGAGTGGAAATTTGTCAAATAAAAATAGCTATCATTTCGGATTCTTAATGAGTCACCAACTGTCCTAAGTATTATTTTACATATTGTAATGAATGCTTTGTGAAACAAAAACTTTTGTGGTTGTTCCTGATTATAAATTTTATCTTTTTTTAACTTTTATTTTAGGTTCAGGGGTACACATGCAGGTTTGTTGTATAGGCAAACTGAGTATCATGGGGTTTTGGTGTACAAACTTTTATCACCCAGCTGATAAGCATAGTACCCAATAGGTAGTTTTTGATCCTCAGCCTCCTCCCACTCTCCACCCTCACAAAGGCCTCAGTGTCTACTGTTCCCTTCTGTGTGTCCATGTGTACTCAACGTTTAGGTCCTACTTCTAAGTGAGAACATGCAGTATTTGGTTTCCTGTTCCTGCATTAGTTCACTTAGGATAATGGCCCCCAGCTCCTTCCATGTTGCTGCAAAGAACATGATCTTGTTCTTTTTTATGGATGCAGAGTATTCCATGATGTATATGTGCCACATTTTCTTTATCCAGTATATCGATGATGGGCATTTAGGTTGATTCTGTGTCTTTGCTATTGTGAGTAGTGCTACAATGAACATATGAGTGCATGTGTCCTTATTGTAGAACAATTTATTTTTGTTTGGGTATTAATATGGTTTGGCTGTGTCCCCACCCAAATCTCATCTTGAACTGTAGCTCCCTTATATAATCCCCATGTGTCATGGGAGGAACCCAGTGAGAGGTAATTGAATCATGGGGGCAGGTTTTTCCCAAGCTGTTCTCATGACAGTGAATAAGTCTCACGAGATCTGATGGTTTTAGAAAGGGCAGTTCCCCTTACACACTCTCTTGCTTGCCACCATGTAAGATGTGCCTTTGCTCCTCCTTCACCTTTCGCCATGATTGTGAGGCCTCCCCGGCCATGTGGAACTATGAGTCCACTAAATCTCTTTTTCTTTATAAATTACTCAGTCTTGGGTATGTCCTTATAGCAACACGAGAATGGACTCTTGCAGGTATATACCCAATGAGATTACTGGGTTAAATGGCTAGTTCTGTTTTTAAGTTCTTTGAGAGGCTCCACACTGCTTTCCACAGTGGCTGAACTAATTTACATTTCCACCAGCAGTGAATAAGCATTCCCTTTCTTCTGCAATCTCACCAGCATCTGTTATTTTTCAACTTTTTAATAATAGCCATTCTGACTGGTGTGAGATGGTATCTCATTGTGGTTTTGATTTGCATTTCTCTAATGATTAATGATATTGGGCATTTTTATGTTTGTTGGCCACATGTATGTCTTCCAAAAGCTTTTTTTCATAATGAAATTAAGCTTTTAGATTTGCTAGCCATTTGTTTTTAAGAAGAGAGCTTTTAAAGTACCTCAGAGTAGCCTTTAATTTGGGGAGGAATACAGTTTGGTCACTTACTTACACAAAAGCAAGAACCCACCTATTGTTCTAGAGAAAATAGCAGGATTTTCTTTTTTTTTTTTTTTTTTTTGAGGCGGAGTCTCGCTCTGTCGCCCAGGCTGGAGTGCAGTGGCCAGATCTCAGCTCACTGCAAGCTCCGCCTCCTGGGTTTACGCTATTCTCCTGCCTGAGCTTCCCGAGTAGCTGGGACTACAGGCGCCTGCCACCTCGCCCAGCTAGTTTTTTGTATTTTTAGTAGAGACGGGGTTTCACCGTGTTAGCCAGGATGGTCTTGATTTCCTGACCTCGTGATCCGCCCGTCTCGGCCTCCCAAAGTGCTGGGATTACAGGCTTGAGCCACCGCGCCCGGCCAGGATTTTCTTTTGTGGGGGTTTGGAGGGGTAGGGAAGATTAACAGGGAGCAAAAGTTTAAATGTTGGTAGAAAAAAGTAGGTGGTACCCCCTTGCCTCCTAAAACAAGGACCTTCAGGAAGGAACAGAATAAGGATCCGAGTGATTTCCCTTTGATTTTGTAACTTACTGACATATTTCTAATAAATTGGAATATCTCCAACTGAAGTAAGCTGGCCCTCAGATAACCCCAGAGAAATCTTAAGAGGGCCAGAGGTCTGGAATACGCGATCTGGAGTCAACACGAGGGCTAGGTTAACATAGAGAACTTAGTCTGTATCTCATGCTTAACACCAGCCCTGACCAAGCACTTGAACTCTGAGCCCGCCTAGGTGAAAATGACTGCTTATATATGTGACCTGAAGGGATCTGAACACTTCTATGGGTTGACGCCTGACTGGAAGTAATGTTGGAGAGAAGAGGTATCACACCCTGAGAATTGCTGACCTCGAAGTTGAGGTGATTCCCGAAACAGGGCCAACCTTTAAATAAGCTTCTCACCTTTCTATTTTCACCAACATCTCCAGGAAGTGATGAAGACACCAGGGGAGGATAGGGCATTTAGAGGACGAATCGACCTTTCTTGTTTCTTCCCTCACAGTCAGTATTAATAAAGACGAATTCCTTTAGACTATCACAAGAAGATACTGCAGAGGAAAGATGAAGCTTCTTGCAGTTAAGAGGTCACAGTCATTATAATTTGAGCATGAAAAGACTGGATGAAGAGAGATGTGGCCAGAGTTCTAGTTCTTGTTTTGGAGGACTAGATGGTATCAGATTAACCCCTCTGCCAAAATTATTTATAAACTCTGGGCAAAATATAACAAACAAGTCTTTGAAGGGACTGGGGATAAACCTAAGCAGGCAGAAACTGAGCAGGGAACAGACAGTCCTCAAAATGAAGGAAGCACGTGAGATGAGCCTCACATTTACCAAGATGTTTCTCCTGAGGGACTTCCCAGCTTGCTGCTGCACACAGCGGAAGAGATCTCAAACAGAAAGAAGCAATGTTAGGGGATGTGGAGCCAGAGATTGGAGTTTGGGGCTTCCAGAGAAGCTGAAAATTGAGGAGGAAATTCCCAGAAAACGGGGACCTATGGAGGGAAAACCCAAAATCTGCTTGCAAATCGCCTTCAAATCCTCAGCTGACTCCTAACCTTCATGTGCACAGGAGAGAATCTAAGGGATACAGCAAAAAAACCAGCAGCTCGGAGGCAGCTGAGCATATTTTAGCAGCTTCCTACTCTTAAAGGCATCTGAGAAATCCTGTGGCCAGCCAGGTCCAGTTCTGTTCTGCCCATGAGCAGTAAATCAGTCACAGTGACACAGGTTTTGCAAAAGAGAAGATTTATTTGCAGAGCTGCCAAGTAAGGATGTAGGAGAACAGCTCTCAAATCTGCCTCCCCAAAGGTAAGGCTTACAGATATTTCTGGGTTCGGGAAATGCGATGGTCTAAGGGTTGGGGAAGGTGATTGGCAGTAGGGAAAAATGAAGTCACCGGTCTGTTCTGTGCAAGCAGAGCCGGAGTTCCTGGCATTTCACAGGACACACGTACAGAAAATGGCAGCATTAGCATGATCTGAAAGTAGGCTTTTTGGCACTCTGACATCAAAAGGCCGCCACCTGGGCACTTGAACAGGCCCAGCTGATGCGCTGGTGGTCTCAACCAGTTTGAACTGAATGGTAGCTAGCCTAAGTTTCTAAAAGACAAGAGAAGTGACCATTACCATGGTGACCTACGAATGTTATCTACAAAGTAGCCAGAGAAGGTTATGTTTTAGTGTTCAGGGGGGAGGCCTTCAGCTACCACCACCATCAGCTTCATGGAGAAAGAGAGAACAAACTAAAAGCAAGCAATCAAAAGCAAGCAGGGCAGACCAACCTGATACAATGAGTCCCTGGGTTCCAATCCCTTATCTTTTGCATTTGTGTACTGAAATATTTATCTAGGAAATGAGGTGATGGCCTCGATTAGCTTCAAATCAATTATGAAGAGTAAAGGAGTAAAGAGGAAACAAGATTGGCCATGTGTTGATAATTATCAAAGCTGAATCATGAGCAAACAGATCTTTATGCTGTTTGTTCACCTCCTCATATAAATAGTCCTTAAAAATCAGATTGCTTACAGAATAGCAATGGTTGGACTTACAGTTAACTTCTCAGGTGTCTCGAAACATCTATGGAAAGCAGAACAGTGAAATGACACCTTCTAGGAATTGTGCGCATGTGTGAGGACATAATGTCTTTGTTTTGTCCCCAGAAATTCCTCAATAATGGAAATTCTAAATTATATATTACATATATATAATTATATATATATTATATATATAATTATATATATTACATATTATATATATTTATATATTATATATTACATATATATAATTATATATTATATATTATATATATAATTTATATATATTTTTTGGAGACAGAGTTTCCCTCTGTTGCTCAGGCTGGAGTGCAATAAGTTTATAAAAACGGTTGAAGATAACGATGAAAAATATTGTGTATAAAAATTTAGAATTAAAAGCAGACTCAAAGAGGTACCTGTGCACCAATGTTCAGAGGTATCGTTCACAATAGCCAAAAGGTGGAAACCAGTCGAGTGTTTGTGGATGGATAAATGGATACACCAAATGTGATATATACAGAGAGTGGAATATTAAGCCATAAAAAGGAATGGAATTATGATACATCCTAAAACATGGATGAACCTTGAAAACATGTTACGTGAAATAAACCAGACACAAAAGGATAAATGCTGTGTGATTCCACTTATATAAAGTACCTAGAATGAGTGAATTGTTAGAAATAGGAAGTGGATTAGAGATTCTCAGGGGCTGAGGAAAGAGGAGAATGGGAAGTTACTGTTTAACAGGTATAGAGCTTGAGATGAAGTTCTGGAAACGGACAGTGGTACTGTTGCACAATAATATGTACATAATGCAACTGAATTGAACACTTAAAATTATTACAATGGTAAATTTTATATTATGTATATTTTACCACAAAAAGTATATATCCACATATATAAACCACATACATATACAGATATAAACACACATACTATATATCTAGTAAATAGTTTTTCTTCTATCAATTGCAGAAACAAAAAACTGAAGGCAGAAGTATATCTAGGGAAAGTGGTTCACTTCATATTGATTAAATGTTCAATTCATCAGGAAGATATGAGTTTAAATTTGTGTGACCCTTATAATCTCAAAACATATGAAATAAATACTGAACTACATGGGGAAGCAGACAAGACCACAATCCTAGCAGGAAATTTAATACACCTTCCTGAATAATTGATGGAACAAGCAGATGAAAAATCAGCAAGAACATAGATTTGAACACAATTAATAGACTTGATCAAGAGGACATTTATAGAACACAGCACCCAACACTGCATACCACACATTCTTTTCAGGAACACGCAGGACCTTTACAAAGTTAATCACGCTGGACAATAAAGTCAGTCTCAAAGTTAGGAGACTGCAATCAGGCAAGACATGCTATGGGTAGTATGAGCAAACAAGCCAGACCCCAATAGAAATGACCTGTTTTGAAGATGGCATGATATTAACACAGGGCTTGACAACTGGAATAGAAGAATGAGAGCCCCAAAACAGGCATATATGGACACTTCATTTTCTTTTTTTTTTTTTTTTTTTTTTTGAGACGGAGTCTCGCTGTGTCGCCCAGGCTGGAGTGCAGTGGCCGGATCTCAGCTCACTGCAAGCTCCGCCTCCCGGGTTTTTACGCCATTCTCCTGCCTCAGCCTCCCGAGTAGCCGGGACTACAGGCGCCTGCCACCTCGCCCGGCTAGTTTTTCGTATTTTTTTTTTGTAGAGACGGGGTTTCACCGTGTTAGCCAGGATGGTCTCGAACTCCTGACCTCGTGATCCGCCCGTCTCGGCCTCCCAAAGTGCTGGGATTACAGGCTTGAGCCACCGCGCCCGGCCAGACACTTCATTTTCAACAGAGGTGGTGTCACCAGCTGAGGGTAGTTGTCCAGGTTCTTGGCGTTTTGAACAAAGAACTGGACAAAATGGACAAAGCAAGGCAGCAAAAGCAGAGATTTGTTTTAAACGGAAGTACACTCCACAGGGCGGGGAGTGGGCTCATGCAAGCCGCTCAAGAGCCTTGGTTACAGAATTTTCTGGGGTTTCAATTCCCTCTAGGAGTTTCCCATTGGCCCCCGACCAGTCTGATTGGTTGCAGGAGGTGGCCAATCAGAGGTACTTTCATTTTTCAACTGCCAGGCAGAAAAAGGAAGGACAGCCACTGTCGCACAGAAAAAGGGGGGGTTGAAGAGTAGCCTCTGATATCCAGTGAGCATGAATGGGCCTTAGGTTTCCTGCCTCCAGACCCTATTCTCCTGCCTCATTTCCCCCCTGAGAGACATGATCCCCCTAAGTCTTTATGTGAAGCAGAGGGACTGATGGTCTTTCTGTAACTGCTTCATACTGACTTGACTGACAGTCTCTACCCATTGGGAATCACAGAACTCTCATCTTGCTCTGTCTAGTGGAGACAGGGTAGTTTCTTGATGATCAGGGGTAGTGAATTCATTTGGAACTGGCTGGAACCCTTACTGCACGATCATCTCCAGGCAAGAGGAAATGAATTTAGTTAAAAGACTTCATGGGAACTTCAGGAGGTGGATACCTATGCTGTCAGGAATGTGTGTTATAGAAATGAATTAAAATATTCTACTTAATTACTAGGAAGTGATTCCAGCTGTTTGAAAGAAGGCAATTAATCTGCAAAAAGATACAAAAACATGGCTGTTATCCAGCCTACAGTAACTATGCAACAAAAACACCAAGGAAAGCTGGTAGGCATTTATCTTTTGGCTGTCTTCTAAACAGGTACTTCAGGGCTGCCACAGGTTCACAGGTGTAGTGGCTGATGGGCACTTCAGGTTCCAGGTGCGGGGCTTCAGGTATCACAGACTTGATCCTTGAAAGGTGTATCCAACTATCTAATCCTAGTACTTTGACTGCAGAAGGTGTGGCCAGTGTCACGGAAAACGGTGCCTTCCATTTGGGTTGTAATTGCTGAGCAGGTGACCCCTCCTTCCATGCTTTAACAAGCACCTTATCCCCTGGCCTGATTTGGGGTTGCTGGTTAGTTCCCAGTGTGGCAAGCCTTTGCGTTCCAAACTTCTGTCAAACCTGCTGACATTGTCCTAGTTTAACTAGGTATTTTACTAAACCAGCTGTTTCGGAATCAGTAATTAGATCGTTAAGAAAAGCCTTTCTGTAATCCCAGCACTTTGGGAGGCCGAGGCGGGCAGATCACCTGAGGTTAGGAGTTCAAGACCAGCCTGACCAACATGGAGAAACCCCCATCTCTACTAAAAATACAAAATTAGCCAGGCGTGATGGTGCATGCCTGTAATCCCAGCTACTTGGGAGGCCGAGGCAGGCGAATCGCTTGAACCCGGAAGGCAGAGGTTGCAGTGAGCCAAGATCGAGGCATTGTACTCCAGCCTGGGCAACAAGAGCAAAACTCCATCTCCAAAAAAAAAAACTAATAGCCTTCATATAACATGTCATATGGGCTTATATTAATTTTTGCTCTAGGGGTATTACAGATTTTTAAGAGAGCTAGGGGCAGAAAGCTGAGCTAAGCTTCTGATGTTTCCTGATCAAGCTTAGCTAACAATTGTTTCAGAGTCTGGTTAGCCCTTTCTACTTCCCCAGAGGATTGAGGCGTCCATGCTGAATGTAAATAGTATTTGAGTCTGAGAGCCTTAGCAACCCCTTGAGTTATTTGGGAGATAAAGTATGGGCCATTATCACTTTGGAGACTCTGAAGTAACCCAGACTGGGGGATTCTTTCTTTTAAGAGAACCTTATAACCACAGTAGCCTTCTCTGATCTGGTAGGGTAAGCTTCGACCCAGCCAGTAAAGATATCTATTAGCACTAACAAAAACGTATATCCTCTGCCAGCTGACATGTGTGTGAAGTCTGATTACCCGTCTTTTCCTGGGTATGTTCTATCAGCGTCCTCTAATAGAACTCCCCTCTGGACTGGTTCTGTTAGAGGCATTCTGTGTCCTGGGCTGTTCCGTGCACACAGTGAGCAGGTTTGCAAGACATGCTTAACCACAGAAGCTCAGTGAGGCCCAGTGAAGAGCCTGTTAACCATGGCCAGGGTGGCTTCTCCCCCCATATGGAAAGAGTCATGCAGGGTTTTTACAATTCTCCATCAGGCTGCTTGAGGGAGATGTGGGTTTGATACCATATACCACCAGGATCCTTGTTTTTGTCCCCCTTGCTCCTTTATTAACTGTTTTTTCTGTGGTGTGTATTCAGGCTCCACTGGGGAATCACAGAAAAGAAGTCGAGCCGGAATCTGTTGGGATTGCACCCGGAGAACTAGGCTTTCGCTTCTCTATCAGCCTTTCTGTTTCCTTGTGCTGTAAGGGTTAAGTCCCTTTGATGCCCCCTACAATGAATGACAGCTACAGCCTTTGGCAGGTGTATGGCTTCCAAAAGCTGCAGAATTTCAGGCCTCTGCTTTATAGGGGAGTGTTTGCTGGTTAGCAGCGCCCTTCCTTTCCAGATTGTAGCATGAGTATGGCAAGGGTTACCTTGCCCCGTGGAACCTCCCTTACTTCATCATTTACTGCCTTAGTTATTCCCTTTCTCATTCCTCCAAGGAGAGCCTCAAGAAATTTAGCCCCGTTGTTCATTCTCACGGGAGCATTACAGTCCCAATTAGGATCACTTGTGGGGACTGTGTCTGGGCCCAGGTGATTGCCCTGAGGGTTTTGGGCAAATAAATCGTCTGCTTTCCGGTGGGCAGCCTCAAAAGATTCATTCCTTTTCAAAGGGGGTGCAGGAGGTTGCTAGAATGAACTGAACATTTCTCAGTGAGAGATAAAGGCTAAGGTCGAAGTTTGGAATCCATCTGCTAATTTCCTGGGATTCTCAGAAGAGCTTCCTAGCTTTCCCTGACATTGTTGTATATCAGTTACAGAGAAGGGGGCCTGCACTAGGACTGGCCCCTGGGCTCCTGCTGCTTCCTGAAGGGGTAGCGGGGCTGGAGGGAGAGGGGAATATGGTGTTCCCCTCCGAGTGTGAGGCGGACCTACTAGGGTTCAGTGTTTGGGTTTTAGCCTCAGGAGCACTTGGCAAGGAGCTACATGGGGGCGGTTATGTTCACCCTGAAAGGTTCACCTTATGAAGGGGGGTCGTCTATAATATCTAGTCCTGCCTTCGGACTTTCTTTGCGGGAATGATTAGGTTTTGGCGTGGGGCCGTGAAGGCCTGTACATATGGTATTTCTGACCATTTGCCGTGCCAGAAAACAGCTGCTGAAAGACTGAAAAAGAGAAGGACTCAGGTCCCTCACCCAAACCGGGTGGTGGTGATCAGGCGCTTCCACGTGGAAACCTTTCAGTTTCCCTGGAGAGTGGCCCCGACCAGAAACCTGGGGTTGCCTCCGTGCCTAGGCGCTGTCCACCAAGGGTCCCGAGTTGGAAAGGAAAAGAGAAAGAGGAAAAAGAGAAAAATAAATCCCAAACGTTGGGCTTACCTCCTGGCTGGTTCACCAAAATATGTTACCGGTTGAGGGTGGCTGGCCAGGTTCTTGGCGTTTTGAACAAAGCAATTGGACAAAACACACAAAGCGAGGCAGCGAAAGCAGAGATTTACTCCAACAGAGGAGAGCGGGCTCAAGCAAGCAGCTCCAAAGCCTGTTACTGAATTTTCTGAGGTTTAAATACCCTCTACAGGGTTCCCATTGGCCCCCGACCAGTCTGATTGGTTGCAGGAGGAGACCAATCAGAGGTACTTTCATTTTTCAACTGCCTCGCAGGAAAAAGGAGGGGTTGAAAAGGGATGAATCGGGCTTGGGTACCGAACCTAAGCCCACTTCAACCCCTCCTTTCCCTCATAAGCAGCATGAATCAGCCTTCGGCTCCCTGCCTCCAGACGCTATTCTCCTGCCTCAGAGGTAGTGGAGATCAGGCGAGGAAGTAGAAATTCTGATAGACAGTGCTGGGACGGGAAGTGTCCATATGGAAAAGAATGGAATTTGACATCATACATAAATAAATTACAAGTAGATGAAAGGTCTAAACATAAAAGGCAAAACTAAGCAATGCATATAGAAGTGTCAAACTACAAACATTTGCAAGGAAGTGATTGTCACACGTTTGGAGAGTGGTTACTAACGGAAGAGGAAGAGGTTTATTGCAGGTAGGGGATGGAGTCGGGAGAGGGACTCTGTCCATAGTCTAACTCTGGGTTGTAGCTAGCTGGGTACTTTTTAATTTGCTTTAAATTATTTTTTAAATTGTATATAAATATGGTGGCCTTTTGTATATTTTATACAGTCCATCCTAAAAATGGTTAAGAAAAAAAACATGACATATTTATTTAAAGATAACCATCACCATAAGTTAAATCATTGAGTAACTTAAAGCTCACAAGTAATATTTAAGAATACCCAGAAAATTCTTGTCCTCCTAGAAAATAAATATAGCCAAAAAGAACAAGAGCCCTCAAAAGTGTTAGTCCAAACTGCACCGTTTGGTAAGTCCCCCACCATTTCACAGACCTTGGTCAAAGTGGAACATTCCACGGGGGTTCGGGCTGTGAGAAACAGCCTTCCTCTTATCCTATTCTGCTAGGAGAAAATGCAAGGAACACCACACTCCACCAGAACAAGGGCCAAACCTCCTGATCAAAGGAACATCTGATCAATATCCTGTCAGACAGCAAGCCAGACTGCCCAGGCCCCTCCCACCCACACCTGTAAGTACCCCGGCCTGTAAGCAGCAGTGGGCACCGACATTAAGCTGGTCCCCCACCTCTATAAGTTTGTCCTGGACATAAATGCCTGCGTTTGCTGTTGAGCCATTCTCTCTTTCTCTCTCTCTCCCTCTCTCTCTCTCTTTTCTTTTCTTTTCTTTTTTTTTTTTTTTTTGGAGATGGAGTTTTGCTCTTGTTGCCCAGGCTGGAGTGCAATGGTGCGATCTCAGCTCACCGCAACCTCCATCTCCTGGGTTCAAGCGATTCTCCTGCCTCAGCCTCCTGAGTAGCTGGGATTACAGGCATGCGCCACCACGGCCAGCTAATTATGTATTTTTAGTAGAAATGGAGTTTCTCCATGTTGGTCAGGCTGGTCTCGAACTCCCCACCTCAGGTGATCTGCCCGCCTTGGCCTCCCAAAGTGCTGGGATTACAGACTTGAGCCACTGTGCCCAGCCTGTGTGTCTTTCTTTAACCCTCGCCTCCGTTCAAAACCTAACAAAAAGCACAGGCAACAAAATTAAAAATAGACAAATGGGATTACATCAAACCAAAAGGACACAACTGACCAGCATTAACATTAAAACAGAGATCTTAAGACTGACAAAACAGACTCTTTGTAGCAACAAGATAATAAATTTCAACCTGACTCTAGTATAACCTCATATGCCAGATAGTAGACCCTGAAAGAAATCAAAGGATTTCACCCCAAAATAGATTTCTTTGACATACTTTGAAATGGCCTTGCAAAGCTGTCTTTTGTGGGGAAAATCTACATTCTGTAGAGCATCCCCTTCCCTTTCCAGGTCTTTTCCTGATCCAGGAGAGATGAACTAAGAGTCTGGCACCTTTTTAGCTCTGGTAAGAGACATGTACCACCTATGCTCTCCGAAGTCTGCTGCCTGGAGACTTCATCTGCATAACAAGAACTGGTGCAAGACAGGAAAGCCCCCAAATTGAGGCTAAGCCCTGAAGGGGTCTTGGCTTCACCCAGCAAAGAATTCAAGAGTAGGCCGGGCGCGGTGGCTCAAGCCTGTAATCCCAGCACTTTGGGAGGCCGAGATGGGCGGATCACGAGGTCAGGAGATCGAGACCATCCTGGCTAACACGGTGAAACCCCGTCTCTACTAAGAAATACAAAAAATAGCCGGGCGAGGTGGCAGCGCCTGTAGTCCCAGCTACTCGGGAGGCTGAGGCCGGAGAATGGCGTGAACCCGGGAGGCGGAGCTTGCAGTGAGCTGAGATCCGGCCACTGCACTCCAGCCTGGGCGACAGCGCGAGACTCCGTCTCAGAAAAAAAAAAAAAGAATTCAAGAGTGAGCTGCTGCTGTTAAATAGCAGCTTTCATTGAAGCAGCAGTGTACTAGCAGCAGCAGAGGTCCTCCTCCTTGCAGACCAGGGTTACCCCATAGGCAGTGTGCCCAGAGTAGCAGCTCAGAGGCAGGTCTGCACTCATACCCACCTCTAATTATATGCAAATTAAGGGGGTTATGCAGAAATTTCTAGAATGAGGGTGAGAGCTAATTATATGCAAATTAAGGGGCTTATGCAGAAATTTCTAGAATGAGGGTGAGAGCTTCCCAGTTGTCAGGTCATTGCCATGGAAAGGGGCAGTAACCTCCAGGTGTTGCCATGGCAATGGTCAACTGACATGGCACACTGGCATATGTGTCTTATAAGGAAGTGCTTCTGCCCCACCCCACCTGCCCCGCACCCGGACCTGTTTTTAGCTAGTCTTTAACTGGTTTGGTGTCCTAGCCCCACCTCTAGAGTCAAGTCCTGCCTCCCACCTCAGAATCTTGGTCTTAACCCAGACAATTCCTTATCTTAACCCAGACAATTCCTTTCTATTGATTCCAGGTCCTTAGATAATAACAACTTGGCTGGGTGCAGTGGCTCACGCCTGTAACCCCAGCACTTTGGGAGGCCAAGGTGGGTGGACACCTGAAGTCAGGAGTTCAAGACCAACCTGGCCAACATGGTGAAACCTCATCTCTACTAAAAGTACAAAAATTAGCCGGACGTGGTGGTGCACGCCTGTAATCCCAACTACTCAGGAGGCTGCAGCAGGAGAATCACTTGAACCTGGGAGGTGGAGGTAGCAGTGAGCCCAGATCGTGCCATTGCACTCCACCCTGGGTGACAAAGGGAGGCTCCGTCTCAAAAAAAAAATAAAAATAAAAAAGATAACGTAACTCTTTCAACCAATTTCCAGTCAGAAAATCTTTCAATCCACGTATGACCTGGAAGCTGGTACCCTGAGTTGTCCCACCTTTTCAGGCTGAATTGACACCCATCTGACACGTATTGATTGGTATCTGTGAATTTCTGTCCCCCTAAAATATATAAAATCAAGCTATGACCCGAGCACCTTGGGCACATGTTCACAGGACCTCCTGGAGCTGTGTTGTGGGCCTTGGTCACTCATTTGGCTCAGAATAAACCTTTTTAAATATGTTACAGTTAGTTCTTGTTGTCAACAGCCTCCTGTCACTTTCCCTTGAGAAGACACGCTTTTGGAGAATACTCCCAGTGCCCACCTTTCTTGTGCCAACTAAGAAAACTTCTCTTCATCATAACCTGCATTCTCGTGGAGAGTCGCTTGTTACTCACCAGGCAAACAAACCCTGGTTTTCCAGGTAACAGTCGGTCCTCTGTATCCACAGATTCCACCTCTGCCATTACACAGGGCTAAGTGTGTAAAACCTGTCATTTAGAGCCATGTGATTTAAAGAAAAATATCTCACTCATGGATTTGATGGGTACTGATATGCACCTGGCTATAAGCTATTGGTGTATCCACAAGCTCTTTGGAACAGAAACCCAACTATTACAACAGACCCCGAAATTTTGTGAGCGCTCAAAAATTTCTGCTCGAAAAATAGATTCACACTTTCTGCTTAATTTTTCTGTAAATCTAAAATTTCTCTAAAGTCTATTAATTTAAAACCTATATACTCTGGCAATGGGTAATATTGTCTTTAAGAAAAACTGGTAGTCAGTGGTTCCTTGTTAAGCAGTTACAAAATTTAAGTTATGGCATTTCTGACTTCAATTCTAAGAAGCAAAACTAAACTAGATGTGTTTTGCTTTAGAAAGAATGTAAGGAAAGCTGATTTGTGAAGTAAGTACTTCCTAAATGAAGATGAATTCCTGTTTAGATAAATCAGGAGAGGAAGTTAAACTGAGTGAGCGTGGGAAGGAAAAAAAAAGATTCCTTTGAGAGATGTGCTGTTTGAGCATAATTGAAAGTGACTGAGATGTACAATAATGAGGGAACCAGGCAATAATTCATTAATGGAGGAGCAGCATTACTCTAAACAAATATTTGCTTTTACATAATTAACCAAACTAAAATGATCTGAATGGAAAAGTAGTTTGGAGTATTAACTATGTACATGATTACTCTCAAGCAGATTACGGGCATAAATGGCCGTTGTATTTCACATAACTGCCCATCAATAGCTGTCAAAGGAATCTTAACCCTCCAGTAACCACAGTTCAGATAGACTTTCCATTTAGATGCCTGTTTGGTGCCTCAAGGTCTTAGACATTGCCGAAATGACAGTTGTCCTGGATATTTCCAGGAACACCAGTTATTATGCTCAGAATGTTATGATAAGTCTTCTATTTATTACCTACAGCTAACAATCTAATGATGGTTATTTTATAGTGTCTCTGGAAATTGGAAAGGTAATCATGACTTCTACAGACAGAGTGCAGTGAGACTTAAAAGAAAAAGGCCTGAATTATATAATTAACAAATATCCATTTTTAAGCATAAAATCCTTTGGGTTTTTTTATTATTTTGGGTAGTGTTAGGTACATAGCTATGAGAAGGTATCCCAAGCCCGTTTTCTCCTCCCAGTCTTGTGTCCTAAAATTTTCCTAATGTGTCAAGAGAGTGTCACTATAGCCCTGTGACTTAGTAGATATCGCACTAATGAGATATTGACTCAGGATGAAGTTGGGAGAAAGTAAAGGAATGCCTAAACCAGAGATCTCTGCCAAGATTCACACCACCACCTCTCAGAACTTTGCAGCCTACGAAGAGCCAAATATTGCATAATCCAGATCATGTTTTCCAATATTGTCAATGGAAAATCCTAAAGTAAGAGATTCTCAGAATCAGAGATACTACTTCAACCTAGATTCTTGTCTCAGTGCGGGTGGTAAAGACAAACAGGTTTAACTCTGACTTGGTACTTTCTTCCATGTTCCTAAGCTATAATATAAATATGCAATACTAGAAGGTCATAACTATCCACAATAAAATGTCAATGCATTTATTTATTAATATGCTTCATTTCAGACAGAATTAACAATCTTATTCTTCTGACACATAGCACTTAGTGAGCCCCGTGAACAAACTCTTGAGGGAACCTTAATCAGACTCTGACTAAATACAGGTTTTGACAGATGTCTTAGTCCATTTTCTGCTGCTATAACAGACTATCACCCACTGGGTAATTTATAAAGAATAACAGTTTATTTGACTCACAGTTCTGGGGGCTAGAAAGCCTAAGTAATATGGTGTCAGAATCTGACAAGGACCTTCTTGCTGCATCAACCCATGGCAGAAGGGCAAGCAAGCACACAAAAGAGAGTGAGAAAATGGGGACATAATTCCCACGATAACTAAGCCACTCCCATGATAATGTTAATCTATTCATAAAGGCCAAGTTCTCATGACCTAATTACCCTTTAGAGGTCCTATCTCTTAATACTATCATGATGACAATTAAATTTCAACATGGGTTTTGCAGGAGACATTCAAACTATAGCAGCAGGTATAAGCAGGTTTAAGTCAAAAGTCCATTGCTAGCTATGACTTACTGATGGGAGCCATTGAAACAGTTACACACATAGAAAACTACCTTGTTTTGACTCTTCAAGACATTTTGTACCAGATTATATTGGATTATACGTAGGGTGGAAGCAGGTTTTTGCATGCCCTCACTTGCCTTACATATTTCCTATGTTAGGCTCTTCTGTGAAAACTTCTTGTTAATTTTTTAAATCTGATACTTACTGAGTAACTCTACATTTTTGCACTTCTCGTTTCCAGTAATCCATTTTATCTCTGATTATTTCTTTGTCTTCATTACTGCCATTTTATTTTAGCCTTGCAATCTATTTGATCTTTTCACTAATATTTCTTAGCCTTTTTTACTCATTTTCTATAAATTCTAGGTCATGCTTCAGCTACTTTGGTACCCCTTTAAATTATTTAGTTTCTAATAAGCTTTTCAGAATTCCTAAGGATAGCTAAGTAATTAAACATTAGAAAAAGTGCCTTTAATTGTTATAAACAATCACTGTTATGTCACCTATTAAATGTAAACATTTCCATAAGAACCAGTGTAGTTTTTTCATGATCACTGGAAACTTGCCCATTTGTGGGCTAGAGTGGTCATGTGAAAACCTCAACAACGAAACCATTTCCCATTTTACAATTTTGTTTTTTGGGAAATTTGTTAAATTATTAGATTATAAACCATATCAGACATACAAAAAAGTATAAGCATTTTATATGAAGAAATTTCATAAGAGTAGTCTCTTGTTACTCTTTTTATCATCTTACGCTGAATGACTTTCTTATTTTTTCTATTTAAAAGGTTTGGGAGCCAAATGCTTTTGTAGGGGTATTAAATAAAATGTATAGGAGGTCATTGGTTTTGACTGAGCTCCTATACTAAGCCCAACAGACCAAACCAAAATGGAGTCACTCATGCTACAGGTCCACATCATCAACACAAAGCTAAGTTGTTTATCTGACCTTCCAAGAAATCAGGAGAGTGAGACATAACAGTCAAATACCCAAACAACCCAATTTTAGCTGGTATGATAAGGAAGTCCACTCTGCTTTAATCTTTATAAGAGAAGTAACTCTGAAACAACCCGTCTACCTTTTATTTTCTATTTCTGCTTTCCTCAGCCATTTTCTGCCTATAAAACCAACCACCTCTGTTCAGCTCATCAGAGCACTCATTCTATTTTGTACGATGAGGTGTTACCTTATTCTAGAATTCTAGAATGGCAAATAAAAACCAGTTAAGGTCTCTAAATTTGTTGTAATTTTGTCTTTTGTTTTTTGATGGGGGTTAGCCACTTTTGTATCCTCTGATAATATTTTATTGTGTACAACATGTACACCTGTACACCATTCTCCTTCATTTGTTTACAGATATGGCAATTTTTTCTTCATGTCAAAAATATCTACGTCTATTGTAAAAAAAAAAAAAAAATTAAGTAATTTGGATGAACCGAAAAGAAGAAAAATAATATAAAAACTATACAAAATTCTACCACCTTGAGATGTTTCTTTTTTGTATATTTCCTTTCGTATAACCAGGGAGGAGGCCTACACTGCTTATTTCTCCTTACAAAGGAATTTCCCCTCGTATAACTCCTGTTGCTAATGCTGCCTTATTGTGTACCACGTGGCCCCATTCCACGAGTCACGCAAATCACACTGATGATGAAAACCTACCTATATTAGTCAAGGTTTAGTCAAGAAAACAGACACCACCCTAGACTTTTCAAACCAAATAAAGAGGAACGTTAATAAGGAAATCGGTTACACAGGAAATGGAAAAGCTGAGAAGCCAAACACAGGATGGGGTGATGAGGCAACTGAGAGGTCGGCAGCAGCCAAAAGCAACTGCCACGCTGGAACTAAAGGGTCAACGGGAGAAGTCAGTTTCATCAGAGCACGGAAGCTGAGGCCAAACCAAAAGAGCCAGAACTAAGGAGAGGGTATTTCCCCCATGGGAGCTGGAACCACAGAGCGAGTGTTTGTTTGGGAGGAACTGGAGACACACAAGAAAAGCTGTCACAGAAAACAGAAAAATAGGGGGCAATATCCTAGCCTTTCCCCTCCTCCCACCCTCCAGTCATCTGCTATCATCTTTCTGTGGCCAAACTTACCCAGAAGACTTCAGGCAAAGGAAATGATGGGAGGTGGGGTGGGATGGGAGTAAGCACAGGCAGCTGGCCAACAATTGTCTAAGAGTAGCCCCTGAATTGACCGGCCACACATCACCTATGGCATAGTCTTGCCAAAAATGTTTAAGCTGAATCTAATCATGAGGAAATAATCAGGCAAATCCATATGGAAAGACATTGTACAAAACAACCAGCCTAGACTCTCCAAAACGTCAATGTCCTAAAAGACAAAAGAGGACAGAGAACTTATCTAAATTAAAGAACATAAGGGAGGCTCATGCCTGTAATCCCAACACTTTGGGAGGCAGAGGCGGGAGGCTCACTTGAGCCCAGGAGTTCGAGACCAGCCTGGGCAACATAGTGAGACCCCATCTCTACATACAAAAAAGAATCAAAAAATAAGGCGGGAGGATCACTTGAACCCAGGAGGTCAAGGCTGCAATGAGCCATGATCGAGCCACTGCATTTCTACCTGGGAAAGGGAGGGAGATCCTCCTGTCTTTCAGAAAAACAAAACATTAGGGAGACATGGCAACTAATTTTGATGTGTGATCATAGATTAAATATTGGATCAAAAAAGAATGGCATATAAAGGGCATTATGGGGCAATTGTGGAAATATGAATATAGTTAGTACACTAGATAGTTGTATATACATGTTAAATTTCTTGAGTGTGGTAATTTGGTTGTGGTTATGTAAGAGAATGCCCCTGTTCTCAGCAGATACACGCTAAAGTATTTAAAGGTAAAATGTCATGATGTCGTCAACTAACTCCATATATACATATATATGCATGGAGAAAGAATATGTGATCAAACAAATGTGGCCAATGTTAAAATTGGTGAATCTAAGTGAAGCATCAATAGGCATTCATGGTACTGTTCTTGCAACTATCCCAAAGGCTTTTTTTTTTTTTTTTTTTTTTTTTTTTTTTGAGACAGAGTCTCACTCTGTTGCCCAGGCTGGAGTGCAGTGGCACAATCTCGGCTCACTGCAACCTCCGCCCCCCGGGTTTAAGGGATTCTCCTGTCTCAGCCTCCTGAGTAGCTGGGATTACAGGCGCCTGCCACCACACCCAGCTAATTTTTATATTTTTAGTAGAGACGGGGTTTTACCATCTTGGCCAGGCTGGTTTGAACTCCTGACCTCGTGATCCACCCACCTCGGCCTCCCAAAGTGTTGGGATTACAGGCATGAGCCACTGCGCCCGGCCCCAAAGGCTTTTCAAAATAAAAACACAGGAAAAAAAAAAAAATAGGATGGCCTTTGACCTCTGACCACTGACACAAGGTAAGGAGATGAATTCAACCAACTGTTCTTAGGAATTTAAACCTAAACACAGAAAAAGAATTTGCTACTTAGCAATAAAATTGGAGGTGACAGAAAAACATGTAGAGTTCAGCTACAGCAAACTAAAATTATGTACACACCAAAATTATGAGATGGAAAAAAAGATACGGCAAGTTGTTTACAAAAATAGCTGCCACAAATGCTCCTCATCTAGTAAGCACTTCTCCCATCATGAGGTGAAATCTATGTCTCCCTGCGTTCTAGACTGGCCTTGTGACTTACTTGGACAACAGAATGCAGAGGTGACATGGTGCCAGTTCTTGACCACCAAGAGGCTTGACATCTTGCATTCTCCTTCTCTTGGAGCCCTGAGCCACTGTATAAAGAAGACTAACTGCCCAGGAAACAACAGATGCTGGAGAGGATGTGGAGAAATAGGAACACTCTTACACTGTTGGTGGGAGTGTAAATTAGTTAAATCATTGTGGAAGACAGTGTGGCGATTCCTTAAGGATCTAGAACCAGAAATACCATTTGACCCAGCAATTCCTTTACTGGGTATATACCCAAAGGATTATACATCATTCTACTATAAAGACACATGCACACGTATGTTTATTGTGGCACTATTCACAATAGTAATGACTTGGAACCAACCCAAATGTCCATCAGTGATAGACTAGATAAAGAAAATGTGGCACATATACACCACGGAATACTATGCAGCCATAAAAAAGGATGAGTTCATGTCCTTTGCAGAGACACGGATGAGGCTGGAAACCATCATTCTCAGCAAACTAACACAGGAACAGAAAACCAAACACTGCATGTTCTCACTCATAAGTGGGAGCTGAACAATGAGAACACATGGACACAGGGAGGGGAACATCACACACCAGGGCCTGTTGGGGGGTGAGGGGCTAGGGGAGGGATAGCATTAGGAGAAATACCTAATGTAGGTGATGGGTTGATGGGTGCAGCAAACCACCATGGCATGTGTATACCTATGTAACAAAACTGCATGTTCTGCACATGTACCCCACAACTTAAAGTATAATAAAAGAAGAAGAAGAGGAGAAGGAGGAGGAAGAGGAAAAGAAGAAGAAGAGGAGGAAGAGGGAGGGGAAGGGGGGAGGAGGAGGAGGAGGAGACTGACTGCCTGCTGGAGAGACTGGTCTGGCCAGTCCTTTGCTGTTGTAGACACCTGTGCTGAGCCACACATGTGAGTGAAGCCACCCAGACCCTCCAGCCCCAGGCAGGGTGGCCCAGCCAACACTACATGGGGCAGAACCAAGCTGTTCCTGTCAATCCCTTCCCAAAGTTCAGCATTGTACGCCAACAAATAAGTAGTGGTTGTTCTTTTAAGACAATACATTTTGGGGAGATGCATTATACAGACAATTCCCAACCCACAAGGGTTCAACTTGGTATTTTTCAACTTTAGGAAGGTGCAAAAGCGATACACGTTCAGCAGCAACTGTACCTCAAGTACCCATACAACCATTCTGTTTCTCACTTTCAGCATCATATTCAATAAATTACATGAGATAGTCAACACTTTATTATACAATGGGTTGTGCGTTAGATAATTTGGCCAACTGTAGGCTAATGTAAGTGCTCTGAGTACATTTAAGGTAGGTGAGGCTAAGCTACTTTAGCCTAGGTTAGGTGTATTACATGCATTTTTCACTTAACGATATTTTTGACTTACAATGGGTTTCTCAGGACACAGCCCCATCATAAACACAGGAGCGTCTGTATAGCTAATAGGGAACAGAGCAGACAGACACACAGAGATGCCTGCAGGAAATGCTAAGTTTTACTATTCCAGTTCCTTCCATGCGTAGGCTCAAAACAACTCCTACTCTTTCTGAGTCAAACTAAGCAAGTCTCTGTTGCTTACAGCGAAAAAAGAGCCAGAGAAAAAAATGGCTCTTCCTGGCTGCTCTGCCTATGGAGTAGCCATTCTTTTATTCCTTTACTTTCTTAATACACTTGCTTTCACTTGAAAATAATAAAATGTAGGGCCCGGCGCGGTGGCTCACGCCTGTCATCTCAGCACTTTGGGAAGCCAAAGCAGGCAGTTCACGAGGTCAAGAGATGGAGACCATTCTGGCCAACATGGTAAAACCCCGTCTCTACTAAAAATACAAAAATTGGCCAGGCGTGGTGTTGCACATCTGTAGTCCCAGCTTCTCGGGAGGCTGAGACAAGAGAATCGCTTGAACCCGGGAGGCGGAGGTTGCAGTGACCCAAAATTGTGCCACTGCACTCCAGCCTGGTGACAGAGCTAGGCTCCATCTCCAAAATAAATAAAATAGGCCGGGCGCGGTGGCTCATGCCTGTAATCCCAACACTTAGGGAGGTCGAGGCGGGCGGATCACGAGGTCAAGAGACGGAGACCATTCTGGCTAACATGGTGAAACTCCGTCTCTACTAAAAATACAAAAAGTAGCTGGGCCTGGTGGCGCGCGCCTGTAATCCTGGCTACTCAGGAGGCTGAGGCACGGGAATTGCCTGAACCCTGGAGGCGGAGGTTGCAGTGAGCCAAGATCGCGCCACTGCTCTCCAGCCTGGCAACAGAGCCAGAGTCCGTCACAAAAAAATAAATTAAATAAATAAATAAATAGTCTCTTCTTATCCTTTCTCTTTGCAGGTATTTTTGTTATCCAAAGATTCTGAATAAATATCTCTTATTTCTACTTGTTTCATTGACTTCTCCTTTTATTGAGTAACAACACCTGATTTTTAAAATGGTTTGTTGTAAAATGCATCATACAAACAGAAAGATGGATAAAATTTTAAAAGTAATGGCAAATTAAAAGTAATGGCAAAAGCCACAATTACTTTTGCACCAACCTAATATTATAATAATAAGGTAAATAATCATCCACCCAGTTTAAGATATAAAACATAACCAGTCCTTTAGAAACCTCTGCTTATCCCTCCCCAACTGTGGTCTCTTCTCCACCCACAGTGATAACCACGATGATGACTTAATGTTAATCATTCTCCTATTTCCTTTACAGTTTTCCACCAATATATACATCCCTAAACAGCATGACTCAGTTTTGAAAAACTGAGCAGCAAGCACCAATCTAGAAGAATAAGGAAAGGGTGATGTTACCACTGTTTGAGGAAGGCTCAGGAGAAGATAAACTGAACAGCCTCTCGGTCATTGTCTGGCTTCAGCTTCCCTAAGCATTTATAAGAGCCTTTTATGGGAAAATCATTGAGTCAGATGGTGAGTAACACTGGGAGTCACTGGGCTCAGCACAGGTGAGACATACGGTGGCACTGGAGAATGGGCCGGGTTTTAGATGTTTGACCAGGACATAGTCAGAAGGAGATGGCTGTTCTGTATATTCTGCTCATCACGACTTCCCATCCACTTCCCAGAAGAGGTCAAGGCAGAACATTTCTAGACAACACCCACAGCAGATCAAGTATCAGAGCTTTGGAGGAATGAGCAGGAACTTTATCAGCATGTGGTCAAAATAAGGTAAGTACAGAGGAAAAATCTGGGCCAGACTCTGGGTATTGAGTCCTTGATTTAAAAGTTAGCGTGATGGCAGTGGGGACGGTGGTGATGGAAGCCCTCAGTGTGTCTCTCCTTGGAGTCCTGGTGTCCCGCTTCTTCAGGCTGGACGTGTTTCCTTCTGCACCTAGTTCATAACTGTCATTCTGGATTCTCCCGTCACCCTTACCCTAGAGTCCCTTCACCACTCTCCTGTGTTAGATTCCTACCTGTTGTGCCCCATGTGTCCCTTCTTGGCTTGTCCTCTCATTCAAGAAGCACAGCCTCCAGTAGCCCCTTAAGAAAGAATGCATGTGAAGTAAATCTTGCATATCTGAAAATGCCCTTATTTTACACTCATATTTGGTTGATAATTTAGCTGGGTACAGAATTCTAGGCTGGGAATAGTTTTTCTTAAGAATTTTGAAAAGCACTGCTCTGGTGTCTCTTGCCTCTACCATTGTTTATCGAAGCCGGCAAAACCAAAGCTGATTCCCGATCCTTTATATTTGATCTTCGTATGTACCCTCTCCCTTGCTCTCTAAGCTTTTACAATCTCTTGGACTCTGTGTTCTGAAATTCCATGACAATGTGTCTCCACAGGTCTTTTTTCATCCATTTTTCTGGGCACTTGAAGAACTCTTTCAATCTGGAAACTCATGTCCTTCATGAGTTTTGAGTAAACTTTTCTGTATGGTTTTATTGATGACTGCCTCTCCTACATGTTCTTTTTCTCTCTTGAACACATATTATTCAGATATTGAACACGCCAGTCTTAATCTCTAATCTTCTTTATCTTTGCTTTCCTATTTTTCATCTCTGTGTCTTCTTGGGCGATTTCCTCAAGTTTATCTTCCAACTCTTCTGTTACATTTTTCAGGTCCACTCTTCGCTTTAATTTTTAAGGGCCCTTTTTCCTTCTCCTAAAATGTATCGACCGGGCGCGGTGGCTGAAGCCTGTAATCCCAGCACTTTGGGAGGCCGAGACGGGCGGATCACGAGGTCAGGACATCAAGACCATCCTGGCTAACACGGTGAAACCCCATCTCTACTAAAAAATACAAAAAACTAGCCGGGTGTGGTGGCGGGCGCCTGTAGTCCCAGCTACTCTGGAGGCTGAGGCAGGAGAATGGCCTGAACCCGGGAGGCGGAGCTTGCAGTGAGCTGAGATCCGGCCACTGCACTCCAGCCTGGGTGACAGAGCGAGACTCCGTCTCAAAAAAAAAAAAAAAAGATGTATCATGATCTTATTCTGCTCTTATAACACGGGTACAATCTATTCTGCACCTTTCCAAGTATATGAATAGTAGACTTTTAAAGTTTTTATATCCTTGTTTATTCTATGGGGTTGTTTTGTTTTTCTTTACTTTTGTTTTGGGCTTTATAGTCAAGGTCTGAAGCAGCATCTGATTCTTCTTTGAAGAACTGCTACCTCCCATATTCTCAATCCATGTGAGTGAATTGCATCATTTGCTAATTCTTTCAACTTAAATAAGAAACTTGTGATCCCCCTACACTTCAGCTCTGAAAAACTCTCCTACTCTGTTTCAGGGGAGGTAAATTCAGATTTTAGTTCTGGCCTCTCTCCCATTGCAATAGCTTTGAATAAAGACTTCCTTGCCTACTTGATTTTATCCTGTGCAATTTTTGCGTTGACATCTATATGCAAAAAAAAGAAAGAAAGAAACTTGCTTTAGTTTGGATGTTTGTCCCCTTCAAATCCCATGTTGAAATTTGATACCTAATGTTGAAGGTGGGGCCCAATGGGAGGTATTCGGGTCATGGGGGTGGGTCCCTCATCAGCAAATTAGTGTCTTCCCTCAAGGGTAAGTTCTTCTTCTATTCATTACCAGGAGAACTGATTGTTAAAAAGAGCCTGGCATCGCCTCCACACCTTGCTTCCTTTCTCGCCATGTGATCTCCGCACATGCTGGCTTCCCTTCACCTTCTACCATTAGTAGAAGCAGCCTGAGGCTCTCACCTAATGCAGATGCCAGTGCCATGCTTCTTGTAAAGCCTACAGAACCATGAGCCAAATCGGCCTCTTTTCTTTAGAAATTACCCAGCCTCAGGTATGCCTTTATAGCAACACTAAATGGACTAAGCCAATAATTAACCTGCCTGACCTTCAGTTTCTTCATCCATACAATGAGGGTGGATATGGCATCTGTTTCAGTAGGATTGCCAAGAGAATTTAGTGAAATAATACAGAGGACACAGATTATGTGTTCTTTTCTGGCTTAGGAAGGTTAAATTGCTTAAAGTTACACATCAAATCCTGGGACTTAGACTCATAATCTGACACATAGTCAATACTCAATCAATTTCAGCTATCATTATTATGACATAGTTCAAATGGGACTCACACCTCCTCTCAGTTAAAGAGAGGAGTACATGAGCCAGACCTGGCCAATGAGATTCAGCCCTAGGATTTTTGCTAGAATGATTTGAAAGGAAATTCTCTTGTCCTGTTAGATTATTAAATTGGTAAAGCATAATCCCAGAGCTGCCGGTAGCTCTCTTTAACAATGCTTTTAGAGAGTCTATCTGAAAGTAAAGCCAAACCAAGAGATGGAAACAGATTACTGAGGATGAGGCTGGATGCAGTCTTACCTGAAGACATTTTGACCCTGGACTTTCCAGTATTATGAATCAATATTTTCCTTTTCTTTCTCTTAAGCCATTTTTAGGTGAGTTTTCGTTACTTGCAATAGAAAGAATCCCTTGTAATGCAAAAAAAAAAAAAAAAATACTGTTTTGAAACTATGTATTTCACTGACTATAACATTATCATATATTCATGTTATTAAAACTATTCTTCAACATTATTTTGTGTCTGGTATTTTATTTTATGAAGTCCATATTAGTGGACAGATACATTGTTATGAATTTTCAGTATTATAAATAACACTGAAATGAATATCCTCATAGCTAAATTTTTGTGAATATCATGATTGCTTCCTGAAACTAAATTCCTAGAGGTGGAACTTCTGGGTTAAAAGTTGCATGAAATATTAAGAGTTTTGTTATATATAGTAAAACTGACCCCTTGAGAGGTGATACCAATTTTTGGTTTCACACCAGAAACATATAAGAATGCCTATTTTCTCCATCCATTGCCTATAGTTGGTAGTATTTCTCTTAAAATCTCCACCAAGTTAGTAACCTATGCACAAAAGTGGTACCTCACTTTACTTCATATTTATTTATTGAGTTATCTACCGTGCATAGATTTTTCATTAATTTGTGCTAGATTCAGTTTGTTACTATTTTATTTAGGAATCCTGCATCTATATTCTGAAATTGGTTCTTCTGGTACTCTAAGTGCTCAGGCTTTTTTCTGGTTTTATACAATAAATTTTAAACATAGAGGTTTGAAGATGGAAAACCTGGGTTCGAGTCTGAATTCCACAATACGATGCGGAACCTTGGGCGATTTAATTTTCCTAACCCTGAAGAAGAGTAACGCAGTGGAAAGTGAGCCATTAAACCCCCGCAGAACCTGGAAAGGCTCAGCCCTGGGAGGTTCAGGGTGGAAAGGCGAGCCACAGAGCCAAAATCAAGGGGGTGCTTAACAGTGTGTCACAGAGGATCAACCACCAAATCCTCTCCTACCCCACACATGCAGGTGAAAAAACTGTTGTGTATACTGACTGTGGTTGTGGTTACATGAATCTATACATGTGTTAAAATGTGTAGAACTGTATACCAAAAAGCTAATTTTATTATATGATAATTTTTTAAAAATTTTTAAGAGGCATAAAAAAAAAAAAGAATACCAAAGGAAGGCTAGGGAGGTGTTAGATTTTAATAGAGACAAGAGACATGTCAATCAAATACAATATGTGACCCTGGATTTGAACCTGGATTCAAGGCACCTGATTTTATTTATTTATTTATTTACTGATATAGAGTCGCTCTGTCACCCAGGATGGAGTGCAACGGTGCACTCTCTGTACACTGCAACCTCTGCCTCCCAGGTTCAAGCAATTCTCCTGCCTCAGCCTCCCGAGTATCTGGGACTACAGGTGCCCGCCACCACGTCTGGCTGATTTTTGTATTTTTAGTAGAGATGGGGTTTCACCATGCTGACCAGGCTGGATGTGAACTCCTGGCTCTCAAGTGATCTGCCCGCCTGGGCCTCCCAAAGGGCTGGGATCACAGGCATAAGCCACCACACCTGGCCCAAAGTAACTAATTTTAAAAAGACATTTTTAAACACTAGTGAAAATATAAATGCATACTATTAAATGATATCATGGTATTAAATATTACGATATGATAAATGATATGGTAGTTATGTATGAAGGCTGTGTATTTTTAAAGTCCTTATCAATTAAAGACACATACTAAAATATTCAAAGGTGAAATGACATGATGTCTGGGATTTGCTTTAAAATATTCCAGAATATATATATATACATATATAGTAAATACATGGAGTACAACAGAATAAGAGTGGGATTTTTTTCTCTTTATTCACTGCTGTGTCTTCAATTTCTACAAGTTTGGGGGTATGTGGTAGATACTTAACAAATATTAGTTGAATGAATTAGTTGAATGAATTCATCTTATTGCCTGTCTCACAAACTGTGACTGTACATACCTTTACTGATGTCTCTATCTCTTAGCTCAACTATCACTCCTGACTTCTCCCATGTACAGTACTGCAAATGCTCATTGATGAATCCATGTCTAAAATCCTGCTCAGATAGAAGGAAAAGTCTTCACTGGTAAAGTTCAATAAGCAGAGTCATCACAAGTTTTCCATTTTCTTTTATAGTTTTCACTGTACATATGAGCCCATGATAATCTGGCCCCTGACCAACTTTGCAATTACACACTCCCACTGTCCCCTTCCGTGAAACCTACATCCAAGTCCCACAAAAAACTTACTGTCCGTCACAAGCACCTTGATATATTAAATTTCTGTGCCTTTGTACCTGGAGTTCCCTCTGCTTAGGGTGCTCTTTTCTCTTTATACATCTGGTAGTGAGTTCTGTTCATTCTTCAAAATTCAGTCCAGGAGTGAAATCAGTAACAGGGCAGAATAGGATGCTCCAGCTCTCATCCCCCCATAGAAACACCAGTTAAGGCAGGCAGTGACAGATAAGAATCATTATGTGAGAGGCCTGGAGTCTGGCTGAGGTTCCAGCACCCCGCTGGAGCAAATCAACCCAAGAGTGGAAGCATCGAAAAGGGTAAGAAGTGCAGTTCCACTTTACCTGCATCAGCCCTCCCCCAAGGAGGCAAAGCTTGTGCTGAGAGAAGCTCCTTTGGCCTTCAATCTCTCCACAGGGGAAGGTAAAAGCATAGTGAACACTTGGCTTCCCTAGACTTGAAGAACATTGCCCAGGAGGCTCACTTCTGTCTCTCTGCCCAGAATACAGAGGGTCAGCATGACTGATCATCTAGGAACAGGGAGAAGAGAATGGAGTGCACAGCAACCAGCATGTGGTTTCAACAACCAACCACAGATGCTGCCAACTAGCTCACAGACTCCAGCAGGACACTTGCCCACAAATCCCACCAGATGACTCACCTGAGGACCCTCCACCCAATGAGTCTACGCAACCTGCATGCCCCACCACCATGTATGGGGTCCAACACACCACTGTGCATGACCTACATTAACTGCTGCTGAGAGAACATGAACATTAACAACAGGCATGGATCTTAGCAGCTGGCTCAACTGTGCTGGACTTACGGGAAAATATCAAGCAAACTAATATACATATCGTAGAAATCCCAAAAGGACCAGAGAAAGAGAAACGCAAGGAAAGCTTATTTTAAAATATA
Source organism: Theropithecus gelada (assembly GCF_003255815.1). Classification (NCBI taxonomy): domain Eukaryota; kingdom Metazoa; phylum Chordata; class Mammalia; order Primates; family Cercopithecidae; genus Theropithecus; species Theropithecus gelada. Next base: position 63,206,870 of record NC_037684.1, read on the forward strand.
ATGACAGAAAACTTTCCAAATCTGTAAAGAAAAACAAAAACAAAAACACCCAGATCCATTAAGCCCAAAGAACTCCATATACATTGAGAATAAAGAGGTCTTCACCAAGATGCATTATAATCAAATAGTCAAAAATCAAAGACAAAGAGATAACTTTTTTCCTTTTGTTTTATTTTATTTATCTTTTACCTCCTCAAATTCCTTTTACCAGAGAATTTTTAAAGCAGCAAAAGAAAAACAACTCAACACATACAAAGAAACCTCCATAAGACTATCAGTGGGTTTCTCACCAAAAACCCTGCAGACCAAGATAGAGTGGAACGATATACTCCAAGTGTTGAAAGAAAAAAAACTGCCAACCAAAAACATACCCAGCAAAGCCATCCTTCAAAAAGGAGAGAAAGACAAAGACCTTCCCAGACAAACCAAAACTGAGGAAGTTCATCACCCCAGACTTGCCTTACAAGAAATATGAAAGGGAGACCTTCAAGTTCAAATGAAAGGAACATGTATCAGCAACATGAAAACATATACTCACTGACTAAGGTAAGTATAGTCAAACTCACAATTCTCTAATACCATGATGATGGTATATAGTTGGATACACAATATAAAAAGCTGTAAATTGTGATATAAATAATAAAAATGTGAGGGGAGAAGTAAAAGTGTATAATCTTTGTATGTAATAAAAATTAAGTTGTTACCAGTTTAAAATAGACTATTATAACTATAGGACGTTTTATGTAAGCCTCCTGGTAATCACAAAAAAAAAAAATCCTATAGTAGATACACAAAAGATAAAAAAAAAAAAGAATCAAAGCATACCACCACAAACAATAATAATAAAGCCACAAAGGAAGACAACAAGAGAGGAAGAAAGGAACTACAATTAACAAAATAGCAATAGTAAGTCCTTACCTATCAATTATTACTTTAATGTATATAGACTAAATTCTCTCATCAAGAGGCATAGAGTAGATAAACGGAATTTTTTTTTTTTTTTTTTTTTTTGAGATGGAGTCTCGCTCTCTCACCCAGGTTAGAGTGCAGTGACCTGATCTTGGCTCACTGCAACCTCTGCCTCCTGGGTTCATGCCATTCTCCCACCTCAGCCTCCTGAGTAGCTGGGATTACAGGCACCCACCACCATGCCCAGCTAATTTTTGTATTTTTAGTAGAGATGGGGTTTCACTGTGTTGGCCAGGCTGGTCTTGAACTCCTGACCTTATGATCCACCTGCCTCGGCCTCCCAAAGTGCTGGGATTACAGGTGCAAGCCACCGCACCTGGCCGATAAATGGATTTTCAAAAATAAGACCCAACTATATGCTGTCTACAAGAGACTCACTTTTGATCTAAGGACACAAGTAGCCTGAAAGTGAATGGATGAAAAACACATCCCATAAAAATGATAACCAAAAGAGAGCAAAGGTGGCTATACTTACATGAGACAAAATAGACTTCAAGTCAAAAACTGTCATAAGAGACAAAGAAGGTCATTATATATACTAACAAAAAGGTCAATTCATCAGGAAGACATAAGACAGCAATACATAGTAGAAGAAATCAATACCCCCACTCAACAATGGATGGATCATCCAGACAGAAAATAAATAAGGAAACAGTGGAATTAAACACTAGATACCAAATAGATCCAGTGAACATATATGTGACATTCTATCCAACAGAAGCAAAATACACATTCTTCTTAAGCCCACATGGAACATTCTCCAGGATAGATCACATGTTAAATAACGAAATAAGTCTTAACAAATTTACGAAGATTGAAATCATATGAAATACCTTTTCCAATCACAATGAAATGAAACTAGAAATAATAGGAGGAAAATTGGAAAACTCACAAATATGCAAAAATTAAGCAACACACTCCTGAAAAACCAATGGGTCAAAGAAGAAATTCAAAGAAAAGACAAAAATATCTTGTGACAAACAAAACCAAAAAAAAATACCAAAATGGGATGTATGGGATGCAACAAACGCAGTTATTGCAAGGAAGTTCACAGCAACAAATGATTACATTAATAAAAGAAAAGATCTCACATAAACAACCTAAAGTTACACCCCAAAGAAATATAAAAATAAGAACAAAGCCCAAAGTTAGCAAAAGGAATAATAAAACTTAGACCAGAAATAAATGAAATAGAGACTAGAAAAACAATAAAAAGAAATCAATGAAACAAAGAGTTGGGTTTTTGAAAAACACAAAATTGATAAACCTTTAACTAAACTAAGAAAGAGATGAGATGTAAATAAAATTATAACTGAAGGATGAGTCATTCCAACTGATACCATGAAAATACAAAGGATCATAAGAGGTTACTGTGACCAATTATACACCAACAAATTGGGTAGCATGAAAAAATGGATAAATTTAGCCGGGCATGGTGGCTCACGCCTGTAATCCCAGCACTTTGGGAGGCCAAGGTGGGCAGATCACGAGGTCAGGAAATCGAGACCATCCTGGCTAACACGGTGAAACCCCGTCTCTACTAAAAATACAAAAACAAAAATTAGCCAGGCACGGTGGCAGGTGCCTGTAGTCCCAGCTACTCGGGAGGCTGAGGCGGAAGAATGGCATGAACCCAGGAGGCGTAGCTTGCGGTGAGCCGAGATTGCACCACTGCACTCCAGCCTGGGTGACAGAGCAAGACTCTGTCTCAAAAATAAAAATAAAAAAAAAGAGGATAAATTCTCAGAACTTACAACCTACAAAAACTAAGTCAGGAGAAATACAAAATCTGAACAGAGTACTAACAAAGACTAGATGGCTTCACTGGTGAATTCTACAAACCTTTAAAGAAGAATTAATGCCAATCCTTCTCAATTTTTTCCAAAAATTAAAGAGGAGGGAACACTTCTAAACTCTTTCTACAAGACCAGCGTTACCCTGATCCCAAAGCCAGATAAGAACACTACAAGAAAAGAAAAATACAAGACAATATCCCTGATAAACACAAATGCAAAAATCCTCAATAAAATACTAGCAAACAAAATTCAACAATACATTAAAAGAATAATACACCATGATCAAGTTAGATTTATTCCTGGAATGTGAAAGTGGTTCAAAATACACAAATCAATAAAAGTGATTCATTACATTAACAGAATGAAGGGTAAAAATGATCATCTCAATAGATGCAGAAAAGCATCTGACAAAACTTAAAATCTTTTCATGATAAAATCTCTCAACAAATTAGGTACTGAACAATGTAACACAACATAATAAGGCCATACATGACAAGCCCACAGCTAGCATCATACTCGACAGTGAAAGTCAAAAGTTTGCCTCTAAGACTGGGAACAAGACAAGGATATCCATTCTCACCACTTCTATTCAACATAGTACTAGAAGTCCTAGCCAGAGCAATTAGGCAAGAAAAAGAACGAAATGGCATCCAAATAGAAAAGGAAGAAGTTAAATTGTCTCATTTGCTAACATGATCTTATATGTAGAAAACCCTAAAGATTCCACCAAAAAAACTGCTAAAACTAATAAATGAATTCAATAAAGCTGCAGGATACAAAAATCAACCTACAAATATCAGTAGCATTTCTATACCCTGACAATGAACTATCCAAAAGTGAAATTAAGGTAACAATCCCATCTGCAATAACATCAAGAAGAATCAAATACTTAGGAATAAACTTAAATAAGGAGATGAAAGACCTGTACACTGAAAACTATAAAACATAAATGAAATACATTGGAAAGTCACAAATGAATGGAAAGATATCTGCAGGACAGTTATTTGGGGGGAGAGGGTCTTGCAATGACTTAGTTCTTCCCCGTTTATTGCTTGTAGTTCCCAAGAATAACTATAAAATGTGCTGGGAATTCACCATCGTGAGATAAGGAGTTGGCCAGAATAGCCCAGGCTCTATTCCAGTCCACCCTAGAAATAAGATGTCCTTCAGTGATTTAGCCCAGTATGTCATATATCCCAGGGTATTAAAAAAAGCCAGCCAGGTGCGGTGGCTCACACCTGTAATCCCAGCACTTTGGGAGGCCAGGAATTCGAGACCAGCCTGGGCAACAGGGCAAAACCCCATCTTTACTAAAAATACAAAAATTAACCAGGCCTGATGGCACACTCCTGTAGTCCCAGCTATACAGGAGGCTGAGGCAGGAGAATCTCTTGAACCCAGGAGGCCAAGGTTGCCGTGAGCCAAGATCATGCCACTGCACTCCAGTCTGGGCAACACAGTGAGACCCTGTCTCAAAAAAAAAAAGCCAGGGTAGGCTGCTTTTCTTGAGAAGGTCCCTCAGCTGCAATACAGGTGGAGCACACACATGTGACACTCCATCCACCACAAGCAGCTTTCCAGAGACTCGGGGAATGCTTGCAGTGAACACTGGGCTTCTGTTGTCCCTTGCTGCCTATCTGTAGGTAATAAATCCACTATATTTAATTTGTTGCACATGAGTGTGTTCAGTCTTACTGGACTCAGGGAAGTTGGTAATCAGTGAACAGTAAACCTATTCCACAAAATTCCATGTCCATGAGTAGGAAAAATCAATATTGTCAAAATGTCTCTACTACCCAAAGCGATCTAAAGATTCGCTGCAACCCCTTTCAAAATTCCAATGGCATTTTTCACTGAAATAGAAGAAAAACAAAATCCTAAAACTTGTATTGAGCTACAAAAGACCTCTAATATCTAAAGAAATTGTGAGCAAAAACAAAAGAGCTGAACACAAACATTAAAAAAAGAAACTAGACCTCATTTATACCATACACAAAAGTCAACTCAAAATGGATTAAAGACTTAAATGTAAGACCTGAAATCATAAAAATGTTAGAAGAAAACATACAGGAAAGCTCTATGACATTGGTTTTGACGATAATTTGGGGGGTCCATCAAAATCCATATCCATTTTCGGACATGGTACCAAAAGCACAAGCAACAAAAGCAAAAATAAATAGGATTATATCAAACTAAAAAGTTTCTACACAGCAAAGAAAACAATCAACAAAATGAAAAGGCAACCATAGAATGGGAGAAAACGTTTGCATACCATGTATCTGATAAGGGGTTAATATTCCAAATGTATAAGGAACTCATACAACTCAACAGCAAAAAAAAACAACCTGATTTTAAAGTAGGCAAAATACCTGAACAAACGTTTTTCCAAAGGAGACATACAAATGTCCAACAGGTATATAAAAGGGTGCTGAACATCAGTCATCATCAAGGAAATGCAAATCAAAATCACAATGAGACCTAATCTCACACCTGTTAGCATGAGTATTATCAAAAATTCAAAAATAACAAGTGTCGGCTGGGCGCGGTGGCTCACGCCTGTAGTCCTAGCACTTTGGGAGACCGAGACGGGCGGATCACGAGGTCAGGAGATCAAGACCATCCTGGCTAACGCGGTGAAACCCCGTTTCTACTAAAAATACCAAAAAAAAATTAGCCGGGCGTGGTGGCGGGCGCCTGTAGTCCCAGCTACTCGGGAAGCTAAGGCAGGAGAATGACGTGAACCCGGGAGGCGGAGCTTGCAGTGAGCGGAGATTGCACCACTGCACTCCAGCCTGGGCGACAGAGCAAGACTCCGTTTCAAAAAATAAAATAAAATAAATAACAAGTGTCGGTGAGGATGTGGAGAAAAGGGAACTCCTATACATTGTTGGTGGAAATATATATCGGTACAACTCATGGAAAATAGTGTGGTGGTTCCTCAAAAAATTAAAAATAGAACTACCATATGATTCAGGAACTCACTTCTGGGTATATATCTGAAGGAAACCAATCAGTATCTCTGGATGTGTGCACTCCACGATCACTGCAGCATTCTCTGCAATATTCAAGGTGTGAAAACAAATGTCCATTGATGGATGAATAGACAACAAAATTGTGGCATATATATATACACACACACATATATATATGATGGGATATTATTCAGCATTTTTAAAAAGGAAATGATTCCATTTGTGACCATCATATGGACCTAGAGGGCACTATTTTAAGTTAAATAAGGCAAGCACGGAAAGACGAGTATAAGATCTTACCTATATGTGAAATCTAAAATGGTCAAATTCAGACTGGGCGCAGTGGCTCACGCCTGCAATCCCAGCACTTTGGGAGGACGAGGCGGGCGGATTACCTGAGGTCAGGAGTTCGAGACCAGCCTGGCCAACATGGTGAAACCCCGTCTCTACTAAAAACACAAAGATTGGCTGGGCATGGTGGTGGATGCCTGTAGTCCCAGCTACTCGGGAAGCCGAGGCAGGAGAATCGCTTGAACCCGGGAGGCAGAGGTTGCAGTGAGCCGAGATTGTGCCACTGCACCCCAGCCTGGGCAACAGAGTGAGACCGTGTCTCAATAAAAACACAAGGGATGCAGGGAGGGGAAAATGAGGAGGTGGTAATTACAGGGTACAAAACTTCAATTATGCAAGATAAATAAGTTCTGGAAATCTACTATGTGGCATACTTCCGGTAGCTAACAATGCTATATTTTGTACTTAAAATTGCTAAAAGAGTAGATTTTATGTTAAGTGTTCTTGCCAAAAAAAAAAAAAAAAAGCATCACACATCATCATCATCATCATTATCACAGAGGGGGACAGGAGGAAACTTTGGGAGATGACGATGGGTTTGATGGTCATGTTGGTTTCCCAGGAATATATTTATCGGCAAATTCATTGATGCGTGATCATTAAATAGGAATAGCTTTTCATATCAATCATATCTCAATAAAAGTGGTTTTAAACTTTTTTTTAAGACTTCAGTATTAACTTCTCATTGAAAACTCCCCTGACTCTTCCAATCTCTGTGCTCCTAGGCTTCAGTCAGGATTCTTTTGTTTCTTTCTTTTTTTTTTTTTTTTGAGACGGAGTTTTGCTCTTGTTGCTAGCCCAGGCTGGAGCACAATGGAGCGATCTCGGCTCACCACAACCTCCACCTCCCAGTCCCAGGTTCAAGCGATTCTCCTGCCTCAGCCTCCTGAGCAGCTAGGATTACAGGCGTGCGCCACCACCCCCGGCTAATTTTGTATTTTTAGTAGAGATGGGGTTTCTCCATGTCGGTCAGGCTGGTCTCAAACTCCCGACCTCAGGTGATCTGCCTGCCTCAGCCTCCCAAAGTGCTGGGATTACAGGCGTGACCCAGCACTCACACCAGACCCAGGCCATGCCAGTCAGGATTCTTACACACTTTATTTTTGTTGTTGCTGCAAGGCTTCTTTTCCCAGCAGACAGTGGGTCATAATAATAATACTTATTATCATATACTAAACCAGTGCTCACTAGTTACTCTTCCAATCATTTCACTCGTATTGACCTTTAATTTTTGCAAATATCATTCAGTGTAGGTACTTCTTTTCACAATTTACAAATGAAGCAACTGAGGCACAAAGATGAAATAGCTTTCCCAAGGTGACACATCTAGTAATAACGGAGACAGAATTGCAAACACGGGTCGTCTGGATCTGTGGTCTGCGCTCTTAACCACTATTCTACGCAGAACAGCCTCTCCACACAAAGTGCTGGGTGCTTGGCTGCAACCTCTGCCGAACGTCATTTTAAGGTTTGCCAAATGTATTTGTCTAAAGAATGCGTTTGGCCAGGCACGGTGGCTCACGCCTATAATCCCAGCACTTTGGGAGGCCGAGGCGGGCAGATCACCTGAGGTCAGGAGTTCAAGACCAGCCTGGCCAACATGGTGAAACCCCGTCTCTACAAAAATACAAAAATAAGCCAGGCATGATGGTGCGTGCCTGTAATCTCAGCTACTCAAGAGGCTGAGGTGGGAGAATTGCTTGAAACCTGGAGGTGGAGGTTGCAGTGAGCTGAGATTACACCATTACACCCTAGCCTGGGCAACGGAGAAAGACTCCATCTCAAAAAAAAAAAAAAAGATATCAATTCTTCCTAGACTGATCTCAGCATCAATAAAAATCAAAACCTCAGACAGCTATTTTATAGAAGGGGACAAGCAGAATCTCAAGTTTAAATAGAAAAGCAAAAGATCTAGAATATCCAAAACAATCTAGAAAAATAAGAACAAAGTTGGAAGACTTATACTATCTGACTTTCAAGACTTAGCTAACTATAAAGCTAGCTCAGTAATAGATATTAATATATGAAACAGTAATATATATTATTAGCAAGAGTATTGGCATCAGGATAGACATATAGATCAATGGGACAGAGTCCAGAAATAGACCTACATGTATATAATCAATTGATTTTCAACAAAGGTATAAAGATAATAGAGGATAATCTTCACAAAAGGTGCTGGAATAATCGGATATCCATATGCAAAACAATGGCGCTCAACATCTCACACCATGTAAAAATAATTCAAAATAAATAACAAACCTCAGTATATGAATGGAAGCTATAAAACTTTATTTATTTATTTATTTATTTTGAGACAGAGTCTCACCCTCTCTCCCAGGCTCGAGTGCAATGGCGCGATCTCAGCTCACTGCATTCTCCTTCTCCTGGGTTCAAATGATTCTCCTGCCTCAGCCTCCCGAGTAGCTGGGATTACAGGCGCCCGCCACCATGCCCAGCTAATTTTTGTATTTTTAGTAGAGACGGGGTTTCACCATGTTGGCCAGGCTGGTCTCAAATTCCTGACCTCATGATCCGTCCGCCTCAGCCTCCCAAAGCTATAAAACTTTTAGACAAAAAACGTAGGAGAGAAATGTTGTGACTTTGGCTCAAGCCAAGTTTTCTTAAATAAGACACAAAAATACAAGCTACCAAAGAAAAAAAAAAACTTCATCAAAATTTAAAACTTATTATCTTCAAAAGACACAGTTAAGACAATGGAAATTTCAAGTCCAACAAAGCTTTCTTTTTTAAAAGACAGCAAAAACTCAAGGCACTGACTGAGAGAAAAAAAAAATTGTAAAACATGTATCTAATAAAAGATGGTATTCAGAATATATAAAGAACTTCTACAACTTCATAACAAGAAGACAGCCCAATAAAAAAAAAAATGAGGACAAATTTGTTAACAGACACTTCACTGAATAAGCTATATGAACAGCAAATAGGTACATGAAAAGATGCCCAACTTCATCAGTCACCAGAGAAACGCAAATTAAAACTAGAATGACTAAAACTTAAAAGACTATTAAAACCAAACATTGGGGAGGTTTGTAGAGCAAGTGGAACATCGCTGGTAGGAAAGTAAAATGGTACAACAGCTGTGAAAAAGAGTCTGACAATTTCTCATAAAGTTACACACACAATTACCACATGACTCAGCAATTCCACTCCTAAGTGTTTACCCAGGAGAAGTGAAAACAGTCCACACAAAGACCCAACAACATATGTTCATAACAGCATTAAATTACGTTCAAAGCAGCCAGGCGCGGTGGCTCATGCCTGTAATTCCAGCACTCTGGGAGACCGAGGTGGACAGATCACGAGGTCAGGAGATCAAGACCATCCTGGCTAACACGGTGAAACCCCGTCTCTACTAAAAATTCAAAAAATTAGCCGGGCGTGGTGGCGGGCGCCTGTAGTCCCAGCTACTGGGAGGCTGAGGCAGAAGAATGGCATGAACCTGGGAGGCGGAGCCGAGATCAAGTCACTGCACTCCAGCCTGGGCGACAGAGCGAGACTCTGTCTCAAAAAAAAAACAAAAAAAAAAAATTACGTTAAAAGCAGCACTGTTTCCTAAAGCCAAAAGCTGGAAACAATCCAAATGTTCGTCAACAGGTTGATGAAATGGATGATCAAATTGTGACATTTCTATACAATGAAATATTGCTCAGCTACAAAAAGGAATGAACTTAAGATTAAATAGATTAAATAAGATCAAATAGAGGCACTTCTTCCTATACTTCTCACTAAGTATAGCTAAAACCATGGATATTATAGACAAAACAAACACTAAAAAGCTCTTAAAGGTGGAGAGAAGACAGAGCAGGTGGAAGCCTTGGGACCTTGGGAATGGCATGGCAGTGAGTCCCCTGGGTTTTCTTTTCCTCCTCATATATCTGGAACTGGATGCTGGAGAAACCACTGGAAAGACCAATGGGCACAAACCAAAAAAAAAAAAAAAAAATCCCCAAGAAAGCCTGGTCTCTCTGGCCAAAAGACCAGAAAGGAGTAATTTGGCAAGACAGAAAACTTTTAGACAAAAATCACACCATCCTGGCCAAACATCATGGAAAGAACCACAACCCTGTTACCATCCCATTAGCAAATGCTGAGTGGCAGCCTGGATTTCTACCCTCACCTGGCTGGGACAAGGCACATTTAAAATTCCCCCGCTGGGCTGGGTACAGTGGTTTAAGCCTATAATCCCAGCACTTTGGGAGGCTGAGGGGGGTGGATCACTTGAGGTCAGGAATTCAAGACCAGCCTGGCCAACTTGGTGAAACCCCGTCTCTACTAAAAGTACAAAAAAATTACCCGAGCATGATGGTGCACGCTTGTAATCCCAGCTACACAGGAGGCTGAGGCAGCAGAATCGCTTCAACTTGGGAGGCGGAGGTCTCAGTGAGCTGAGATTACGCTATTGCACTCCAGCCTGGGTGACAGACTGAGACTTTGTCTCAAAAACTAAAAAGACGTTTCAATGACCAATTATAAACACACTTGAAACACATAGAAAATGAAAACTATCAGCCGGGATATAAAAAATTTAAAAAGAACCAAATGGAAATTTTAGAACTGAAAAATAGAACAACCAAGGTAAAAAGCTCAGTATATGGGCTTAATAGCAGAATGGGGGAAACAGAGGAAAACTCAGTGAAATGCAAGACAGAATAGAAATTGCCCAATCTGAACAACAGAAAGAAAATAGGAAAAGAAAAAAGAAAAAAAAGAATCTCAGGGACCTGAGGGGCTACAACAGAGGATCCAGAAATCACATCACTTTAGTCACAAAAGGAAAGGAGACAGGGGGTGGAGCTGAGAAACTATTCAAAAATATAATAAATGAAATTTCCCCAAATTTGGCAAAAGATCTAAATCTACCTTAGCAAACCCCAAACAGAGTAAACTCAAAGAAATCTATGCCAAAGACACATCATCATCAAATATCTAAAAACTATCCCAAGACAAAGAAAAAAAAATTGAAAACAATGGGAGAGGCAGACAACGTTATACCTTCAGGAAGAAACAATTTGAGTGACAGCAGATTTCTCATCAGCAATCACGGAGGCCAGAAGGAAGAAGAATAGCCTTTTTGAAATACAATCGCACATCACTTAACCATGGGGATACATTCTGAGACGTACATCACTCTGAGAAATGCATCACTAGCCAATTTCAGTGTTGTGCATACATCATAGAGTGCACTTAAACCTACATGGTATAACCCACTACACACCTAGACTATATGGTATAGTCCATTGCTCAAAAAAACTGCACAGCATGTTACTATACTAAATATTGTAGGCAATTGCAACACAATTGTAAGTATTTGTGTATCTCAACACAGAAAAGGTACAGTAAAAGTATGGTATTAAAGATTCAAAATGGCACACCTGTACAGGGCACTGACCATGAGTGGAACTTGCAGAACTGGAAGTTGCTGTGGGTGGGTCAGTGAGTGAGTGGTGAGGGAACGTGAAGGCCTGGGGCATTGCCGGACACTCCTACACACTTTATAAACATTGTACATCTCCCCTACACTAAATTTATCTTTAAAAACTTCTTTCGGCCAGGCACGGTGGCTCATGCCTGTAATCCCAGCACTTTGGGAGCCCGAGGCGGGCAGATCATGAGGTCAGGAGTTCGAGACCAGCCTGATCAACATGCTGAAACCCCGTCTCTACTAAAAATACAAAATTTAGCCAGGCATGGTGGTGCGCGCCTGTAGTCCCAGCTACTCAGAGGCTGAGGCAGGAGAATCACTTGAACCCGGGAAGTGGAGGTTGCGGTGAGCCGAGATGGTGCCACTGCTCTCCAGCCTGGGCGACAGAGTGAGACTCTGCCTAAAAAAAAAACAAAAAAACAAAAAACAGAAAACTTCTTTCTTCAATAATAAATTAACTTTAGCTTACTATAACTTTTTTACTTTATAAACTCTTTAATTCTTTTTAACTTTTTGACTCATTTATAGTAATGCTTAGCTTAAAACACAAACATATTTTACACTTGCACGAATTTTTCCTTTATATCCTAATTCCATAAGCTTTTTTCTATTTATTTTTTTACTTTTATTTTATTAATTTTTTTTTTTTTTTTTTTTTTTTGAGACGGAGTCTCACTGTATCGCCCAGGGTGGAGCATAGTGGCACCATCTCTGCTCACGGCAACCTCCGCCTCCCAGGGTCAAGCAATTCTCCTACCTCAGATTCCCGAGTAGCTGGGATTACAGGCACCCTCCACCATGCCCAGCTCATTTTTGCATTTTTAGTAGAGACAGGGTTTCACCATGCTGGCCAGGCTGGTCTCAAACTCCTGACCTCAGGTGATCCACCTGCCTCAGCCTCCCAAAGTGTTAGGATTACAGGCGTAAGCCACCACACCCCACCTATATATGCAGGTTTCTTACAAAGGTAGATTACATGATGCTGAGGTTTGGAGTATAACTGAACCTGTCACCCAGGTAACGAGCATAGTACCAAATAGGTAGTTTTTTAACCCCTGCCCCGAGCCCTCCCTCCCCACTCTTGTATTCCCCAGTGTCTATTGTTCCTGGTTTTATGTCCATGTGCACCTAATGTTTAGCTCCCACTTATAAGTGAGAATATGTAGTATTTGGCTTTCTGTTTATGCATGAGTTTGCTTTGGATAATGTTCTCCACCTGTATCTATGTTGCAGCAAAGGACATGATTTCATTCTTTTGATGGCTGCATAGTATTCCATGGTATAGATGTACCATGTTTTCCTTATCCAGTCCACCATTGATGGGTACCTAGGTTGATTCCATGTCTTTGCTGTTATGAGTGGTGCTGCAATGAATGTATGGATGCATGTTTTATTGCTGGAATGATTTATTATCCTTTGGGTGTATAACCAGTAATAGAATGGCTGGGTGAAATGGTTGCTTAACTGTTAGTTTTTTGAGAAATCTCCAAACTGCTCTCCACAGGGGCTGAACTGATTCACATTCCCACCAACAGTGTATGAGCATTCCGTTTTCACTGCAGCCCCACCAATATCTGTTATTTTTTTTACTTTTTAACAAAGCCCCTTCTGACTGCTGTGAGATGGTATCTCATTGTGGTTTTGATTTGCATTTCCCTAATGATTAGTGATTGTGAGCATTTTTTTCATATGTTTGTTGGCTGCTTTTATGTTGTCTTTTGAGAAATGTCTGTTCATGACCTTTGCCCACTTTTTAATGGGGTTATTTGGTTTTCGCTTGTTGATTTATTTAAGTTCCTTATAAATTCTGACATTAGGCCTTTTTTGGATGCATAGTTTGCAAATATTTTCTCCCATTCTGTAGGTTTTCTGTCGAATCTGTTGATGGCTTCTCTTGCTGTGCAAAAGCTTTTTAATTAGGTCCCACTGGTCAATTTTTATTTTTCTTGCAATTATTTTTGAGGATGTAGCCATAAATTATTTGCCAAGGCCAATGTCGAGATTATTTCATAGGTTTTCTTCTAGGGTTTTTACAGTTTAAGGTCTTACATTTAAGTCTTTAATTCATCTTGAGTTAATTTTTGTTTATGGTGATAGGTAAGAGTCCAGTTTCAATATTCTGTATATGGATAGCCAGTTATCCCAGCACCATTTATTGAATAGGAAGTCCTTTCCCCATTGCTTGTGGGGTTTTTTTGCCGTGTCGAAGATCAGACAGTTGTATGTGCAGCCTTATTTCTGAGTTCTCTATTCTGTTCCATTGGTCTATGTCTCTGTTTTTGTACCACTAACCACTACCATGTTGTTTTGGTTACTGTAGCCTTATAGTATAGTTTGAAGTAAGCTGGTGTGATGCCTCTGGCTTTGTTCTTTTTGCTTAGGATTGCTTTGGCTATTTGAGCTTTTTTGTTGTTGTTGTTCCATATGAATTTTAGAATTTTTTTTCTAATTCCGTGAAGAATGACATTGGTAGTTTGATAGGAATAGCACTGAATCTGTATGTTGCTTTGGGCACTACAGCCATTTTAATGATACCGATTCTTCCAAACCATGAGCATGTTTTTCCATTTATTTGTGTCATCTATAATTTATTTCAGGAGTGTTTTGCAGCCCTCCTGTAGAAATCTTTCCCTATCTTGGTTAGCTGTATTTCTATGTATTTCATTTTCTTTGTTGCTACTGGAAACGGGATTGTGCTCTTGACTTTCATCTAGATTCTAGATGTTATTGGTGTATAGAAATGCCACTGATTTTTGTACATTGATTTGGTATCCTGAGACCTTGCTAAAATCATTTATCAGATCTAGTAGCCTTTTGGCAGATTCTTTAGGGCTTTCTCAGTATAAAATAATATTGTCAGTGGAGAGATATAGTTTGACTTCTTCTTTTCCTATTTGGATGCCTTTTATTTCTTTCTCTTGCCTGACTGCTGTGGCCAGGACTTCTAATACATTATGTTGAATAGGAGTTGTGAGAGTGGGCATTCTTGTCTTGCTCCAATTCTCAAGAGAAATTTCTTCCAGCTTTTGCCCATTCAGTATGATGTTGGTTGTGGGTTTGTCATTGATGGCTCATACTATTTTGAGGTATATTCCTTCAATGCCTAGTTTGCTGAAGGTTTTTATCAGGCAGGAGTGTTAGATTTTTTCGAAAGCTTTTTCTGCATCTATTGAGATGACCATATGATTTTTGTTTTTAATTTTGTCTATGTGGTGAATCACATTTATTGACTTGTGCATATTGAACCAACCTTGCATCCCAGGAATAAAGCCAACCTGATCATGGTGAATTAACTTTTAGATGCGCTGTTAGATTCAGTTTGCTGGTATTTTGTTGAGGATTTTTGTGTCTGTGCTCATCAGGAATATTGATCTAAAGTTTTCTTTTTTTCTGTCTCTGCCAGATTTGGGGATCAGGATAATGCTGGCTTTGTAGAATAAGTTAGAGAGGAGTCCCTTCTCCATGATTTTGGGGAATATTTTCAGTAGAATTGGTACGAGCTCTTCTTTGTACATCTGATAGAATTTGGCTGTGAATCCAACTGGTCTGGGGCTTTTTTGGTTGGTAGGTTTCTTTTATTACTGATTCCATTTCAGAACTCATTATTGGTCTGTTCAGGGTTTTAATTTCTCCCTGGTTTGATCTCGGAAGGTTGTGTGTTTCCAAGAATTTATCCATTTCTTCCAGATTTTCTAGTTTGTGTGTGTAGAGGTGTTCATAATAGTTTCTGGAGATCTTTTGTATTTCTGTGGGGTCAGTTGTAATGTCATCTTTGTAATTTCTGTTGTGCTTATTTGAATCTTCTCTTTTTTTCTTTGTTAATCTAGCCAGCAGTTTATTAATCTTGTTTACCCTTTCAAAGAACCAACTTTTGGTTTCACTGATCTTTTGTATGGATTTTATGCATTTCCATTTCATTCAGTTCTGCTCTGATTTTGGTGATTTCTTCTGCTGGCTTTGGCATTAGTTTGTTCTCGTTTTTCTAGTTCCTTTAGGTATAATGATAGAGTGTTCATTTCAGATCTTCCTAACTTCTTGACGTGTTTAGTGCTATAAACCTTCCTCTTAACACTGCTTTGGTTCTTTCTTCCTTCCTTTCTTTGTCTCTTTCTCTTTCTCTTTCTCTCTCCTTCCTTCCTTCCTTTCTTCCTTTCTTTTTCTTTATTTCTTTCAGACGGAGTTTCACTCTGCCGCCCAGGATGGAGTGCAGTGGCACGATCTCAGCTCACTGCAACCTCCGTCTCCCGGGTTCAAGCAATTCTCCTACCTCAGCCTCCCAAGTACCTGGAATTACAGATGCGCACCACCATGCCTGGCTAATTTTTGTATTTTTAGTAGCGATGGGGTCTCACCATGTTGGCCAAGCTGGTCTCAAACTCTGGACCTCAAATGATCTACCCACCTTGGCCTCCCAAAGTGCTAGGATTACAGGCATGAGCCACTGTGCCCGGCCTTAATGCTGCTTTTGCTGTATCCCAGAGATTTTGGTATGTTGTGTCTCTGCTTTCATTAATTCCAAACAATTTTGTGATTTCTGCCTTGATTTTGTTGTGTGCCTAAAAGTCATTCAGGAGCTAGTTGTTTAATTTGCATATAATTGTGTGGTTTTGATCTTCTTAGTAATTTTTTTCTTTTTAAACTTTTTTGTTAAAAACTGGCCAGGCACAGTGGCTCACTTCTGTAATCTCAGTTACTGAGGAGGCTAAGGCAGGAGGATCACTTGAGGCCAGGAGTTCAAAACCAGCCTGGGCAACATAGTGGGACCCCATCTCTACAAAAAAAACAACAAAAGATGTACATGGGACCTCTTAGTCCTATCTTTGCAATTTCCTGTGAATCTAGAATGATTTCAAAATAAAAAAGGCTTTAAAAATGAATGAGCTACATACACCCCTTCAGAAATGAGATATTTTGTATATGATTAATTTTAGAAAGATTTTGAAGCTGGAGTTTGTCCATGTGATTTAAGATCAAAGTATAGTATAGTATAATTATAACGTTCACATTATAATTTCCTATCATAATAGTCTTTATTTATACCTATTAAAGTATTGCTTTGACATGTGGTTTGTTAAGAATTTTTTTTTTTTTTTTTTTTGAGACTGAGTCTCATTCTGTCGCCAGGCTAGAGTGCAGTGGCGTGATCTCGGCTCACTGCAACCTCTGCCTCCTGGCTTCAAGTGATTCTCCTGCCTCAGCCTCCTGAGTAGCTGGGATTACAGGTGTACAAAAATTTTTGTATTTTTAGTAGGGACGGGATTTCATCATGTTGATCAGGCTGGTCTCAAACTCCTGACTATGTGATCCGCCTGCCTTGGCCTCCCAAAGTGCTGGGATTACAGGCGCGAGCCACCATGCCCGGCCAAGAAATTTTTTTAGGTAATGAATTACCGATAGCCACAATAAAGTGAATAAATTACAAAGACATGATGCTGAGTGGATAAAACCAGATACAGAAGAGTATATTATAAACAATTCTATTTATATACAGCTTTAGAAAAGACAAATCTATAGTGACAGAAAGCAGACCAGCTGTTTTCCTGGGGCCAGGGAGACTGACTGGTATGGGCACAAAAGAACATTGAAGGTAATGAAAATGTTCCCTATTTTTATGTAGTGATGGATACACAGGTGTATCCTTTTGCTGAAACTTGGAAACGTACATTTGAAATGAACACATTGTATTGTACATGAGCTATACCTCAGATACACTTGATTTAAAATTCCTTCACAAAACATTAGAAAGATAATCAAATTATATCATTTTATGAAAAAAAAAGAACAAAATAACTTAAGATACAGTAAAATATTTAACTGTATATTTTTGTTATAAAATATGGCATATTTGGCCATTTGGGTTTAAGATGATTGAGAGAGTCCAATCCAATTGTAAGACATATCCTACACATATCAAAAGCCTTACTAACATTGATATTTGTATAAAACAAAGTCATATATTGTGCATCCTCATATTATCCTCAAAATCTGATAGGTGGAACCTTAAAGGCCTGTTTTCATTGATCGGTCACTTCACTGGCTGTGCAGAAGTGTATCCCACCATAAACCAGAAAGCAATCACAGTTGTACAGATATAATGAGGGGGAAATGCTGCTTCAATAGAAGACTTTCTTGATATACTCTACTCAGATTACAGGAGACTGAGATCCAGCTACTACTTGAAATATTTTACTTAGCCATTATACAAAAGTACAGGGTCACCACAAATAACCCCGAAGAGAATCCCAAACCTAAAAATTTTTAAACAAATTTCAAAACGTTGGTGATAAATTCTCTGTACTATCTTGGAATTTTCCTGTAAATCTAAAACCATTCTAAAATTTAAAGTTTATTTTGTAAAGCTATTGTTTTATAAAATCAATCACAGAATATTTTTTAATGTTGGTCACACTGTGGCATGAGCGGGTAGTGTGACATTTCTGAATCACATATCAGTGGAATCTTGATGTCACCAATTTTACATGTCACTTTTTGAGGTTAGGTGGAGACCGCACGTCCTCACAGATTAATGCTGTAAAGTAGATTTATGAAAGGGAGACTTTAAAAATCCCACCCAAGACACACTCCCAAAAAGAGTATTGCTGCTGCTTGCAAAAACACCTCCAGATACCAGAAACCACTGAAGAGATAATAAATATTACTATAAAATTAACACAAACTAGTGCCGAGCATGGTGGCTCACGCCTGTAACCCCAGCACTTTGGGAGGCCAAGGTGGGTGGATCACCTGAGGTCAGGAGTTCAAGGCCAGCCTGGCCAACATGGTGAAACACTGTCTCTACCAAAAATACAAAAATTAGCCAGCCGTGGTGGTGGGCACCTGTAATCCCAGCTACTCGGGAGGCTCAGACAGAAGAATCACTTGAACCTGGAAGGCAGAGGTTGCAGTGAGCCGAGATCACGCCATTGTACTCCAGCCTGGGCAACAGAGTGAGACTCCGTTTCAAAAAAAAAAAAAAAAAATTAACACAAACTAACTGGCCAGTGGTAAGGTGATCTCTACATAATGATAGAGAAATTTGGAAGATTATCTGTGTAAAAATACAAGTTGAATAGGAGATGCCAAATCAAGGTGGCTGACTTTAAAGGACCTCCTCTAGGAACTGGTGGACAGAACTGTCGATATAATTTGAATATCTGGCCCCTCCAAATCTCATATGGAAATGTGACCCCCAGTGTTGGAGGTGGGCCTAGTGGGAGGTGTTTGAGTCATAGGGGCAGATCCCTAGTGAATGGCTGGGTGCCATCCTTGAAGTAATGAGCAGTAATTAGTTCATACAAGATCTAGTTGTTTTGAAGCGTGTGATACCTTCTCCCTCACTCTCTCTTGCTTACTCTCTTGCCATATGACATGCCTGCTCTCCCTTTGCCTTCCAACATGACTGGAAGCTTCCTGAGGCCCTCACCAAAAGCAGAGGCTGGCACTATGCTTCTTATACAGCCTGCAGAACTGTGAGCCAAATAAACCTCTTTTGTTTATAAATTACCCCGCCTCAGGTATTCCCTTATAGCAACGCAAAGCAGACTAACGCTAATACAGCTGTCTTCTATCCCTCCTAAGTTTAATGGGCAGGAACCAATATAATAGTAAAATAATAGTAATAATAAATTCTCCTGAAAAAAAAGGGGATGACTACTTCCAACTACATGAAGAATTTAAAAAGAAATATTAAATAGTGAGTCAACATAAAACCATAAGGCCAGTTACCAGGCAATCTTCTCATACCCAAATGCGTCGACATTTATCGTGGCTGACCCACCCATAGAAACATGAAAAAAAACCTACGAGGTGCCAACTTCCCATGCCTGAGGGGTGAAGGTCCCAGCAATTTCGAGAAAATATCCCCACAAAAAGGACCCAGGTGGTTGGGCACGGTGGCTCACGCCTGTAATCCCAGCACTTTGGGAGGCCAAGGGGAGTGGATCACCTGAGGTCGGGAGTTCGAGACCAGCCTGACCAACATGGAGAAACCCTGTCTCTACTAAACACACACACACACAAAAAAAAAAATTAGCCAGGTGTGGTGGCGCATGCCTGTAATCCCAGCTACTCAAGAGGCTGAGGCAGGAGAATCACTTGAACCTGGGAGGTGGAGGTTGCAGTGAGCCGAGATCCCACCATTGCATTCCAGTCTGGGCAACAAACGCGTAACTCTGTCTCAAAAAAAAAAAAAGGAGGCAGGTATGAGAATAGCAAGAAATTCACTCCACGTGCAAACTCGCTTGCATAAATCCTGGACTGCCAGGAAGAATGCCACTTACAGGCTGCTACATTGTTAGTTTTGTAGCCCCAGTCTACAGCTGCCCAGTGCTCCAGCCTAGAGACCGTACCTCTGCTTCACCTCTGGCATTACTCAGGGCTCTTTTGTCCACATGTAACAGAAAGTGAATTCAAAGTGGCTTTTTAAAATAGGCATTCTTAGGCCAGCAGTGGCTCACACCTGTAATCCCAGCAGTTTGGGAGGCCGAGGTGGGCGGATCAGCTGAGGTCAGGAGTTTGAGACCAGCCTGGCCAACATGGCGAAACCCTGTCTCTACTAAACATACAAAATTAGCTGGGCATGGTGGTGCTTGCCTATAATCCCAGCTACTCAGAAGGCTGAGGCAGGGGAATCACCTGAACTGGGGAGGCAGAGGTTGCAGTGAGCCAAGATTGCACCACTGCACTCCAGCCTGGGCAACAAGAGTGAAACTCCGTCTCAAAAAAATTAAAAATGCAAAAATAAAATAAAATAGGCATTCTTGTCTCACATAAGTTGGAGGGAAACAGAAAAGAAACAATAAAAATAAAAGGAATTTATTGGTTCCTATAATATAAAAGGTCAGGGTTAGTCTGACCTCAGGCATGGTTGGATCAAGGGGTTCAAAGAATATCATCAGGACTCAGGCTCACTCTCTTGCTCCCTCTCCATGACCTCGATTTGCTTTCCTGTATGTTGGCTTTATTCTCTGATGGGCTTTCTCCAAGAGGGTCACTGGAGTCAACAGGCCTGTAGTCTACCAGCTTGGCAGCCACCGTGGAAACACAAAGATTTCATTCTATTTCCATCAAAGCCCCAGAAAAGGCCTCTTTAGCTCTGATTAGCCCATCGTGGATCATATGTCCGTCTCTGAACCAATCACTGTCCAAGAAGATGTGATACTCTCATCGACCAGCGTTCAATGAGGACCTACTCTCCTAGCAGTAGACTAGCAGAAAAATAGTAGGACACCCTGAGATTCACCAGAAATATCACAGGTGAGTAAAAGCAACAACAGCCAAAGAGAACAGGAATCTCTGGCTGACTGAGCAGGTTTTCAGGCTTTGTTCTTCCAAAGATAATAACCCATAAAACTTAACAAGCCTCTCTAAGGAGTCTGGGGTTGTTATGAGTTATTATATGTAAACAGCACTTAGGAAAATGTCTGGCCCAAAGTGAATACTGTAGAACTGTTAGCGAACATCATGGAAGAAAGATCCTGGGGAAGGGAAAAGCACATACTCTAGTAGTCAGGGTGGAGGTACAGAATTGTGTAAATATTAAAAGGAGTGTAACCTAATTTTGTAACAAACTGGTGAAACAGGATATATGAGTTAAACTACTTTTTGCTTCTTTGATTCATAATTTGAGAATGACAAAACTGTTTTAAAATAAATCTTTTCCGTCACCAACACAAGGGGATTTGATATAAAATAAAATATCTGGCCAGGTGTGGTGGCTCATGCCTGTAATCCCAGCACTTTGGGAGGCTGAGGCGGAAGGATCCCTTGAGTCCGGAGTCGCAGAGCAGCCTGGGTAACATAGGTTGACCCTGTCTCTACAAGAGTAAGAAAATTAGCTGAATGTGGTGATGCCTGCCTATGGTTTCAGCTACTTGGGAGGCTAAGCCAGAAAGATCACTTGGGGCCAGGAGATCGAGGTTGCATTGAGCTATGATCACATCACCACACTCCAGCCTAGGTGACAGAGTGAGACCCTGTCTCAAAAAAAAAAAAAAAAAAAAAGAGAAGAAGAACAAAATATCCAATACTGGTTATAAGATGATGATGAACTCATAGATACTGCAGTCTACCCTTCTATACCAAATTCTAACCACAGAAAGAATGGAAGCATATTATAAATAAATTAATAATTATGCTCAAAAACCAGAAATGCTTGCTGGACTGGGGAGAGAGAACATGCTAAAGGCAGAAATCATACTGAGGTAGGAGGCAGGTGGGACTCATCTCCAGACCAGATTGAAAACTGACTGAAGGCTGGGCACAGTGGTTCACGCCTGTAATCCCAGCACTTTGGGAGGCCGAGGTGGGCGGATCACCTGAGGTCAGGAGTTTGAGACCAGCCTGGCCAATATGGTGAAACCCCTTCTCTACTAAAAATACAAAAATGAGCCAGGTGTGGTGGTGCGCACCTGTAATCCCAGCTACTCAGGAGGCTGAGGCAGGAAAATCGCTTGAATCTGAGGTGGAGGTTGCAGTGAGCCAAGATTGCACCACTGCACTCCAGTTTGAGCGACAGAGCCAGACTCCATCTCAAAAAAAAAAAAAAAAAGAAAAAGAAACAAAACTGACCAAAACCAGAAGAGGCGCTGAAAGAACCTCACTGCCCATCACCGTAAGACGCTCCTATCAGCACCATGACGATGTACCATTGCCACAGCAACACCCAGAAGCTCCTGCCCGTTTCCTAGCTATTCCTGAATAACCTGCCCCTTCATTAGAACGTCACCAAAAGTGGGCATAAATATGGCTTCACACCACCCTGGGCTGTCCTCTCGGACAGGCTCCGGCGTAGCCCTGCTCCCCGGGAGCAGTCACAGAGCTGTGACACGGCCACCTCCTCAGTAAAGCTGCTTTCTTCCAGCACTAGCTTGCTCTTGAATTCTTTCCTGAGCAAAGTCAAGAACCTGCCCTGCATCAATACTAGACTAGATGGAAAGGGGGAACTGTAGCCTAGAGTACCTGCAGGAATACACAGGAGACTTCTCCTTCAGGAGGAAGCAAAGAGCATGCCCTGAGGCGTGGTAGCCACAGGAAGCACTCCACAGGGAGTGTGGAGCCATCACACCCAGCACACACGCCTCCCATACACCTCATGAGCAGCCCAACCCACCCACTCCCAGCTTTCAGTGAAAATAAATACCTATCAGTCGGGCGCGGTGGCTCATGCCTGTAATCCCAGCACCTTGGGAGGCCGAGGAGGGCGGATCACGAAGTCAGGAGATCGAGACCATTCTGGCTAACACGGTGAAACCCCGTCTCTACTAAAAAATACAAAAAATTAGCCGGGCGTGGTGGTGGGTGCCTGTAGTCCCGGCTACTCGGGAGGCTGAGGCAGGAGAATGGCGTGAACTCAGGAGACGGAGCTTGCAGTGAGCCGAGATCGTGCCACTGCACTCCAGCCTGGGCAACAGAGGGAGACTCCATCTCAAAAAAAAAAAAGAGAGAAAGAAAATAAATACCTATCATTCCATCGCCTAGGTATTATGTATTATGCCAAGCAATGCATTTGCTCTCCCCCTACCCTCTGCCCTCTCCTGACAGGCCCCAGTGTGTGTTGCTCCCCTCCCTGTGTCCATGTGTTCCTATTGTTGAGCTCCCACTTATAAGTGAGAACATGTGGTGGTTGGTTTTCTCTTCCTGCGTTAGTTTGCTGAGGAAAACGGTTTCTAGCTTCATCCGTGTCCCTGCAAAGGACATGATCTTGTTCCTGTTTATGGCTGTATGGTGTATAGGTACCACATTTTCTTTATCCAGTCTGTCATTGATGGGCATTTGGGTTGACCCCATGTCTTTGCTATTGTGAATAGTGCTGCAATGAACATAAGTGTGTATGTATCTTTAGCAGAGTGATTTATATTCCTTTGGGAATATAAATCCTTTATATTTGGGAATATACCCAGTAATGGGATTGCTGGGTCCAGTGGCATTTCCCATTGTAAAACTTTGAGGAATCACCACACTGTCTTCCACAATGGTTTAATTAATTTGCATTCCCACCAACAGTGTAAAAGCACTCCTATTTCTCCGCAACCTCATCAGCATTTGTTCTTAACTTTTAAATAATCACCATTCTGACATGGCACACATTTATCCATGTAACAAACCTGCACATCCTGCACATGTACCCCAGAACTCAAATGATTTAATTTTTTTAAAAAAAGAAAATAAACACAAGGTGCAACCCTGACAGCAGTGGCAGCACCCTCTCCCCAACTGAGCTGTGAAAGCCAAAACAGCAGTCTAGTAAATAACATCAACTGTAAACAGCTGTGCTTCAAAAAAGACTCACCAAACAGTTGAGAAGTTCCTAACACCATAAGAGAGAAACAAACTCAAAAAATTGGAGGAACTTACACCCAATAAAATTAATAAGGTATCAGGATATGACTTTAAAATAAGTATAATGAATATCTTCCAAGAGATAAATGTGGGTGGTACAATCATGAAACAAGAACTGGAAGTTACTGAATGAAGCAATTTGTGATCTTCAAAGTAAAAAATCAGAACATTTGAAATTAAAACTCAATGGCAGGATGGACGGAGCTGAAGAGCCAACTTGTAAATTGGAGGACTCAGCTAAGCAGTTCTCTGAAAGTGCAACACATAGAAATAAGGCTTTGTAATGTGAGGAAGAAACATTGAAAAACATGGAGAATAGGTCCAGAAGTTCTAATCAGCTTCTAACAGTTCAAAAAGGAGAGACTAGAAAAATGGGGGGAAGGCACTATTTAAAGAAATAATGTATTGCAATTAATTGTGAAGGACTGAACCAATGCTCCCTTCTTCACTCCCCTCCCTTCCCATGAAAATGCCAGTTGATGGGTTAAAAAGGAAGGCATAAACCTACCAATACAAAAAGAATTGTAAAGGATACATGAGTATATAAGAGATGGCATCTGACTGGGCGTGGTGGCTCACACCTGTAATCTCAGCACTTTGGGAGGCTGATCACCTGAGCTCAGCCTGACCAACATGGAGAAATCCTGTCTCTATTGAAAATACAACATTAGCCAGGTGTGGTGGCGCATGCCTGTAATCCCAGCTACTCGGGAGGCTGAGGCAGGAGAATGGCTTGAACCCAGGAGGCAGAGGTTGCAGTGAGCCGAGATCACACCATTGCACTCCAGCCTGGGCAACAAGAGCGAAACTCCGTCTCAAAAAAAGAAAAAAGAAATGGCATCTACATTTTGGTAGCTGAAAGCAGATAAACAAGGGGTCATCAATTCGCAGACCAGGGAAAGTTAAAAGTCAAATGCCTGCAGTATGCAGAAGCAGCAATAAGCACAAACCCTGAGAAAGACTCAGGAAGGGGAGTACAGTCGTTCCCCCTTATCTGTGGTTTTGCTTTCCCTGGTTTCTGTTTCCTGCAGTCAGCCACAGCCCAAAAATAGGTGAGTATAGCACAGTCAGATATTTTGAGAAAGGCCACATTCACCTAACTTTTTTTATAGTAGACTGTTATAATTGTTCTATTTTGTATTAGTTATTGTTGTTCCTCTCTTTTTTCACATTTTTCTTTTTTATTTTTCTATTTATTTATTTTGAGATGGAGTCTTGCTCTGTCACCCAGGCTGGAATGCAATGGCACGATCTCAGCTCACTGCAACCTCCACCTCCCAGGTTCAGGCGATTCTCCAGCCTCAGCCTCCCAGGTAGCTGGGATTACAGGCGCCCACCACCACGCCCAGCTAACTTTTTAAATAGTTTTTTCTTTATTTTAATTTGTGTTTATATTTGTTTATTCCTAATGTTCTTAATCTCTTACTAGGCCTAATTGATATATTAAACCTTATCATAGAGATGTATGTACCATATAGGAAAAAACATAGCATAGTATCCCTCAGTGTCCATGGGGAGATTGTTCCAGGACCTCCCATAGTCTAAGGAAAGTCCCCCCTCTCTCATACCAAAATCCTTGGATGCTCAATCCTCAAATGCTATATAAAATGGTGCAGTATTTGCATTTAACTTACACACATCATCCCATACACTTTAAACCATCTCTAGATTACTTATAATACCTAATAGAATGTAAACGCTATATAAATAGTTGTAATACTATATTGCTTAGGAAATAATGACAAGAAAAATTCAAAAATTTTGAATTGTGGTCAGTGCAGATTCAAATTTTTTCTCATATTTTCGATACATGGTGGGTTGGATCTATGGGTTCTGCCCCCATGGATAAAGAGGGCTGACTGTATCTATAGGTTTGGTATGTCTACGGTTTCAGGTATCCACTGGGGATCTTGGAAGTTGAAAGATCTCGCCACTAGATAAGGGGGGCTACTATACCAGTAACTCCTGAAGGTTACTGAAGGTAGGGGTACACATGAGGCTGAACACAGTAGAATTGATGGAAAGTCTATATAAAGGCCAGGTGCAGTGGGCTCACGCCTGTAATCCCAGCACTTTGGGAGGCCGAGGCGGGTGGATCGCCTGAGGTCAGGAGTTTGAGACCAGCCTGGCCAACATGGTGAAACCCCATCTCTACTTAAAATATAAAAATTAGCTGGGCGTGGTGGTACGCACCTGTAATCCCAGCTACTCGGGAGGCGGAGGCAGGAGAATTGCTTGAACCCAGGAGTCAGAGGTTGCAGTGAGCAGAGATCATGCCATTGCACTCCAGACTGGGAGACAAGAGCGAGACTTCGTCCCAAAAAAAAAAAAAAAGAAAGTATATATAAAAAGCAAATGAGCCTCATATTCCTTTATCAACCATTCAGTGGGGCAGTTCCCCTCCCCTCCTGCAGAAGACTGGAAGTTTATCATCCGACAGCAGAGGAATGCTGGACTTGGGACATCAGGCAGATGTGCCCTATGGAACAAAAGAAAATGTAACAAAAGCAACACACTGAATGGTGACTCCCCAGTCCTCTTCAAATACTGCCAACGATGCTGACGGTTGGGCATCTACACCCCAAACAGGAAATTAGAAGGTTGGTCTCTGAAGAAACTAAGCATCCCAACAGAAAAGACCTACAAATACTGACCGTGGGAGGAACCGTATCCATTATCAATTGACCAGATCTCTGCTCATTACATTGAAAAAACCCACAAACAGTCCTGATTATCTTTTTTGGTGCCTCGCTCTTAAATAAAGTCAAGGACCAGGGGCCGGGCACAGTGGCTCACGCCTGTAATCCCAGCACTTTGGGAGGCTGAGGCAGGTGGATTATTTGACATCAGAAGTTCAAGACTTCGAGACCAGCCTGGCCAACATGGTGAAACCCTGTCTCTACTAAAAATACAAAATTAGCTGGGCATGGTGGCGCATGCCTGTAATCCCAGCTACTAGGGGGCTGGGGCAGGAGAATTGCTTGAACTTAGGGGGCAGAGTGTGGTGAGCCGAGATCGTGCCATTGTACTCCAGCCTGGCGACAGAGCCAGTCTCAAAAACAAAAAACAAAAAAAAGTCAAGGATCAACAGATATTTAAAAAGAGGAACTCAGAGAGAACAGGAATAACGAAGAAACAGATTTTTTAAACTATATTTACTGTGTTCAGAAATACTAGAGAAGATTAGCATCATTGAAACAAGAGCAGGATGTTTTCTGAAAGCAACAAAGAACAAGACAGAAAAGGTTCAAGAGCAAAAAAATGTTTTAATTCAATAGAAGAGGTGGAAATCTCCAAGAAAGTGGTAAAAAAAAAAAAAAAAAAAAAAGAGAGAGAGAGAGACGGAGATTAGAAGAGACAATGACAATATAACAAGTTTTTGTTTTGTTTTGTTTTAACTGAGTCTCTTTCTGTCGCCCAGGCTGGAGCGCAGTGGCACCATCTCAGCTCACTGCAACCTCCGCCTCCTGGATTCAAACGATTCTCCTGCCTCAGCATCCCCGAGTAGCTGGGATGACAGGGGCCCACCACCGTGCCTGGCTAATTTTTGTATTTTTTGTAGAGATGGGGTTTCACCATGTTGGCCAGGCGGATCTTGAACTCCTGACCTCGTGATCCACCCGCCCCGGCCTCCCAGAGTGCTGGGATTACATGCATGAGCCACCATGCCTGGCCAATATAGAAACTATTAATCAGATGTTTAAGTCACTGTATTTGGGGGAGGTTTGTTACAGAGCTTAGCCTGTACTTTCACTAACAAACATACATTCAAAACTTTGAGGGAAGTTTATTTCCCATCCAGGATTCTAGTCTTAGGCAAATTACCAGTCAAGTTTAAGTTGAATAGACAGTTTCAAATATGCAAATGTCAAAAAACGTACCTCTTAAGCACTCCTTCTCAGCAAATGACTGGAGCAAAGACTAATGTCACGTGCATGTGTATGTATGCTAGGTGCACAGTAACCAAGACATATGCCCAGGCACACCGGCTCACACCTATAATCCCAACACTGTGGGAGGCAAGGTAGGAGGATCACTTGAGGCCAGGAGTTCAAGACCAGCCTGAGAAACACAGGGTGACTTTGTCTCTACAAAAAATAAAAATAATAATAATAATTAGCCTGGTATGGTGGTGACAGCCTGTAGTCCCAGCAACTCGTGAGGCTAAGGTGGGAGGATCAGTTGAGCCTAGGATTTCAAGGCCATTAATGAAGAAACTAAAGAAGGAATAAATGAAGTTTATCCCTTCATTTGTTAAACAGATAAATAATATCTACCACTTAGGGTTTTCTAGGATTCAATTGAACACATTACTTTTCTTGCTTCCATCAAAACCATTCACACACACACACACACACACACACACACACACACACACAGCCCTGATTGCAGCCAATTGTTCTTGAGGATAGGAAGGCAATGTATGAATCTTAAGAGAGTCCATCTGCATTTTTCAGTTTACAGACACTGGTGGAGAAGACAGTGAAACCGGAGAACTTGACCTTGGAAAAGCATTTATTTATGTTAAGAAGTAGATGGCCCATTATTATTTACAAAATACCTTGAAGAGACATTTTGGTTTTGGAAAGAGGGCTGACAGAGCAGTGCTCGGAAAGGAGCACTGAGAGATAAGGAAAGGAGCACTGAGAGCTCGGAAAGGAGCACTGAGAAACAATGAGAGATAAGTTGTTTTACATAATAGAAGAATACAGACTTCACCTGATTATACTAAACAGAACCGAGATAAAGTAAGATTTTCCACAACAAGGCACTCAGGGATGGCGATGGAGGCGCTGTGGATCAAGTCAGCCGGAGAGAAATTTCTGGGGGCTGGAACGGTTACAAAACAATGTTAAGAATATAGCCAGGTGTGATGTCACACCCCTGTGATCCCAGCTACTTGGGAGGCTGAGGCAGGAAGATGGCTTGAGGCTAGGATTTCAAGGCCAGCCTGGGCTACGTGGTGAGATGCTGTCTCTGAAAAAAAAAAAGAAAGAAAGAAGGAAAAGAATGTTAGGAAGATAGATGGCTAATATCAAGCTTTACAGCTGATCCTGTCCTTATTTAAAATTCTAATAGTTTGTTCATTATGGATTTCTTCCATTCATTTGGGTGTTTTAAATATTGCATTAAATTGTTATTTATTTTAAGCACTGAGTTTTTGGTGCCCCCTTAAATATGGCACTCAAGGAGAGTGCCTCGCTGGCTTCACCCTGGTCCCTGCCCTTCTAAACCTTCAGGAAAAGTCTGTGACATGGACCAGCTCTGTGTTGATGATAGCTGCCAAATTGGGTTCAGCTCAGGGTGGAACAAAGCAGGCAAGACATGAACATTCTCTATAAATCAGTGAGAGCGATTTGAACAATGGAGGATTACAAGGTAAACCTTAGAGCAAAGAGAAAAGTAAACAGAGCATGGAATAGTGACGGGGTGTTGCTGGGGATCCCAGAGAAAAGGTGAAGTTTTGCTGTCCCCCGTGCCCACTGTTGGACCCTAAAGCTCAACCGTTCGTTTAGCTGAGCTTTTTCCAGATAGAATGAGAAATTCAAAATACCCTGGCTGGGCTTCCCGCTGGGTCCTGAAAGGAAAGTCCGAGGGTTGGGTGCTGGGTCCCTGAGGAATAGTCTAGCAGTGGGGGCTTGAAGTGGGGGGCCAGGATGGGCCTTCCAACCTCTTTACAGGAATGTTAGAGGCTGGGCGCAGTGGCTCACACCTGTAATCCCGGCACTTTGAGAGGCTGAGGCAGGTGGATCACTTGAGGTCTGGAGTTCGAGACCAGCCTGGCCAACATGGTGAAATCCCAACTCTACTAAAAATACAAAAATTAGCTGGGCGTGGTGGTGAACGCCTGTAATCCCAACTACTCAGACGGCTGAGGCAGAACAATCGCTTGACCTGGGAGGCGGAGGTTGCGGTGAGCCGAGATCGCACTACTGCACTCCAGTCTGGGTGACACAGTGAGACCCTGTCTCAAAAAAAAAAAAAAAAAAACAGAAATGTCGAGTAGAGCCAGTTCCAGCATAAGTGAATGCAAGGCGTTCAGAGATGCCATTCAGCGCACAGTATGTGTAGGATGGCTGTTTTGACATCATGTTTGCTTAAAATACAAATTGATAACAAATAAGAATGGTGCTTGTGTTCATCCCTGCTCCACCACTGATGTCTGGGGAGATAAGAACAAGGAAGGGGCTCCTGTCGGCCTCTGTCAGGCAAAGCCTCAGGGTACCTGTTCCACCCCTTGATGTTCTGATAAGTCCAATGTTTTATTTTTCCAGTGTCAGCAATTGAGCAGTGAGTACTACTAGAGGAATCATACCCTTGACTGGGCACGGTGGTTCATGCCTGTAATCCCAGCACTTTGGGAGGCTGAGGTGGGCAGATCACCCGAGGTCAGGAGTTTGAGACCAGCCTAACCAACATGGGGAAACCCCATCTCTACTAAAAATACAAAATTAGCTGGGCATGGTGGCGCACGCCTGTAATCCCAGCTACTCGGGAGACTGAGGCAGAAGAATCGCTTGAACCCGGGAGGTGGAGGTTGCAGTGAGCCGAGATTGCACCACTGCATTCCAGCCTGGGCTCAAAACTCTCTCAAAAAAAAAAAAAAAAGAAAAAAAGAAAAGAAAAGAAAAGAAAAAAAGAAAGAAAGAAATCACACCCTTGAACAAACAGGTAAATTCATGATCAACAACTTTCGCCTAGTGTCTCAGCCATGCCAGGCACTCCTCTCCCCGCCCCTCATTCAGCTCTCTCGCTGATGCCCTCAGAGTCTATTCAGACTTTCTCCACTCTCCTTCTATCTCTGAAATGCCCCTACAACTCCCTTGACCCTCAGAAGCCAGATCCTTGTCAACCACTTCACAGAGAAAATGCAACTCACCAGATGGGATATTTCCCCACACGTCATTTTCAAGTTCATTTGCTGCCAATTCCATTTGTTTTGATTTGTTTTCTATCACAAAGGAAGAATTGTCTCTCTTGCTTCAGGCCATGTTCCTCTACTTTTTTCCATCATTGCCCCCTTACGGAGCCTTTAAGACTTTTTTAATTTTTTATTTATTCATTTATTTATTTATTTTGAGACAGGGTTTCGCTCTTGTTACCTGGGCTGGAATGCAATGGCACAATCTCAGCTCACTGCAACCTTCGCCCCCCAGGTTCAAGTGATTCTCCTGCCTCAGCCTCCCAAGTAGCTGGGATTTCAGGCATGCACCACCACGCCCGACTAATTTTGTATTTTTAGTAGAGATGGGGTTTCTCCATGTTGGCCAGGCTGGTCTCGAACTCCCAACCTCAGGTGATCGGCCCGCCTCAGCCTCCCAAAGTGCTGGGAATTACAGGTGTGAGCCACCGTGCCTGGCCCTAAAACATTTTTTCCTAATTGCTCCCCCCTCCCACTACCTTGTGAAATTTTAACCCCTTAATACATGTTTGTGTACTCTGACCCTTTCAAGGACCATAAATCATTGCAATATCCAAGATGTGGTTGCCCGCTCTAAGAATGCATGATCTATCTATGGCCACAGCACCCTGAACGCATCCAGTCTCATCGGATCTCAGATGCTAAGCAGGGTCAGGCCTGGTTAGTACTTGGATGGGAAAATGCAGATATAAGGCCAGTTCCTCCACCCATTCTCCAGATTTTGCCTCCTCCCTCAGGGTCTTCCCCTCATCACTTACACCCAAGGCCTCCAGCATCGTAACCTGTCCCTCTCACTAGCTCTACTGATTACCCATCTCCAGCTCTGGCCTTCTGTCTGTTCCCTTCACAGCCTATTTCTCAAAAGGCAGGCTACCCTCCAAAATGCACTCTGCCTCCATCTCTCCACTGAATCTATTCTCTGTAATATCACGAACACACTCTGTGGGCCCACACGCACACATACTCTTTCAGCCAGCATTCCCCTGTAAGAGCACATTACCAGCCCTTGCCTAGGACATAGCAATACTGAATGATGTCTTTCACCAGAACTGTTTATAACCATCTGAAGCCTTTTTCCCAGCTTTACTGAGGTATGACTGACAAACAAAAGTTGGCTATTTTAGGGTGTATGACGTGATGTTTACTATATGTCTACATTTTGAAATGATTGCCACAATCAAACTAGTTAATATATCCATCACCTCACATAGTTACCTTTTTTTTCATTGTGCTGAAAATACTTCAGCAAATTTCCAGTATACAATACATTATTATTAACTATAGTCACTGCTGTGGTTGGGATATGGTTTGTTTGTCCCCATCAAATGTCATGTTGAAATTTAATCCCCAGCTGGGAGCGGTGGCTAACGCCTGTAATCCCAGCACTTTGGGAGGCTGAGGTGGGCAGATTGCTTGAGCCAAGGCATTAGAGACCAGCCTCGGCAACATGGTGAAACCCTGTCTCTACAAAAAAAAAATTAGCCAGGCATGGTGGCACATACCTGTAGTTTCAGCTACTAGAGAGGCTGAGGTGGGAGGATCGCTTGAGCCCGGGGAAGTCGAGGCTGCAGTGACCTGAGACTGCACCACTGCACTCCAGCCTGGGCAACAGAGTGAGACCCTATCAAAAAAAAAAAAAAAAGGAAATGCAATCCGCAGTGTAGCAGTGTTGGGAGGTGGGGCCTAGTGAGAGGTGTTTGGGCTATGGGGGTGGATCCCTCATGAATGGCCTGGTGCCCTTCTCACAGTAGTGAGTTCTCACTCTCATGAGCCTGGATTGATTCGTAGGGGAATGAATTCAATCCCATGACAGTGCGTTGTTATAAAGCCAGGCTGCCCCTTGGGTTTGGTTCCTCTTCACAGGTGCTCATTTCCCCTTTGACCTTTTCCACCATGTTTCAACTCATCACAAAAGCCTTCACCAGCCAGGTGCAGTGGCTCATGCCTGTAATCTCAGCACTTTGGGAGGCCGAGGTGGGTGGATCACGATGTCAAGAGATCGAGACCATCCTGGCCAATATGGTGAAACCTGGTATCTACTAAAAATACAAAAATTAGCTGGGCGTCGTGGCACGCGCCTGTAGTCCCAGCTACTCAGGAGGCTGAGACAGGTGAATTGCTTGAACCCAGGAGGTGGTGGTTGCAGAGAGTCGAGATGGCGCCACTGCACTCCAGCCTGGCAACAGAGCAAGACTCCATCTCAAAAAAAAAAAAAAAAAAAAAAAAAAAGAAAGAAAGTGAGATAGCGGCCGGACGCGGTGGCTCAAGTCTGTAATCCCAGCACTTTGGGAGGCCGAGACGGGCGGATCACGAGGTCAGGAGATCGAGACCATCCTGGCTAACACAGTGAAACCCCGTCTCTACTAAAAAATACAAAAAACTAGCCAGGCAAGGTGGCGGGCGCCTGTAGTCCCAGCTACTCAGGAGGCTGAGGCAGGAGAATGGCGTGAACCCGGGAGGCGGAGCTTGCAGTGAGCTGAGATCCGGCCACTGCACTCCAGCCTGGGCGACAGAGCGAGACTCCGTCTCAAAAAAAAAAAAAAAAAGAAAGTGAGATAGCATTATTACTAATATAGAGAAAGCTTTAGTGGTTGGGAGAGATTAAACAATCCACAACATTCCCTTAAACCAAGCCTAATCCAGAACAAGGCTCAAACTTTCTTCAAGTCTTCAAGTCTGTGAAGGGTGAGAGAGGTGAGGAAGCTGCAGGAAGCTAGCAGAGTTGACTCGTGAGATTTAAGGAAATTAGCCTTCTCCATAACATCAAAGTGCAAGGTGAAGCAGCAAGTGCTGATGGAGAAGCTGCAGCAAGTTCTCCAGAAGATAATTGAAGAAGGTGGCTACACTAAACAACAGATTTTCACCGCAGTTTAAAGTCTTATATTGGAAGAAGATATCATCTAGGACTTTCATAGCTAGAGAGGAAAAGCCAATACCTGCCTTCGAAACTTCAAAGGGAGGCCGGGTGCAGTGGCTCATGCCTATAAGTTTAAAGTCTCATACTGGAAGAAGATGCCATCTAGGACTTTCATAGCTAGAGAGGAGAAGTCAATACCTGCCTTCAAAATTTCAAAGGGAGGCTGGACGCGGTGGCTCACGCCTGTAACCCCAGCACTTTGGGAGGCCGAGGGGGTGGATCACAAGGTCAAGAGTTCGAGACCAGCCTGGCCAACATGGTGAAACCCCATCTCTACTAAATATACAAAAATTAGCCGTGCATGGTGGCACATGCCTGTAGTCCCAGCTGCTCGGGAGACTGAGGCAGGACAATCGCTTGAACCCGGGAGGCGGAGGTTGCAGTGAGCCGAGATCGTGCCACTGCACTCCGGCCTGGGTGACAGAGCGAGACTCTGTCTCAAAAACAACACAAAAAAAAACTTCAAAGGGCAAGGTGAGTCTCACGAGAAGCTAATGCAGCTGGTGACTTTAAGTTGAAGCCAGTGCCCATTTATCATTCTGAAAATCCAAGGGCCCTTGAGAATTTGCCTAAATCTACTCTGCCTGTGTCTTTACATGGAACAACAAAGCCTGGATGACACATCTGCTTACATCATGATTTACTAAATATTTTAAACCCACTGTTCATACCTACTGTCCACAAAAAAGATTCCTTTCAAAATATGATTACTCATTTAGAATGCACCTGTCACCCAAGAGCTCTGATGGAGATGTACAGGGAGATTACTGCTGTTTTCGTGACTGCTAACACATCATTCATTCTGCAGCCCATGGATCAAGGAGTAATTTTGACCTTCACATGTAATCATTTCAAAAAAACAGGGCCGAGGCGGGTGTATCACCTGAGGTCAGGAGTTTGAGACCAGCCCGACCAACATGGTGAAACCCTGTCTCTACTAAAATTACAAAAATTAGCTGGATATGATGGTGGCGGGCACTTGTAATCCCAGCTACTCGGGAGGCTGAGGCAGGAGAATCGCTTGAACCCAGGAGGTGGAGGTTGCAGTGAGCCGAGATTGTGCCACTGCGCTCCAGCCTGGGCAACAAGAGCGAAAACTACGTCACACACACACACACACAAAAACCTGACTGCAGTTTGAGCCACACTGGCAGAGGAGAAAGGAAAAGGATGAAACTATTCTTGTGTAGAAAAACTCTTTAACAAGCCTTTTTGGCTCTGAAATGTAAGGTCTACCCCCATCACCCACATCCCCTGGGCCATAGCCTAATGGAAGAAGCTTTGATCAAGAAGGTAAATTAGCTGAGTGCGGTGGCTCACGCCTGTAATCCCAGCACTTTGGCAGGATGAAGTGTGCAGATCACTTGAGGCCAGGAGTTTGAGACCAGCCTGGTCAACATGGCAAAAACCTCTCTCTATTTAAAAAAATATATATATATACACCAAAACTTAGCTGGGTATGGTGGCAGGCGCCTATAATCCTAGCTACTCAGGAGGCTGAGGCAGGAGAATCGCTTGAACCCAGGAGGCGGAGGTTGCAGTGAGCCAAGATCATGCCACTGCACTCCAGCCTGAGCAACAGAGTGAGACTCTGTCTCAAAAAATAATAATAATAATAAGTTAAATTGTTCTGTAGAGAGGTAATGGGAATGCGGGAGTTGGCTACTGGCATAGACAGCAGGGAATCAGGAGTTTGAAAGAAGAAAGTTTACATTTGGCATGCACGTGTGCCCACGCGGGCTTTCCTACTGCAAAGGGCGCTGGCAAAATAAAGCCCCTGGTCCTTCCTATATCATAAATAAGCAAAATGGCAGTTGTCAGGGACAAATAACAATTTAAAAATAAAACGGCCAGGTGCGGTGGCTCACCCCTGTAGTCCCAGCACTTTAGGAGGGAGGCCAAGGCTGGTGGATCACTTGAGCCCAGGAGTTTGAGACCAGCTTGGGCAACATGGCAAAACCCCATCTCTACAAAAAATACAAAAATTAGTCGGGCGTGGTGGCGCGGGCCTGTAGTCCCAGCTACTGGGGAGGCTGAGGCAGTATAATCACCTGAGCCTGGGAGATCGAGGTTGCAGTGAGCCGTGATGGCGCCATTGCCCTCCAGTCTGGGTGACAGAGTGAGACCCTGTCTCAAAAAAAAAAAAAAAAAAAAAAGCCTCCTAGTCAGTTTGAGCTATTATAACTAAATACCAGCCAGGCACGGTGGCTACGCCTGTAATCCCAGCACTTTGGGAGGCCAAGGTGGGGGAATCACCTGAGGTCAGGAGTTGGAGACCAGCCTGGCCAACATGGTGAAACCCCGTCTCTACCAAAAATACAAAAATTAGCCAGATGTAGTGGTGCCCACCTGTAGTCCCAGCTACTCAGGAGACTGAGACAAGAGAATTGCTTGAAACCGGGAGGTAGAGACTGCAGTGGGCCAAGGTTGTGCCATTGCACTCCAGTCTGGGCAACAGAGCAAGACTCCATCTCAAAAAAAAAAAAAAAAAAAATTAAAGGCTTAGTTCTCCCTGTTGAAAATAAGGGAAGAGACTTCACCCTCTCTTTTCTTGGAAAATTTGCTTTAGAAAACTTGTAAATTTTTTTTTTTTTTTTTTTTGAGATGGAGTCTCACTCTTGTCGCCCAGGCTGGAGTACAGTGGCACAATCTTGGCTCACTGCAACCTCCACCTCCCAGGTTCAAGCGATTTTCCTGCCTCAGCCTCCCAAGTTGGTGGGGTTACAGGCATCTGCCACCACACCTGGCTAATATTTTTTATTTTTAGTAGAGACGGGGGTTCCCCATGTTGGCCAGACTGGTCTCAAACTCCTGACCTCAGGTGATCCACCCATGTCAGCCTCCCAAAGTGCTGGGATTACAGGCGTGAGCCACCACACCCGGCAAGAAAACTTGTAAGTTATTTTCTGTCTCTTCAAAATGTGTATAAATCTTTTCAGAAGCCACACAGCCCTTTGCCAGCTCTGCTACTCAGGAATGTCTTTCACAAAGACCTGGGAGCCATCTCCTTGAAATGTAAATACCAAGAAAGATGGAGCCTTCATTTCCCAGTTTCTGTGGGAGGGTAGGACTAACTTAGAGGGACACTTTGCTTAAGCTGCAAAACTATCTGCTGTCATAAAAATCTGAAAAGCTGGCCGGGCACGGTGGCTCATGCCTGTAATCCCAGCACTTTGGGAAGCCGAGGCGGGTGGATCACCTGAGGTCAGGAGTTTGAGGTCAGTAGCCTGGCCAACATGGCAAAACCCCATCTCTACTAAAAATACAAAAACTAGCTAGGCTTGGTGGCTCACACCTGTAATCCCAGCTACTCAGGAAGCTGAGGCCGGAGAATCGCTTGAACCTGGGAGGTGGAGGTTGCACTGAGTTGAGATCACGCCACTGCATTCCAGCCTGGGCAACAGAGTGAGACTCCATCTTAAAAAAAAAAAAAAAAAAAAAAAAAAAGTGAGAGAGAGAGAAGTTTTTCTTCTGATTAAGCCAATTAGCTAACATAGATGGTCATCACAATTGTCAGATGCCTCTAGACTGCACTATATGTGACAAATGGTGCTATCAAGTCCTCCTAAGCATCAGTTTTTCTTGAGAACACGTATGTAATGGGCCGTAACTGCTTAGCTAGATAAGAGTGAGACTTCCTTCTGCCTCTGCAGTCTCTTAGCAACTGCCTGTGGTGTGCATCACATTCTGGTTTAATGTTTATTCAATAATAAAACTGTTTTCTTTCTTCACTACTTTCGTGGAGAGGTTTTTTCTGGGTTGGGAGAACATTGTGCTTCTAATTATATTCTCCCAACATAGCACATGTGCTTAAAAGGGAAACAAAAGGGGGAGGGGGAAGGGTCTAGAGTGGTAAGAGCTCTAGTGAGAGGCTAGGCCTAGAGAGGGACATGGAGAAACAGCATGGGAAGAGGAACGGTAGAGGAGCAATGCTAACATGCGCTTGTAAATAATAAAATCATAGCAGCTAATACATAGAGGGACTATGCACCACGCACTGTTCTCACTGTTTAGCCATATTCACTTATTTAGCATGTGCAGTAGCTTGAATCTGTTCTCTCAATTATTCATTCCCTCTCTCTGCACATGGCCGTGGAGTACACTGGAGTGGGCAGAAAAGGAGTCACAAAACAGCAGAGAAACAGTGCTTTTGGAAGTAGGTATGAGACAAACTCTTTTCTAGGCAAAAGTAACCCACGAAAATGTGTGTGGAAAGGCCAGATCCTACTATTAGGCAGGATGGGAATTTGAGCCATTTTATTTGGATATTACAGAATAGGGTGACCCCAGAAAACTGGAAGAACTGGGGACCAGCAAATGGCAGACCTGCAGTCCTGAGTACAGAGAATGTAGGCCAGAGTGGACCTAGAAGACAAGAAAGGGAATCGAATCCAGTAAGGGGCAGACACTTCTGGGAGGTCTGGAGGCTGGAAGGCGGGGCTGAAACTCCCACTCACTTACCTCTACCAACAACTAGGGCATCAAGTCATTTTTGAGGACTGGCTCAAGAAGGCAGATTTACCTTACACAGATTTACCTAGCCCAGGCCACCAGATACATCCACGGAGAGTCAAATGCATATCATCACTTGGATCAAGATCTAGACAGAGACCTGTGCAGCAGGCTTCATCTGACTGATTCCTGGACGGGAGACAAAGCCTGAGCTCCGAATCATCCTTCAATGTTTACAAAGGCCCTAAACAGCAGTTGGCCAATTGCTGTTCCTGGATTTCCAGGAGACCTGAGACCCATGAAGGACCAGGAAACAGCTTGGGGATAAAAGATTAACCTGGAACCTACTGGAGCGGAAGGGGCTGCGCTCACCTGGAAAGGACAAAGCTCGTGGGAAAGGACAAAGCTCGTGGGAACTGCCCATGTAGGCCAGGTCCCTAAGCAATTCCATCCGCACCGGAACAACCCGACTGGTGTTCCTGGGCGCCTAACACTGTCCGTACCCGCTATGGAGGTTGGACAAAATGAGATTTTCACTGCCCTGCCTCAGGCCTCTCTCAAAGGTCTGGCCCATGATATTTGGTGTACATTGGCACCCCAAAGCCCAGATATTTGAAACGGGGTGGGGAGCAGGTGTTGAGCTGCTACATTTCCAGGTTCTAGGTAGCCTGGGGAACCCCTGGTCGTTGACGGAAGCACAGCGTTCAAGGCCGGCAGAGCTCAGGTACTAGAAGACACATGGGCAGCGCCGGGTCTAGCTGCGGGACATCCCCAGACCCCAGCACAGCCTCCCAGGCCGACCTTCCAGAAGCCGGCCCACTGCCTTCCCCGGGTCCCAGCCCAGAAAAGCGAAGACCTTCCCCTCCGTTTGGAAGATGGACTCATCCCCTACTTCCTCCTAGCTCCCTAGAAGACCTGGAGACCTCGGGAAGTGTCCTCATCCATGTTCGCTCCAACCCAGGGGCTCCTGCCCACCCCGATCCCGCTTCCCGGGAGGTGCAGGAAAGCCAGCCGCACCCACCCCGTTGGCCTCACCCCGGCTCGGGCCCCTTTATCATCCCGCAGCTACGCTCCGACCAGGAGGCACAGCCAGTCCCCGCAGCCGGCTCTACCGCTCTGCTCGCAGGTTTGGGCTAGTCTGGGGCGGGGACTTGGGAGCGCCTAAAACTTGCGAGGAGGGCGGGGCCGCAGACCCGTCATTTAAAGGTCGGAACTGGCCCTGAGGCGCCAGCAGCCCTGGGCGGTCCCGGGAATCGCGCAGTACCGGGATCCCCTCGCCTAGGCTGCTGGGGGGCGCCATGGGCCGCTACCGCATCCGCGTGGCCACCGGGGCCTGGCTCTTCTCCGGGTCGCACAACCGCGTGCAGCTTTGGCTGGTCGGGGCGCGCGGGGAGGCGGAGCTGGAGCTGCAGCTGCGGCCGGCGCGGGGAGAGGTCAGCGTGGGGAGCGAGGGGAGCGAGGGGAGCGGGGGCAGCGGGGGCAGCGGGGGCAGCGGGGACTCAGGGCCGGGCCGAGCTGGGCTTGCGGCGGGAGGGCGGGAGGCTGGGGGCGAGGTGACAGCGCGACCTCGCGGACTGGGACTTCCACGAAGTTGGGACGCGTGGGGCAAGATCAGGGACAGGGTCCGGAGCTGGGATCCCGGGCTGGGCTCAACCCCATCTCCCTTCCCCGCCCCTGGTCCCGGCAGCCTCCAGTTCCTTCTCCCACTGACCCAGAGCCAAAGTAAGTATAAGGCGAGGGGCCAGACGTGAAGCTCCTCCAAGCACCGGCGCGGGGAGAGCTCAGTTAATGGGACCCACGGGGGCGATGCTGCTCCAGCATCAGCTCCAGGCACTGCGGGCCCTCGTTCTCCACCTGACTCCGGACGTCTGAGAGCCAAAGAGCAGATCTTGCGTGGGCGGGAACGAGGCGATGCTGTCTTTGGCGGCCCTGAGAAACTGAGGTTGCACAGGAGAGCGGCTCCGTCCTCGAAACGGCGTCGGTCGGGTCCCTCCTACTAAGTCTGGCCTGGGTCTGGCCCGCACAGGAGGAGGAGTTTGATCGTGACGTTGCAGAGGACTTGGGGCTCCTGCAGTTCGTGAGGCTGCGCAAACACCACTGGCTGGTGGACGACGCATGGTTCTGCGACCGCATCACGGTGCAGGGCCCTGGAGCCTGCGCGGAGGCGGCCTTCCCGTGCTACCGCTGGGTGCAGGGCGAGGACATCCTGAGCCTGCCCGAGGGCACCGGTGAGAAGGCGGCGTCGGGGAAGGAGGCGCAAGGTCCCGGGAACTGCTGCGGGGCTAG
Organism: Theropithecus gelada; assembly: GCF_003255815.1. Lineage (NCBI taxonomy): Eukaryota > Metazoa > Chordata > Mammalia > Primates > Cercopithecidae > Theropithecus > Theropithecus gelada. The sequence goes on from NC_037684.1 coordinate 63,247,320, forward strand.
GAGGACAGAGCTAATGACGGTCGGAGCGGACTTAGAGGATGTATGGGCCCAGCGCAAGCGAAGTGTAGGGAACCCAGGGTGCTGGACAGGAAACGGGAAGGAGTTATGAATTCCCAAAGTTGTACACAGGCTAAGAGAGACTGCACTTGAGGCTGGAGGCAGGGAGTAAGTGATCTGGAGATCCCATCTTCCAAGAAGGCAAAGACAGCAAGTGGGAGTTGCAGCGATCCAGGAAAACAGAGATGCAAAGTAAACGTAGGAAGGAGATGTCGAGGTGACTCCGAAGTCAGGTGAGGGGACCACATGGAACAGGAGGGGGTGGGTGACCCGTGAGAGCAGACAGCTAAGGGAAGCAAACAGAGGATGCTGGAGAGCTGGTTTGGTTGGAATAACACGGAAGACACCCGCGAAAGACAAGCAGCGCACTGGCCAGCAGGAGGCAGGGAGGAATGAGGATGGCAAATACTGAATTTTTAACCACTGGTAACGAGTAAAAGAGAGATGAATCCAGAGACGAGTGAGGGTGGTAGGGATGGAACATCAAATCTATGACTTTGAGACAGGTGAGTGTAAATGCAGAAAAGAGCCAGAATAAGTCAATAGATACAAACTATGATGGTAAATCCAGAAAGGTGAGGTTAAAAAAAAAAAAAAAAGGCAAATGTAGAATCTTTTGAGGACAGGTGAAGGTGTGGCAGGTGAGGTTTAAGATGTGAAATTAATCAAAGCAATTTGTAGTAGACAGTAGGCGTAGGTGTAGAGGTGACTAAGATTTCATCACCTTAATTAAGGTGATTTTTTTCCAACCATAGATATTGATGAAGTAAGGCTAGGTAGGGGAAGATGAGAGAAGGAGCAAGAAATGGTGGCAAACAGGAGGTTTTTATCTATAGGCGAAGGATGAGGGCTGAAATAAGAGAAAGCAGGGGTGCAAAGTTGGCAAAGATGGGAAAAATGTGTCTGGGGGATAATCAAATGAGGCAAAGCCAAAGATAAATGCAACAGTGCATGGCTGAAAACATGGAATACGGCTACCCACAGGGAGATGAGGACAAGAGGTGGGCAGAGGACCAGACAGAGCCGTGAGGCCAATTGTCCTGATGTCTCCCCAGCCCGCCTGCCAGGAGACAATGCCTTGGATGTGTTCCAGAAGCATCGAGAGAAGGAACTGAAAGACAGACAGCAGATCTACTGGTGACCACCCACCCCTTAAACTCCCCCTGCCACCACTATCCCACCCCTTCCCTGCCCCTGCCCCCATCACTGACCATGACATCCTTCCTGAGGCTTTGTCCTCAACTCCTAGCTGGGCCACCTGGAAGGAAGGGTTACCCCTGACCATCGCTGCAGAGCGTAAGGATGATCTACCTCCAAATATGAGATTCCATGAGGAGAAGAGGCTGGACTTTGAATGGACACTGAAGGCAGGGTGAGAAAAAGGCTGGACCTAGGAGTGAAATAAGGGCTGGGAGGTCCAAGAATGATGGTAGATGGTGAGGAACTGAGGGATCAGCTGATGAGTTAAGCCTCAATACCTGTCCTAGGGCTCTGGAGATGGCCCTCAAACGTGTTTACACCCTCCTGAGCTCCTGGAACTGCCTAGAAGACTTTGATCAGATCTTCTGGGGCCAGAAGAGTGCCCTGGCTGGTCAGTGGTTCCCCCAGGTCTCCATAATCCTTTAATGGCCCCTCTGGATGACTCATCACACTCCACAGTCCCCTGTAACTCTTTGCAAGAAGAGACCTTATCATATCTGGTCAACTCAGAGAGGCCTTGAGAATGAAAACTCAGAAGCTGGGTTCAGGGTGGGTCATATACCTGAACCCCTGGGGTTGACTCTGGAGGAGGGATATGCAGGCTGTGGTACATATATCCTCCTTCCACCGCCCCCCACAGAGAAGGTTCACCAGTGCTGGCAGGATGATGAGCTGTTCGGCTACCAGTTCGTCAATGGTGCCAACCCCATGCTGTTGAGACGCTCGACCTCTCTGCCCTCCAGGCTAGCGCTGCCCTCAGGGATGGAGGAGCTTCGGTCTCAACTGGAGAAAGAACTTCAGGTACCTCTCCTTCCCCTGCCTGGCACTGTTCTCTCCTTAGTAGTGTGGTGAGAACGGACAGATAGAAACCAAACTGAGTCAGAGGAAGGCAGACTGCAGTACTGCGCTGCCCCTTGGTGCAGTCCTGTGCTGGAAAAATACAGAAATAAAATATGTAGCGGAAAAAACTATGAGGAGCTCCCAGCATGAAGGGGAAAACAGAATGGATCCCCAGCACACAGCGAGGGGCTGGAGATGTTAGCAGGAACAGTGACATGCCCTGGCCGCAGTGTTTTGGACTCCAGTGTTCACGGGCAGGGAGAAAAGTGAGGAAGTGCCATCAGGTGCAGAGAATCTGGGCGGCTTTCTAGACAAAGAGAGCGGGGTTTGGAAGCGATGGACTGTCCTGAGCACAAGCCTAGGCAAAATGTGTGCGTGTGCACGTGTGTGCTGTATGTGGTGGCAGGGGCAGCGAGGAGAAGCTCTCTGGAATATTTGGCAGAGGAGGTGAGATTTGAATAGGGAAGGAAAGAGCATTTGCTGAGCTGATAGGGGCCAAAACCAGAGCGCGCACCATTCAGGAATGATCGGAAAGGTGCCTGGCCATTTGACAGGGGATCAGTTTACAATGCCTGTGATGCCAACTGGATTGAGCAGGCCTGGTTCCAAACCCAGATCTGCCACCACATCCACGCACAAGACATCTACCCTCACCAGACTGTTTCTTCACTTTAAGATGACAGGAACTGGACCAGGGGCTCTAGTTCTCCCAGCAGGACTCCGGTACTGACACAGGAGAACGGCAAGAAGCCAGACTAAATCTCTTGCCCTTTGCCCTGGCCCCAGGGGTAGACTTTGAACTCTCAAAATGGATACATCCCTCCTGTCCCCAGAATGGTTCCCTGTTTGAAGCTGACTTCATCCTTCTGGATGGAATTCCAGCCAACGTGATCCGAGGAGAGAAGCAGTACCTGGCTGCCCCCCTCGTCATGCTGAAGATGGAGCCTAACGGGAAACTGCTGCCCATGGTCATCCAGGTAAGGGCCCTGGGCCTCTCCGGCAACACTGCACTCTGTTCACCTCAACCTCTGCTCCCAGGGACCCAGCCCCCGGCTCTTGGCTCCCAAACCCCATCCTCACTCAGTGAGACTTGCCTTCATGTCACTATTTGCCTGTACTCTCGTCTCCCCTGCTCTCGTCTCCCCTGCCTCATCCAACTAGAAGTACTTGTTCAAGAGTCAAAATGGCCTCTTGGAGTTCTCATCCTGTATCCAATGGTCCTCAAACTTCAGTGTGCATCAGAATCACCTGAAGTGCTTGTTGAAATGCAGATTTCTAGATCCCACCACCAGATTCAGTATGTCTGGGGTGGGAACTGAGAGTTTGCGCTTTTGTAAGTTCCAAAGTGATGCTGACACTACCAGGTCAGGACTACACTTTGAGAATCACTATTTAATCTCTCTGTGGCCTCTGACTCTGAACCCTCATCATCTCTTCAATATCTTGTCTCTCAATTTTTTTTTTTCTTTGAGACATAATCTCACTGTATCACCCAGGCTGGTGTACAGTGGTGCGATCTTGGCTCACTGCAACGTGCGCCTCCTGGGTTCAAGCGATTCTCCACCTCAGTCCCTCCAGTAGCTGGGACCACAGGCATGCGCCACCACGCCTGGCTAATTTTTGTATCTTTTGTAGAGATGGGGTTTCGCCATCTTGCCCGGGCTGGTCTTGAACTTCTGGGCTCAAGTAATCTGCCTGCCTCGGCCTCCCAAAGTGCTGGGATTACAGGTGTGAGCCACCGCACCTGGCCTTCTCTCACTATTCCTAACAGTCAGGTGACAAGAACTGTCAATAATCTCACACCTCCTGCTTCTCTTTCACATTCCACCACCCTCTGAGCGCCAACCACCATCTGGCCCAACCAGAGAACAGGGCCTCCTTCTGGACCCCCTTCCTCCAGCCCCTCCTGCCCTCCACCTGACATCAGGGCACTCCAGCTAGCGAGCGGCAGGCTGGGAGGGTTCGCAGTCCTCCTGCCAGACTGTAACCTCCTAGAAGGCAATAATCTTACTTAGTCATCTCTGTTTCCTCGAGAATGCTGACTAGAATGTCATATACGGAATGGGAGTTCAATCATTTCTCTTTCTCCCAGATTCAGCCTCCCAACCCCAGCTCTCCAACCCCAACACTGTTCCTGCCCTCGGACCCCCCACTTGCCTGGCTCCTGGCAAAGTCCTGGGTCCGAAATTCAGATTTCCAACTGCACCAGCTCCAGTACCACCTGCTGAACACGCATCTGGTGGCTGAGGTCATAGCTGTCGCCACCATGCGGTGCCTCCCAGGACTGCACCCCATCTTCAAGGTACTTATTAATCTATTCAATCACATATCCCTCAGACCCCAGAGAGAAGAACAGCCCAATATCAAATGATATTGCAGCAGCAAAAACTCTTTGTCGCAATATGTGAGTGAAGAGGAGACTGTATCGATATCTTGAGATGTTGATTTTAATTACGTGTATTAAGTTTAGTCACTTAACATTATACAGGAACCCTCTGAAATTCTCAGAGATCTGACCGTCTAGCAGTGTGCTCACAGCAGAGCTTGAACACTGTTAGTAAAACAAAAGCCGTATTCCTACCTTAGATTTAGTATTCAGCCAGAAAAACAAGTGGTGCCCATAAGAACCAACCAGAGAACAGTATCTGGTACTAGAGTTTGAAATCACAAGGGACAGCCTATAACAGTCTAGTATTGATGAAGAATGTTTCTCCCCAACTGAGGAGTCAGCTAAGTAGAAACAGATCAACAGACAAGGAAGAGCAGCCAGCAAGCCACTCATACCTGCCCAACAGTAAGGTAGATAGAGATGTACGTTAGCATGGTAATGACAGGAATGAAAAGGAAAGAATCTAAAATGTAGTGAAGGGAGGAAACAGTAGCTGCAGCGTGCCTGGGTGTAAGAGAGAGAAAAGCCAGAAGTCCAAGCTTCTGCCACACCTGTAAGTCCATGGGGCGGGTGTGTTATACTGACCTAGAAATACTGTGGTTTTAAGAGCTGGGTGTGGTGGTTCATGCCTGTAATCCCAGTGCTTTGGGTGGCCAAAGCAGTATGATTGCTTAAGACCAGGAGTTCAAGACCAGCCTGGGCAACACAGCAAGTCCCAGTCTCTAAATTAAAAAAAAAAAAAAGAAAGAAAGAAATACTATAATTTTATAAAACAGTGAGTTCAGTATATATCTCTAGGGAGAAGGCAAAATAAGACCTGTGCTTGCTTAAGAAAATGTTCTTAAAATCTTGATGAGGCTGGGCGCGGTGGCTCACGCCTGTAATCCCAGCACTTTGGGAGGCCAAGGCGGGCGGATCATGAGGTCAGGAGATCGAGACCATCCTGGCTAATGCGGTGAAACCCCGTCTCTACTAAAAATACAAAAAAATTAGCGAGGCGTGCTGGCAGGCGCCTGTAGTCCCAGCTTCTCGGGAGGCTGAGGCGGGAGAATGGTGTGAACCCGGGAGGTGGCGGAGCTTGCAGTGAGCGGAGATCGCGCCACTGCACTCCAGCCTGGGCAAAAGAGCGAGACTGAGACTCCGTCCCGGAAAAAAAAAAAAAAATCTTGATGATACTTTACATATAGGGAATGTGGCAGAGGGAGCACAAAAATGATACAAGCTTACAAACCAGAGTAATTGTCCGAAACAGTAAAGTTAGGAGAAACCAGAGTTGGCAAAAATGAGGTGTCCGGTTTCAGGTACACGGAGTTTGATGTATTGGCAAGATATGCAAGTAAGTCCTGGGTAAAAACAACTGAATTGTTTTCAGCTGGGGGCCTCCACCCGGACCCCTTCAGCCTGGCCAGCACAGCTGTGCTGCCTCTGGAGTTACCCCTTCAGTAACATAGACAAGATGGAGACCCGTCTGATGAGTGGAATCTTGGATTGCCTTCATCTCACGCTGTCTCCTGCTTCTCCATCCTCTGCTCCACACGAACAGGAGAAGCCTCTATTTGCACTTACAATTCCCTTTCCTAGTTCAGTGCTCTCCGTGTCTCCACTCACCACAGTAATGCCATCCCCCGGCAGACAGCTGACTTGCTGGCAGGTGCACACAAGGGTCAAGCCTGCAGCTGTTTTTTTTTTTTTTTTTTTTTTTTTGAGACGGAGTCTCACTCTGTTGCCCAGGCTGGAGTGCAATGGCCGGATCTCAGCTCACTGCAAGCTCCGCCTCCTGGGTTTACGCCATTCTCCCGCCTCAGCCTCCGAGTAGCTGGGACTACAGGCGCCCGCCACCACGCCCGGCTAGTTTTTTGTATTTTTAGTAGAGACGGGGTTTCACCATGTTAGCCAGGATGGTCTCGATCTCCTGACCTTGTGATCCACCCGCCTCGGCCTCCCAAAGTGCTGGGATTACAGGCTTGAGCCACCGCGCCTGGCCTGCCTGCAGCTGTTCTTAACAGTGGCCTATGCAGGCTCTGGCTTTGGATTGCTGGGGTCTTAGTCCTGAACCCCGGCCTCAATAATTTCCAGATGTCCTCATAAGTTCCATCGTGAGGTTGTTAGAGGTTAAAATGACTTAATGGTGTGACACGGCCGGGCGCGGTGGCTCAAGCCTGTAATCCCAGCACTTTGGGAGGCCGAGACAGGCGAATCACGAGGTCAGGAGATCGAGACCATCCTGGCTAACATGGTGAAACCCCGTCTCTACTAAAAATTACAAAAAAAAAAAAACTAGCCGGGCGAGGTGGCGGGCGCCTGTAGTCCCAGCTACTCGGGAGGCTGAGGCAGGAGAATGGTGGGAACCCGGGAGGCAGAGCTTGCAGTGAGCTGAGATCCGGCCACTGCACCCCAGCCTGGGCGACAGAGCGAGACTCCGTCTCAAAAAAAAAAAAAAATGGTGTGACACAAGCTAAATGCTACAAAAAACGTTAGTTCTTGCAATTTTTTTTTTTTTTCAGAGACAAGTTCTCACTCTGTCACCCAGGCTGGAGTGCAGTGGCGTAGTCATAACTCACTGCAGCTTCAAACTCCCGGGCTGAAGCGATCCTCTAACCTCAGCCTTCAGAGTAGCTGGGACTACAGGTGTGCACCACTATGCCTGGCTAATTTTTTTTATTTGTTGTAGATACAGGGTTTTGCTATGTGGCCCAAGCTAGTCTCAAATTCCTGGGCTCAAGCGATCCTCCTGCCTCAGCCTCCCAAGTAACCTGGATTGCAGGCACATGCCGCCACACCCGGCTAGTTCTTGCAATTATTATTATTAGGGATTGTTCATCCTTAGGCATCCTCTCTCCTCATGTGAACTTTGGCCTTTCTGTGACATTCGGCATCTTTCATGAATCTTCTGAAAAGCTTCAGATTAATGTGAGCTGCTCTGATATCTTAACACCCAAGGTATCACTTGGGTCACTGCCAGCATCCAGCATCAACAATTCAGACAAACAGCAAAACTGCTTAAAACCTGCATATTAACTACGTGGAAAGGAAGATAAACAGTCTAAGATAAAAAGAAACGCATGTAAGGACCAGGTGGCCCGTTTTCAATAGCCAAGGAAAAGCAGGACAGGAGGGGTCCAACAGTGCCTAAGTAGAGGTGGAAAAAGATTTGCTTAAACAGGTAGCTGAATACAGCTCTTCTAGTTCTGACCGAAAGTACTCTCCCCGCCCATCCCCTGAAGAAACCCAACCGTGAAACAACTAAAAGATGGAGATACAGCTCTGATAATAAGCAGGGAGGCTAGTTTCAGAGAATGTGAATGACAGAGGAGGTAGCAAAGAAAATCAGAAGGGGCTGATTCATAAGACACCTATACTCAAGGTGGAAACAATGAAGCGGACAGCTACTATTCCAGGACTCTTGCGTGGACTGGACACTCTCCAACATCCTTAGGTGAGCAGCACCACAGCCCCTGAGATAAGAGAGTCTATTACTGCCCCCTGTTGACAAAAGAAGAGATTGCAGATTCGAGGGTTATTAACTTGGCCAAGTCTCAAAATGAGGAGTAAAGTGTAGGTTAAAATCCTGGTCAGTCTGGCTCCAGGGCCCAACTCACAGGGAAGTTGGAGAGCACGAGGGTGAGTGATCAGAGCAGCAGGAGACCAGCCTGTCAAGAAAAGCATCAAGAGGAGAAGGCGCCATGCTGGGTGCCACGCCCTACCAGGAAGGACCCCAAGCATGGCCTTCACCAGTCACACCCTCCAATCCCCTCCTCTCCAGCTCCTGATCCCCCATATCCGCTACACCATGGAAATCAACACCCGGGCCCGGACCCAACTCATCTCAGATGGAGGAATTTTTGATAAGGTGAGGAGGGTACGGGGCATGGCACTGCCTCATCCATCTCTCCATGAGCTACCCCTTTCAGGATCCAAGACCAACTATGTGTGAATGTCCTCACTCTTAACCTATGAACCTGTCCCTTTTATACCCATGTCTTTTTTTTTTTTTTTTTTTTCTGAGACACAGTCGCTCTGTCGCCCAGGCTGGAGTGCAGCAGCGTCATCTCAGCTCACTGCCACCTCCGCCTCCTGGGTTCAAGCGATTCTCCTGCCTCAGCCTCAAGTAGCTGGGATTACAGGCGCCCACCACCATGCCCAGCTGATTTTTATATTTTTAGTAGAGATGGGGTTTCACTGTGTTGGCCAGACTGGTCTCGAACTCCTGACCTCGTGATCCACCCGCCTCGGCCTCCCAACGTGCTGTATACCCATGTCTTAATGTCTGAAAATCTCACATCTGCCCCGCTTTATGGAAGATGCGATGGTTCTCCAGCCCTGTTTCCCCTGCTAAGACTTGTGATCTCCTGTCCCAGGCGGTGAGCACAGGTGGAGGGGGCCATGTGCAGTTGCTTCGTCGGGCGACGGCTCAGCTGACCTACTGCTCCCTCTGTCCTCCTGACGACCTGGCTGACCGGGGCCTGCTGGGACTCCCAGGTGCTCTCTACGCCCGTGATGCTTTACGGCTCTGGGAGATCATTGCCAGGTAAGGATGAGCTGACAAATGGGGGAGGAGGAGGGCTCTGGCCTGAGGTCAGCATGGGGCAAAAGCAAGAAGGTCCAGACAGGAGAAGCAGAGAACTCAATCCTGGGGAGAAATGAGGAAGAGTGAGGTCACAGGGGGTGGCTCTGAAAATGAGGAGACTGGGATGGGGCAGAGAGAGGAGGTGAGGGAAGCTGTTGGGGGAGACTGGGGGAAGTGTCTGGAAAAATCAGGATTTCTGAGGATGTGTGACAGCAACCATGTGAATTCCTAGAACTAAGGACCCAAATCTCCCATGAGATGCTAGCGTGTTTAGAGGGCTGAGGATGTCCCAAAGGCAAGGTCTTTTCCCAGATACTGTGGAAGCATTGGGCAGATGCCACAGAAAGAGGAATGGAGGTCAGAGGCCAGGGCCTTCTGCTCTCAAGTGCCTTTTCCCCCTGGGCAGGTATGTGGAGGGGATCGTCCACCTCTTCTACCAAAGGGATGACGTAGTGAGGGGGGACCCTGAGCTGCAGGCCTGGTGTTGGGAGATCACGGAGGTGGGGCTGTGCCAGGCCCAGGACCGAGGTAAGATCCATTCCAGAGAGAGAAGAAGCTCCTGGGAGACTCTGCTAGGGCCCCTTCCCAGCCCTGCCCTTCTGGGGACAGGACCCCAGCCTCTCATCACACCTCCCTTCCTCCCTCCACACAGGAAAGCATACGTATCCCATTCCCACCTCCTCAAACTCAGGACAATTCTAGAGACCCAAGGACTGTCCTCCTCAGATTGCCTGGCCATCAACCCCTAGTCCCACCCCACCCCCATCACAGATGCCCCTGAACTGCCATATCCTGGGGCCACCAGGCCAGAGCCACAGCTGAGAGGGGTCTGCACAGTCCCTGCTGGGCTCATATTCTCCCCTGATGGTTCCATTTTCCTAACTGAGGACGTAAATGGGAAGATTTTCCCTCCAAAGCCCATAAGGACCCACCCTGGCTTTCCATCCCTCTCTTCCTGCCTGCCACTGTCCAGCACGCCCAGAGGGTCCAGGAATACGGCACGCTTGCTACAGTGCAAGGTCAGCTCTTGATGCAAGCTCAATCCTATACATGCTTTGCCTCAAATCCAAACTCAGCACCCTGATCCTTGGGGCTCAGGTTTCTTTGGCTAATCCAACCCTCCCACCCGAACCACCCCTTGGCCAGAATCTAGCCACTACCATATGTGAACCTCTGAGGAAGAAAAAGCCTTTGCTGAGCTCTTAGGTTTAATCACACAGGCCCCAGCCTGGACTGCTGTCACTCATCCTTTGGCCCCTCCCCTTCACACTTCAGATCTAGGCCTTGAATACCATCCTCTGCCTCTGTGGGACAACTACAGACGTTTACTGGGGAGCCCTTATGGCCAATCCTGGGAATGTGGCAAACATCCTTACCCTGGAGGGAGCCTCTCCCTGGCGAAGCTGCACCACCCCACCCTTCCAGGAACAAACTCTCTCTAGTTCTTCTCAGTACAGTCCCTTAGACTCCTAGCAGTTTGGGCTACTACAACAAAACACTGGCCGGGCACGGTGGCTCACACCTGTAATCCCAGCACTTTGGGAGGCTGAGGTCGGTGGATCACGAGGTCAGGAGTTCGAGACCAGCCTGGCCAACATAGTGAAATCCTGTCTCTACCAAAAATACAAAAATGAGCCAGGCGTGGTGGTGCGCACCTGTAATCCAGCTACTCAGGAGGCTGAGGCAGGAGAATTGCTTGAACTTGAGAGGCGGAGGTTGCAGTGAGCCGAGATCACTTCATTGCACTCCAGCCTGGGCAACAGAGTAAAACTCTGTCTAAAAAAAAAACAAAAACAAAAACAAAACCACACACCATAGACTGGGTGGCTTACAAACAACAGAAATGTATTCCTCACAGTTCCAGAGGCTGCAAGTTCAAGATCAGGTTCTGGCGAGAGCCCTCTTCCAGGCTGCCCACAGTCGATTTCTCCCTGTATCCTCACATAGCAGAAAGATAGCAAGCTAGCTAGCTACTCTGTCCTCTGCCCATTCAGGAGGGCTGTATCCTCATGCCCTAATTATCTTGTGGGGCTCCACCTCCAAATACCATCACAATGGGATTAGATTTCAATATAAAAACTTTTCAGAGCCAAAGATACTCAGTTCATGACACACGTTAATTTAACCTCCACTAACTGCCCTCCCCCTTGTTCTCTTTCAGTTCTCATAGCTCACCTCTGTCTAGTTTTCCCAACAGGCATTTTAGAGGCTAAAATTAAAAATGCTGTGGGATTAGCAGTCAGGAATCTGAGTTCAAGGTCAGCCTCTGCCTTTTCCCGACTATGCAGTCCTGACAGTGTATTCTCTATGGGCTTTGATTTTCTTACCTATGAAATGAGAGTAATTGTATTTATTCCACTTAACTGATAAGATTATTGGTTCTCCCAGCACTTTGGGAGGCCGAGGTGAGCAGATCACCTGAGGTCAGGAGTTCGAGACCAGCCTGGCCAACACAGTGAAACCCCATCTCTACTAAAAATACAAAAATTAGCCGGGCATGGTGGTGGGCGCCTGTAATCCCAGCTACTTGGGAGGCTGAGGCAGGAGAATCACTTGAATCCGAGAGGCGGTGGTTACACTGAGCCGAGATTGTGCCACTGCACTCCAGCCTGGGCAACAGAGCAAGAGTCCGTCTCAAAAAAAAAAAAAAAAAAAAAAAAGACTATCGGGTCTCTGAGCCCCCATATCCACTGTAAGATGAGTGGCCTGAGATAACCTTTGTGGGAGCCCCCCTAGCTGTGACACTGGACATCCATGACTTATTCCCCACCTTATAACACAGACACTTGTAATTCTGTCTGGGTATAGGAGTAAGCATTCCTAAATTATTTATTTATTTTTTAATTTTTAAATAGAGACAGGCTCTTGCTCTGTCACCTGACACCAGCAATCCTCCTGCCTTGGCCTCCCAAAGTGCTGGGATTACAGGCATGAGTCACCGACCATGCATCCCTCAATTCTTAACCACTTTTTGAGGCAAGGGATATTTGGTCACTCAGAACTTTTCAGCCCCCAATGCTTCCATAACAATAATTATTACTTATTGAGCATTTATTATCGACCAGGTGATTTTGATACACCATCTCATTTATAATGTAGGTATCATCCATATTTTACAGGTGAAAAAACTGAGGTTCAAAGAGGTTAAGCTGGCCTATGGTAACTAAGTGTAAGTGACTGAGCCAGGACTCAAACCCATGTCTGATGCAAATATGTCTAAATAAAATGAACAAATACTCATCAATTCTAAAATACGGGCATCCCAAAACAATAACCTTTGTTCCTCTCCTATTCCTTTCCTGCCCAGGTTTCCCTGTCTCCTTCCAGTCCCAGAGTCAACTCTGCCATTTCCTCACCATGTGCGTCTTCACGTGCACTGCCCAGCATGCCGCCATCAACCAGGGCCAGGTATGGACAGCTGAAAGCCCAGGTCCCTGAAGGCAAGGTGACCTGAGGGAGAGATGGGAGTTCAAACCCTAAGTACCAGGGTTCTAGGGTTACAGTTTCTTCCTCCAGCTGGACTGGTATGCCTGGGTCCCTAATGCCCCATGCACAATGCGGATGCCTCCACCCACCACCAAGGAAGACGTGACAATGGCCACAGTGATGGGATCACTACCTGATGTCCAGCAGGCCTGTCTTCAAATGGCCATCTCATGGCATCTGGGTCGCCGCCAGCCGGACATGGTGAGAGGGGACTCTGGGGAGAGGGAAATGACAGTTGGAAAGGAAATATTAGAGTGGGGACTGGGCTCTAGGTGCGTTCATCTTTAGAAACTGACTGATCCTTTGTTCTGTCTCAGGTGCCTCTGGGGCATCACAAAGAAAAATATTTCTCAGGCCCCAAGCCCAAAGCTGTGCTAAGCCAATTCCAAACAGATTTGGAAAACCTGGAAAAGGAGATTACAGCCCGGAATGAGCAACTTGACTTGCCCTATGAATACCTGAAGCCCAGCTGCATAGAGAACAGTGTCACCATCTGAGCCCTAGAGTGACTCCACCTGCAAGATTTCACATCAGTTTTAGGACTGACATTTCTATCTTGAATTTCATGCTTTACTAAAGTCTCTGCTGCTAAGGCTCTATTTCCTCCCCCAGTGAAACTCCCTACATTAGTATCCCACTAGCCCAGGGGAGCAGTAAACTTTCTCTGCAAAGACTAGATCCTTTTATACGCTTTGCAGGCCCCATAGTCACTGTCTGAACTACTCAGCTCTCCTGCTACAGCATGAAGGCAGCCACAGACAACATGGAAATGAGTGTGACTATGTTCCAATAAAACTTTATGGACACAGATATGAATGTTACATCACAAAATAGTCTCTTTTGGTTTTTATTCAACTATTTAAAATGCAAAAAAATCCACAAACAAATGTGCTTTGTTTGAGACACACACAGCCAGGCTACAGACTGGATTTGGCCCTTAAACTCTGCACTAGCCTGAGGCCCTGACCCTACTTCCAAAACATCCAAGATCATGGAGCAGGGGGATTTCTTAGAAAAATCAACTTCCAGCTAACTCTCCATTCCCGGGAACTAACCTTCATGCCGGGTGGCCGATGTATAAATTCCTGACTCGGTTCTTTGGCAGTTTCCTTCCACCCATATTTCTCCTGTTCACCCATGTGCCCCAAAAGTCCCTGAATAAGAATGATGCTTTGGGGGCAGAATAAAAACCACTGCCCCAAAATAGCTGCTTTCTCCAAACAGTCCCAGATGACAGGCACATACTTCATGTCTCAAAGCTACTTTCCCAGCCCCTTTAATACTCTGGGATCTATGTGTTTGTCACATTCCAAGTTATCTTTCACAAGCCTTTTAAGAACAATATGCACAAAATAAATGGACAAGAACTACAAAGTTATTCTAGGCAATGATAGTGTTTATTTGTTAGGTCCTAGGGCCTCAAGGTCAAATGATCCCTCTCAATTATTCTGAGGTCATTGTCCTCACTAGAGTGGGTACAACTTGCTCAGTGCAAAATTGTGCTCTTCAAACATTCCTATTTCTTTTTTTTTTTTTTTTTCCTGAGACGTAGTCTCCCTCTGACGCCCAGCCTGGAATGCAGTGGCGCCATCTCGGCTCACTGCAACCTTCGCCTCCCAGGTTGAAGCGATTATCCCGCCTCAGCCTCCCGAGTAGCTGAGATCACAAGCTCGTGCCACCACGCCCGGCTAATTTTTGTAATTTTTAGTAGAGACGGGGTTTTGCCGTGTTGACCAGGCTGGTCTCGAACTCCCGACCTCAGGTGATCCGCCTGCCCCGACACTCATATTTCTAAATAATTATTAAAGATCTGTCACTCATCAGTTAAGCATACAAACGGCTTTTTTGGAGAGGATGACCTATTTATATTTTTAAATCTTATATCCTACCTTATTCAAAAGACCTATCAGTTTTCCTAGTTTAAAGTAGAGAAGCAAAGTGACATTTTTATGTACATTTAACAGGACTGCTTACCTTTACAACCTGCTCAGTCGGCTTTCCCTGGACTTCTCCTAACTGCCCATTTTTCCTGAATTTGGCATCGAGAGTTACAGTATTTCAAGTGTGATGATAAAATATTACTTAGGAGAAACAGTTCCAATGCCAAGAACCTTAAGCAATTTTAAAGCGTTCTAGCCACAAAACCATGCCTGACCCCCAAAAGGGGGTCCTAACTCCTTTATACTGTCAGAATCTCCATTTTAAAAGGGAGGAGTGAGTAGAGATAGAAACGCTCTCTGTTGGTGATAATCTGTCTTACTTACCATTTCCCCAACACAGGAGAGACTAAGGAATTTCAGGTAAAAATCGGATGGTTCCAATCCTCCGATCCTAAGAGACCATCGCCCCAGTTTCCAAGAGCTCCGCCAGTTTGACTTTTTTGCCCAACGCCTGGTTACTGCCAGTTCCTCGTCACGTGACCTCACAGACTTGGTCACGTGACATGCCAGCCCCTTCCATTCCCGTCTGCGGGGGAAGGGGGACCAAGAAACCGGAGACCCTCGCTCTTCCAATACTCATGCCCTAGCTACAGAGGTCAAGAAGGGCTTCCCCAGGAGCTGTTTCGGTTTCGGACGGCGCCGTTTCCCGCGAAAGTCCTGAGAAGAGTCCAGCCTTGTCCTCCTGCCGCCCCCGGGCGGGATGGTTGAGGCCTAGGCCACGCCCCCTCTGCACCCCTCCGAGGGCATCCTGGGCTTTCTCCCACCGCTTTCCTAGCCCGCTTGCACTTCGGCTATTCCCGACTCCCTTCTTCATGGCGTCGCTCCTGTGCTGTGGGCCGAAGCTGGCCGCCTGCGGCATCGTCCTCAGCGCCTGGGGAGTGATCATGTTGGTGAGGGGACTCCCCAGCAAGGATCGGAGAGGGCCTGAGGGGCTCCGGGCTAGGAGGGTTGGGAGGCAAGGAAACTCTGGGCCGCAGGCAGGCCGGAGGGGCCGGGGATCTACAGGCCCCGAAGAAGGAGACAGACTGAAATTGAAAAATGGGAACTGTTCGAGACCAGCCTGACCAACATGGTGAAACCCCGTCTCTACTAAAAATACAAAAATTAGCCGCGCGTGGTGGCGCGCGCCTGTAATCCCCGCCACTAAAGGAGGTTGAGGCAGGAGAATCGCTTGAACCCGGGAGGCGGAGGGTGCAGTGAGCCGAGATCGCGCCACTGCACTCCAGCCTGGGCGACAGAGCGAGACTCCGTCCCAAAAGAAAAAGAAAAAAGGGAACTGGAGCAAAGGGCCCTGGAGTGGGAGGAGCTGGGGCTGGTAAATGTGGAGACCCCTCAAGGTAGGATAAACAAGAGCGGGGTTCCTGAGAGATGCTTGAGTTGAATGGAGGACATGGGGGGAAAGAGTGCTTGTTCCAGAAATGGGTAGCTGGGCCTTGTTTTCCCAGTAATCCACCCACCGCCACTTCAAGAAGAAATGATACGAAGAAGTGCCGATTCTCCCTCCCCTCTTGCGCACTGTCCCGTGATGATGACGCCTCCAGGGAGGACGATAATCTGGGTTCCTGGGAGAGAAGGCTTGGTCACTATTCCTACCCTTGCCTCGGCCACTTGTCTCAATGTCACCACCTCACGCCCTGTTCCAGGTGGCTGAGTCCGAATCCAGTAACCACCACCTCGTTTCGGTTCATCTTAGGCACGGGTGTGGTAGCAACATTAGAAATGGGAGGGGTTTACGAAGTGAACTTGAGGTCAGGTGCCTGAATTCAACAACCTACCCATTCCCCTTTTCCAGATAATGCTCGGAATATTTTTCAATGTCCATTCCGCTGTGTTGATTGAGGACGTTCCCTTCACGGAGAAAGATTTTGAGTAAGTATTCGGGTGGGGGAGGCGGGCTGGGATCAGGTGGGAGGTGGCGAGGTCAGATTACGTCTGGGAGGTCGGGTGCTTGGGGCCCCTAGGTTAGGGAACAGGGAGAGGAGAGCTGCTTTCTTGAGAATGTGGTTAGGAGCTAGGGAGTCCGACCTCAGCGGCCATTCCAAACCCACCACTTTAGGTGTGGCCTCTTTAGGTATTTTACTTTTCTGTGCCTCTCAGTCCACCTCTGCAAAATGGCTGCTATGACAGATCTCACCCCATAGGATTGTCAAGAAGATTGAATAAAGTAATACACGTAACAGCGCCTAGACAGGTGCTGGGCACATACTGCTCAGCAAACGTTGGATGCTATTAATGTTTGACACCTTGCTTCATTCCCACCCCCAGGAATGGCCCCCAGAACATATACAACCTTTACGAGCAAGTCAGCTACAACTGTTTCATCGCCGCGGGCCTTTACCTCCTCCTCGGAGGCTTCTCTTTCTGCCAAGTTCGGCTCAATAAGCGCAAGGAATACATGGTGCGCTAGGGCCCGGGCGCGCTTCCCCGCTCCAGCCCCTCCTCTATTTAAAGACTCCCTGCACCGCGTCACCCGGGTCGCGTCCCACCCTTGCCGGCACCCTCTGCGGGACTGGGTTTCCCGGGCGAGAGACTGAATCTCCTCTTCTCCCATCTCTGGCATCCGGCCTCCGTGGAGAGGGCTGAGGCTGGGGGGCTGTTCCGTCTCTCCACCCTTCGCTGTGTCCCGTGTCTCAATAAAGAGAATCTGCTCTCTTATGCCCTGTGTCTGTGTTTCAGTGGGGGCGAGCACGGGGCTGAGACTGGAGGTCGGCCTCTGCCTGGGGAGTCCCGACCCCTGAGCGGAAGCGAAGTGGTGCGGAAGTGAGGCGAAGGCTTCCCCCTTGGCCTGGGCGCGCCAAGCTGTCGAAGCGACTGCATCTGATGGGGCGGGGAGCCACAGGGTTGAGCCTATCCGCTACGGGAAGGGCGGGACTTCCTGCGCGGGGGCCTGAGCCGCTCCGTCTCCCTGCTCTCCGTGGTCCCGGCTCGCGTGTAGCGGCGGCGGCGGCGTCTCCGTGAGGAGGCGCGCGGGGCCATGACGTCAGCGTCCACAAAGGTTCGACCTCCCCCGCGGACAGCGCTCCCTGGCGGCCACGGGAGGGCGGGCCCCCCACTTGGCTGGCGGCTCTTCCGCCCCGGGCGGGGGGCGGGCGGGAGCCGAGCCTGGGGTGGGGCTAGGGGCTCCAGGCGGGACGGGGAGGGCGGGCGCCGGCCCCCCGTGACGCTGCCCCGCCCCCAGGTCGGAGAGATCTTCTCGGCGGCCGGCGCCGCCTTCACGAAGCTCGGGGAGCTGACGATGCAGCTGCATCCTGTGGCCGACTCTTCCCCTGCGGGGTACGTGAGCCCGGACTGGGACGTGGACGCTGAGAGCGGGCGCTTGGACTCGGTCACAGACACGGACCCTCTCTAGCACAGGGACAGACGTTAGTTTCCCTTTGTGCCTGGCACAGCACAGAGTAGGTGTTAATAAATGATCGTTGGATGAGGGAATGAATGACAGATAAAAATACAGACAGGCCTATGGCCCAGACTCCTATTTCACAGTTTTCCCTGCTGCGAACGGGTCGACCACAAACCACCGCCACTCCCAACCACCCCAGTTCATGGAATTCCCCCAGACGGCTGCAGGCTGTTGGTGGGTCTGTTTGAAAAGCCCTTCTTGGCGAGTTGGTTTCAGTGTGCTGTGTACAGCAGCCGTTTAACGTTCATGGTGTAAAGGGGTGTCTAAGGTGGAGGTGGTTGTGATTTCTTGTGATTGGGGTCCTCCAGGTTCCCGCAGGGCCCTCAAGAGCTTCCCGCCCGTCCCCCGCCCCTATGGAGGACCTCTTTATGCATCCGTGGAAGGGGTCCCAGAAATCGGAAGGAGGCGGCTGGTTGACTGTGGGATGCATACATAGCCTGTGGGCTGGCTCCACACCCCCCTCCCATTTTTGCTATCCCCCCTCTCCCCTTCTGACAGTGCGAAGTGGACGGAGACGGAAATAGAGATGCTGAGGGCTGCTGTGAAGCGATTTGGGGACGATCTTAATCACATCAGCTGTGTCATCAAGGAACGGACAGTGTGAGGGAGGGTGGCTGCCAGAAAAGGGCGGGTGGGCAGCCTTCTTCCTCCTTACCCAAGGTTCCATCGTCCTCAGAACTCCTTTCCAGCTCAGCTGCTTCCCTACTTTGTCACTAGTTTTTTAGAATGCCCTTGAGAACTGAAAGAACAGAATTGTCACAGTTGGTCAGAAGTTCCTAAAATGCTGTGGTAGTCCTTCCAAGAATGTGAATTTAGGTTGCCTGAGATGCTCAGTTATTGTATTTGATGATGGAAGTCCCCTGGTTATTTATATAAATTCTGGGGGACTCCACTGCAGTGTTTCCAGGGATATGGTGATCCTGAACTAGTTGATCAGTAAATCCCAATCCACCTGTAAATCACCAAGCCTTACCCAATGTCTCTCCCGGAAGAGAATGAGGAGATGGGCCTTTCCCACTACTCAGCTCAGGGACTCCACTCTCCACATTCCACCCACCCTGAGTGAGTGTAAAACTTTGGGAAAGTGAGAACCCTCCCAATGGGTTGGGGCCCCGACCTGGATTCTTTTCAAGGGACTCCCAGAACCCCTTCACCTCCCCTCCCTTCTTCTGTTAGTCTCTCTGATGACTCCTTTCCTAACCTCTTCTCTCTTTTCTTCAGGGCTCAGATAAAGGCCACTGTGAAACGCAAGGTATATGAAGATTCTGGCATCCCCCTTCCAGCTGAGTCACCCAAGAAAGGGCCCAAGAAGGTGGCATCTGGTGTCTTATCACCTCCTCCAGCTGCCCCTCCTCCCAGCAGCTCCAGTGTCCCCGAGGCCGGGGGTCCCCCCATAAAGAAACAGAAGGCTGGTGAGGGCTGTGGACTTGCTACCTAGGGGTTAAAGGTCCATCTGAGGTTCAGTGAGAGAATTGGGCTTGGGTCAAAGAAGCGTCAATCTCTCTTCCTGTCCCTGTGGAGGTTCCCAGAGAGGGGCAGAGGGGAGGGGAGGCACGAAGCTTTGGGAAGCTCGGGGCTGGGGGAAAGGCCTTCAGGGGAACCTAGAACCTAGCTTATGCCCCCTTCCCAGATGTGACACTCAGTGCTCTGAACGACTCCGACGCCAACAGTGACCTGGTGGATATTGAAGGGCTAGGAGAAACTCCTCCAGCTAAGAAACTCAACTTCGACCAGGGTAGGAGTCCTCCTCCTCCCACACAGCTGACAGGGTGGGGGAGAAAGGGCTCACCTGGATGGCAGGGCACGGTCTCCGCAGGGGCCCCTCCCTCGTATAGGGGTTTCGGAAGAGAAGGTGCTCTCATACACAGCGCAGAGCATTGGGTCAGTACGTAGCAGGGTGTTTCAGGGAGTTGGGAGTGGCCTCGGAAGCACACTGGGGGCTCGCTCCATCTCGGCCCATTTTACTTCCTGTTCCAGACAGCCTGACCCTGGATTCTGGCCTTCTCATGACCTCTGCTGATCCTCCTCTCCTCTCCTGCTGAGCCTTCCACCTCTGACCTCTCACTGTTCACGCTGGACCTGTGGATCTCCTGGGACTCCGAGCAAGGCCTGCACGAGAGAGGGCTGAAAGGCTGCTGGGGCTGCCACCTCGCTGTGCCCGCATAAGCATCTGCCCCCAACCCCTTTGACCTTCATCTGATGGACATTTTTATACAGAAAACAATAAAGATTTCCCTCTCAGCTTCGTGCTGTCTGTTTAACATTATTAGCAGGAGAGGGCTGTTCCCTCTTCTCTCCTCGGCCCGTGGGGGCTCAGCCCCTCCTCGGTAGTTTTCACCACCCTGCCTGGAGCAGCACAGCCAATATTGGCAGACTTGCTTCCCTGTGCCAATATTTCTGTGCTGCTAGAGCCAGGGAAGCTGGGTGTGGGTAACAAAGACTCCACTTTGTTCTCTTGAGGCAGAGCGTGCTCCCAGGGTCTCTGGCCGTCAGTATTCTTGAAACTGTCCTGGAGATTTTAGAGGGGTGCTTACATACCCCACCCTCTCCTTCCCCACCTGGCAAGAAGTTTGTCACAAGGCCCCAGATATTTTTTTGTGTCACTTCTCCAGGATGGCCTCCCAGGGCCAAGCCTCGGCGGTGCCTCCCCCACCCTCGCTCTAACACCACAGTGTGGTTTGGACGTGGCCACAGTGCCGTACAAACCACAGTGTGCTGCTGGGGCGGGAGCAGGACCGGGGTGGGCTGAGAGGAAGAGAGCACACAGCAGTGCCGGGAAGACCCCAGCACCGCCTCCAGGAGCGGGGGGATAGAGAAGCCTTAAAAGGCAAACGTGGCCCCCAAAAACGTTTGGGAGGAACCAGGGACGGACTGAGCAGGCAACTGGAAGGTGATGGACCACAGGGATGAGCTCATAGTATAGGAAGACTGGACCATCTTCCCTTTGTAGGAACTCAGCTCAGGGGATCCCTAGGGTGGGGTCAGAGGCAAAAGAAATAGGGAATGACTGGGGGGACCAACAAACTGCCTCCTGTCTCAGCAAGGGCAGGGACCCAAGGTTTCCTGTGTCCGTCCTTCCTCTCCCGGGGTCAGAACCCAAGAGAAAAGCAAGGAGAGACAGAGGGCCAAGGCCAGCAGGGTTGGGAGTTGGCAGTCCAGAGGTGGTGGGGCCGGAACATGGCTGGGAGAGGGGGGCCGGAAGTCGCCCTGGGCCCTGGGCCTGTCACAAGATGGAGGCCAAAGGCAGGAAATGGAGACCAGGGGGAAGGGGAGCAGCAGAGCCCAGGAAGAGGGCCATCTGGACCTGGGGGGCCAGGTATTCAACCCCCAGTGCTGTTCCCACTCCCCAGGGCCCCCCAGGACCCGAGCTGGCCCCCACAGCCACGTCCATCAGTCCATCCACCAGGCCAGGGCAGGCGGGCCCACCCCAGGGAGCCACGTTTAAGCTGAGACAAACATGGCTCTCCCCACCCCCAACTCCAGGCCTTCCCTCAGCCCTTTCCTCCTGTCCAAGACTTGATTTTTTAAAAATACCCCTCAGAAAGCAAAATCCAAGGACCAAAATCCCTTCTGCAAATCAAAATATGACCCTCTAAAATCCAGAAGTTATCTTCTCATATCCCATCGCATCTTTTACCACCCCCTCTTCCGACACACCCCCCAAAACTCTTAGCAATCTGAAAGATCTAAGGTGGTGTATGTAAGCAGTCTTTTTAGGCCCCCGAAGATGCCAGAGCCCTCCCGGACACCCCTATCTGTCCTCCATCAAATCTTGCCAAGGCCGCCTGCTCCTCCACCACCCTCCATAGCCCCCAAGCTAACAGTGGCCCCCAGCTCCCACCTCGGCAGAGCCTTTGTGGGGGGTGAAAGAGAAATTAAACACTATGCTAACGGCTGGGGATGTTGGGGGGCTCTCTGGTCTCAGCCTTTGGTTTCCGTCTGGGGGGCTGCAGTTTAGGGGTGTAAGAGAAAGCCTCTCCAATCATCCCCCCAATTCCAAGACTGACAAAGCCAACCCCACCCCAGCACGCACCTCCAAACCTCCCCCCCAACCGCCACGTCTCTCCTGAAAACAGAGGACACTTCCCTCCCCACTTACCTCAGCTACTCTCCCCTGAGATCCTGGTCCCCTATTTTGAAAAGAGCAAAATTTAGGGTGCATCCCTCACATTTGGGGTGCAGGAGAAAGGAATCGCCCCAGTCGCATCGCTGGCCTCCTTCCTCTCGGCTGGCTCAGGGACTGGGGAGTGCCCTGGGGAGGGGGCACCCCCACAAGAGAGCTCAGGAGGGGTTCCTCCACTCCCAGTCAGAATTGGGGACACCCCCCCAAAACCCGTCCCAGCCCATCCGTCTCCAACTCGGCGGGAGAGGCAGCTGCAATGCCCCAGTCAGATTCACCCAACACTACATTCCTCACCCCATCTAGAGGGGTCCCGGGGTCCCCAAAAAATCCCAAAAAAATCTAGGATGTTGGGAGAACGGTCCTGGACTAGCTCCCCAAATTTGGGGTCCTCAGATACCCCCGTTTTTTCAGGAAAATTCCGTCTTTTGCCTGCCTCCCGCCAGCCCTGCTCTGTCCCGATGCCAATTTTGGAAGTCACTCCCTCCTTCCTCCTCCCCGTCTCTCCAGGCCCCCCCCACCGCTCGGGGGCTAGGGTCCAGGACACCTGGCTTCCAGACCGGGGGGAAGCACTCCTCAAAGGGCTAGGGGCCAGGAGGTCAAGCTCATTGCCCCTGTCTTAAGGAAGCAGGAAAGCCCGTTCCTCCCTTCCCCTCCCCCCTGGCTGGTCTCCGTGGTGGTTTAGGAAAGCCTGGAGGATTGGAATCTGCCATTGCTGTTGCACAGGCAGTTTTTTTTTTCTTGGGGTGGGGGGGGGGGGCGGTGGGAGGGAGAGAGGGGAGGAGAGCCGAAGAGAGAAGGGACCCAGGCGCGAAGAGCTGGCCTGGCTTACCCTGTAGCCCCGGCTGCCGTGGGGAACCCCTCCCCCCATCTCACCCACACTCTCAGTCCTCTGTCTGCTTTCTGTTTGGGGCTCATCCTAGAAAATCAGGGTACAAGAATCACCTCCTTGTACCCCACCAGCACCCCTCCTTGCCACACTTCCAACAGCACTGCCCTGGTCAGGGGTGTCCACTTTGTGAAGGGACACCCCGTTTTCCTCCAACTTCCCCCAAACTAAGGGGTGCTCCCTTAAGAAATTGGGATTCAGAGCCTGAAACCGCCTTTTCTCCCTCACTTCTCCCTCAAGCCACATAATAATAAAAGGAGATACCACACCCTTTCCAAGTTTCTCCCTTCAAATCCTGGGCTTATTTGGGGGTTCACTAAAGAAACTTCTCGAATCTGGGGTGAGAGGGTACTATAAGCAAAAGACATCCCAAACCAGGGTCCCAATTACGTGAACCCCCAAATCAGTCTCACCTTATGATTATCCCTTAGCTTCACCAAAAGCATCCAGTGACAAAACACCCCCAAAATAAGGACACCCCAGAACTTTAGTCTCCTGTCCTCGCGGCCCTCACCTTGTTTCTCCCCCAGGGAAAAAGCTTATTGGGTATCCATAGATACACTGGAATACCCTACGTCTTTCCACTTTGTGGAACATGAGTTTCCACAAGACTCAAATACAAAAGTTTGCTCCCCCCTCCCCAGACCCCCAATCACAGATAGCCTCGAACTTGCTCCCAGCTTCCTATAATGTTCCACCTCAAACTAATTTTTAAAACTCCAAATTGAACTTCTTATCCCCCAAATCTAATCTGAGCCTTGAAACGTAGATGGCACCCCAAAATAGACTGCACCCCCAAATCGGCATGAGTACTTTGGTTCTGCTGATAGTCCAAAATGACACAGATGAGCACAATCTCCAAATTGTGGGTGTCAGAACCCGCAGAACTAATGTAGCTTCAAAGTCAGCCCCATACCTGAAACTTACCATATAGGCCTCAAAGGCTGAATGCAGCCACCGGTGCTCACAATCAAATCAACACCCCATAATAAACAGGCACCCCACAACTGACCAAATAATACTCCATCCTGATG
The DNA here is from genome assembly GCF_003255815.1 of Theropithecus gelada. Lineage (NCBI taxonomy): Eukaryota > Metazoa > Chordata > Mammalia > Primates > Cercopithecidae > Theropithecus > Theropithecus gelada. The sequence continues at coordinate 63,271,242 of NC_037684.1, forward strand.
CCAGAGGGAGCCCTTAGTCTAATTCTCATCTCCAGGCTGGGCAGAGACCTAAATAACCCTCACATGTCAAAGCCACCTCATCGTCACCTCATCGTCCTGAATTTCCCAATTCCCGGTTTCTCAGCTGTTCTTTCATGCATTCAAATAAAGACACACTCCGGTCTGAAGGCGAGGGCCCCCCGCCTGATATCTAGCCCCATGGACCATGGCCGGTCAATCCTGGCCGACTGTACACTCTTCCCAGCCCAAATCCGGGGAGCTTCTGCCTTGCAGCTGGATTCAGCTCTAGCACCCCTTCTCCAAATGAGCTTTGCCTCGCCTCCCCGCAATGTCTCCCGAAACAAAATATGAGGGTGTGATCCATGCCCATCTCTCAGATCAGGGACTTCAAATTAGGGTTGTTAAGCCCCCTCCTGCCCTCTCTCCCTTCTCCTTGTTTTCCCTTCTCTTGTTTACCCCACCCAATTTTAATATTAATGTGCAATTAAAAGTCACCTCCAAAGACATCTGGGTAGCAGTGTCTAGCTTAATTCGAAAAGAAACCCGGAGTTCCCAGGCTCAGGTCCCCCTTCTTGTCCCACCCATTCCCCTGGCTCCTAAAGCCCACGATTTCTCACCTCAGGTAGGAACCCCAGCCTGAGGAGAAAGTCCCCTCGGTCCCCTAACTCTAGCTCCCTCCGCCCAACCCTAGTCCCCTCCTAGGAGACAGAGGTGCAAAATAAACCCGCGCAAAGGGGAGGAGGCTAAAGGTTTCAGCCGCCCAGACCAAATGGATCCTGCGCCCGGGTCTGAGCGCACCCCCGGCCGGGTTGAGACGAGGGGCGAGGCGAGGCCAGTGCTCGGCCGCCCCCTCGTGGAAGGAGCCGCACATTGCAGAGCCTTGCCTACTTGCCGCGCTGGACCCCGGCGTCCCGCCAGCCTTCAAGCGTAGCCGACGGGCGGGTGCCCGAGGCCCTCCTGAGCTGGGATTGGGGGAAAGCGAGCGGGCTTTGGGCGGGAGTCCGTCTCTCTGGATCCCTACAAGGACTCAGAAGAGAGTCGGGAGCGAGAGAGGCCGGACGCCTGGGTCTCCCGAGCGTCTCTCGCCCCTCCACCCCCACCTCGGGGCTTTCCCCACCTCCTCGAGGGGAAGCAGCTGGCGGAGCCGTCCGGTCGCAGGACAATGGAAGGAAACCGACTAGAAATCATATCCGCCCTCTCCCTACCCCGCCCGGCCAGAGCCCCCCTTTTTGTAGGCCCGGGTACAGGAGCCTGTCATTCACACCACACCCTCCCCCGTCTGAGACCCCACGGGAGCCCACTGTCGTCTGCCCAAACCTGATGTCTCGTTGGGCTCCCCCTTTTCTCCCTTAACACAGTACAAGAAGGGGAGAGGGGGTGCCGTATGCACTTTGTCCCGCAGCAAAGGTTGGCTCCTGGCAAACCCTCCCAAAAGCCAAAACACCAATTTTCACTGGCCCAGGTCTTCCGACGACTCAGAGTCCTATATTTCCAACCTCGATATCCCTAATCTCCTCCCCAATTCCAATATCCCCGTCCTCGTGTCCACTTGCAGTGACCCAAGACCCCCTACGTTACGACCACCCCTTGTTTCTGAGGTCCCGCCCTCGAGACGGAGACCCCGCCCTGGGCTCGCCATCTGGAGAGCGAGGGAGGAAGGAAGGATACAGACCCAGGCGTTCACCCCACCTCCACCCCCGCCCCCGACATCCCGGCCAGATAAAGGAGCCGAGGCCAAGAGGGGAGAGAGACCCCGCCCCCCTTAAGAAGAGAAGACGGGCCCCTGCAGGACGGGGGTAAGAACAAGAGACTGAGGGAGCCAGACTCCTGGGTCCCCCAAGAGGGTTGGAGCTCGTGTGGAGCTTGCCATCAGCAAGCCTGAGTCCCAGAAACTGGGCTAAGCTAGGGATCTGGGGACTAGATAGGAGTCGCAGAATTCCGTAGTTCGGGGAAGAGAGCCTCGGCTGGGGTTTGGAGGTGTGTGGACGGCAGGCCGTCAGATCTCTAGGCAGGGTCGGACACCTGAGACTCAGGCAGGCAGAAGGGAGTGGCGGTGCTGGAGGGGCACTGGGAGTCGAACCCAGGGCGATGGGCGCGGGATTCCCCACGCTCGCCAACGACGCACGGGTGTGGAACCTTCAGCTGGCTCCAAGCGCTGTGGGATCTGGAAGAGGCAAGGGAGCGAGGGTGTCGTAGAGGGTATAATGAACAAGAAGAATTAGGAGGGAGGCTGCGTGTGCCGGGGCTAGGGGCTGGAGGCCCTGGCTCTAGCTGCACCACGGAAGGAAAAGGCAAACAGAGGAGGGAAGGCGTCTTAGAACTGCCTGGATCCAGAGCACTTTCCACGGCCTCTACAGGCCTGCGTCGCTATGGGTTCCCCCGCCGCCCCGGAGGGAGCGCTGGGCTACGTCCGCGAGTTCACTCGCCACTCCTCCGACGTGCTGGGCAACCTCAACGAGCTGCGCCTGCGCGGGATCCTCACTGACGTCACGCTGCTGGTTGGCGGGCAACCCCTCAGGGCACACAAGGCAGTTCTCATAGCCTGCAGGTTCGAGGGGTGGGGCCGGGGCGGGGCCAAATGGGAAAGGGGTGGGACCACAGGGCCTTTGAAAGGGAATCCGAAGCCAAGTCTTTCAGAAGCAGGAGGCGGAGCGTCCGAGAATTGGGGGCGGGGTGATAGTGAGGAGGCGGGACTTTTCAGGGGGCGGGGCTTCCTGAAGCGGCAAGTGTCTCCCTTGGTTCCCCAGCCCCTAAGGGACCTATCTGCTCTCTCTCCAGTGGCTTCTTTTACTCAATTTTCCGGGGCCGTGCGGGAGTCGGGGTGGACGTGCTCTCTCTGCCCGGGGGTCCCGAAGCGAGAGGCTTCGCCCCCCTACTGGACTTCATGTACACTTCCCGCCTGCGCCTCTCTCCGGCCACTGCACCTGCAGTCCTTGCGGCCGCCACCTATTTGCAGATGGAGCACGTGGTCCAGGCATGCCACCGCTTCATCCAGGCCAGGTGAGGGACCCCGGCTCAGCGTTCTCTGTGGGTGAGGTGTTAAGGGCAAAGGCAGAGATTAGGCAATGGCACTAACGTTCATCACACTTTCCCCAGCTATGAACCTCTGGGCATCTCCCTGCGGCCCCTGGAAGCAGAACCCCCAACACCCCCAACGGCCCCTCCACCAGGCAGTCCCAGGCGCTCCGAAGGACACCCAGACCCACCTACTGAATCTCGAAGCTGCAGTCAAGGCCCCCCCAGTCCAGCCAGCCCCGACCCCAAGGCCTGCAACTGGAAAAAGTACAAGTACATCGTGCTAAACTCTCAGGCCTCCCAAGCAGGGAGCCTAGTCGGGGAGAGGAGTTCTGGTCAACCTTGCCCCCAAGCCAGGCTCCCCAGTGGAGATGAGGCCTCCAGCAGCAGCAGCAGTGAAGAAGGACCCATTCCTGGTCCCCAGAGCAGGTACAGAGTCTAGAACCTCAAGAATTTGTCAGAGCTGGCCTCAGCTAGAAGACAGAATCATTGGGCCTTCGTGGTCAGGAGGAAGGATGAAGGGAAATAGGGGGTGCCTTTCAGAGACACTAGCTCACGTTAAGGAGCTGGCCAGAGACCAGGTTTATTCAGCAGGGTGGCACTTGGGCAGTACGATGGATGTGGCTCATTGGTCAACAATATTGGCTCACCTCCAGAGGGCAGGCCTTTGGCTCCGAATTTCCCAGGAGAGAACCCCCATCCCCCATCCATACAATCTCTTTTAACCCTTTCCCCTGGGCCTTGCCATCTGCCTAGGCTCTCTCCAACTGCTGCCACTGTGCAGTTCAAATGTGGGGCTCCGGCCAGTACCCCCCACCTCCTCACATCCCAGGCTCAAGACACCTCTGGATCACCCTCTGAGCGGGCTCGACCACTACCGGGTAAGAGACCCTCTTTCCTGGCTTTTCTCCCATGACTGCTCCAGGCAAGTTTGTGCCAAAAAAGCCCCCTAGAAAGGCCTATTCCAATGGTTCCCAAACTTTATTACAAATTAGAATCACCTAGGAAGCTTTTAAACTCTCACCGCCCAGGTCACACTCCATAGACTGAAATATCTGGACCTGGGAACGAGTCATCAGTATTTTTCTAAAGCTCTCCAAGTGCTTCCAATGAGCAGCAAAGTTTGAGAATTTCTGGCCTATCCTCTTTCGGAGCTGAATGATCAGCCCAAAGCTTGTCAGGGCCTCTCTGGCAGGCTGTCATTCAGAGTGGTGCCGGTGAGGAGATTTTAGCCAGGCACGGTGGCTCATGCCTGTAATGCCAGCAGTTTGGGAGGCCAACGCAGGAGGATCACTTGAACCCAGGAGCTCAAGGCCAGCCTGGGCAACATAGTCAGACCTGGTCTCTACAAAAAATAAAAATAAAAATTAGCCAGGCATGGTGGTGCGCACCTGTAGTCCCAGCTACTCAGGAGGCTAAAGTGGAAGGATCGCTTGAACCTGGGAGGTGGAGACTGCAGTGAGCCGATATCACACCACTGTACTCGAACATAGGCAACACAGCGAGACCCTATCTCAAAAAACAAAAAAAAACAAAAACAAAAGAAAAAAAGGAGGAGAAACTGAAAACTCCTCCCACTAGCAGGGGCCTCCACCTACCACTGCTTTTTTTTTTTTTTTTTTTTTTGAGATGGAGTCTCACTCTATCGCCAGGTTGGAGCGCAGTGCCGTGATCTTGGCTCACTGCAACCTCCATGTCCCAGGTTCAAGCGATTCTCCTGCCTCAGCTTCCCGAGCAGCTGGGACTACAGGCGTGCGCCACCATGCCCGGCTAATTTTTGTATTTTTAGTAGAGACGGGTTTCACCATGTTGGCCAGGATGGTCTCCATCTCTTGACCTTGTGATCCGACCGCCACGGACTCCCAAAGTGCTGGGATGACAGGCGTGAGCCTCCGCGCCTGGCCACCACCACTACTATTGAAGAGGAGATTAGCTGAGTACTCAAGTCAGACGGATGTGGAGTCAGATCTGGCTCATCTTACTATCTCCTTACTTGGCCTTGAGCAAGGCGAACCAGCCCCAGAAGTCTTAACAATAAATTGGGAAAAAGAAAGCCCGCTACTGCGTGGTTTGAGGTTTCAGTAGTACCTAGGTAGCCCTCATTAGTAACTATGGTTGCCGTTACCCACTCCCCTTCCCAGGAAGTGAATTTTTCAGCTGCCAGAACTGTGAGGCTGTGGCTGGGTGCTCATCGGGGCTGGACCCCTTGGTTCCTGGGGATGAAGACAAGCCCTATAAGTGTCAGCTGTGCCGGTCTTCATTCCGCTACAAGGGCAACCTGGCCAGTCACCGCACAGTGCACACAGGTAGGGGAGGAGAGGGCCCTGGCCGTCCAGCCCACAGCTGTCCTAGGGCAGAGTCCCTGACCCCCCATCTTCCCTGCCTCCAGGGGAAAAGCCTTACCACTGCTCAATCTGCGGAGCCCGTTTTAACCGGCCAGCAAACCTGAAAACACACAGCCGCATCCATTCAGGAGAGAAGCCCTATAAGTGTGAGACGTGCGGCTCACGCTTTGTACAGGTACGGAGCCAGCCTCCAAGTGGCTTCCAAGGCAAACCCGCAAGAGGTGGGGTGGGCCAATAGGGAGGGATCTGTCCCTCTCAGAGACAGGACTTGAAGTCTCCTCCCTCCCAGGTGGCACATCTGCGGGCGCACGTGCTGATCCACACGGGGGAGAAGCCCTATCCTTGCCCTACCTGCGGAACCCGCTTCCGCCACCTGCAGACCCTCAAGAGCCACGTTCGCATCCACACCGGAGAGAAGCCTTACCACGTGGGTACCCAACCTGGCCTGCCCAGTGCCTTAGAATTACCTCTGCTTTGCCGAGGGGTGGGCTCTGAGAGGTGCAGGCCTGGCTGTCCCTGGATCTCTTAGAAATGAGTGGTGGCCGGAAGAGTCCAAGCAAATAAGGGATGGAGGCTGGGAGTAGGGATGGGCAGGTATAGAAGTGATGCCTCTGGGCTGAGCGCTGTTTTCTCAGAGAGGAGCTACAAGCGGGAAAACCTTTGCTAAATAAGGCAGGGTCTATCCCGTCAGCCACCCTGAGGATTTGGGAGGATGTGAGAGTCAAAGAGCTGATCTTCCGCTGGACAGTTCCCTCTTGGGCGAGCTGGACAGGCCCTCCCCTCTGCCCCGGCTCAACACCTAAAAGGTGATTGTGGATGAGGCAGGACCTGACCCAGCTGTCCTTCCACAGTGCGACCCCTGTGGCCTGCATTTCCGGCACAAGAGTCAACTGCGGCTGCATCTGCGCCAGAAACACGGAGCTGCTACCAACACCAAAGTGCACTACCACATTCTGGGGGGGCCCTAGCTGAGCGCAGGCCCAGACCCCACTTGCTTCCTGTGGGTGGGAAAGCTGCAGGCCCAGGCCTTGCTTCCCTATCAGGCTTGGGCATAGGGGTGTGCAAGGCCACTTCGGTATCAGAAATTGCCACCATCTTAATTTCTCGCTGGGGAGAGCAGGGGGTGGCAGATCCCGGCTAGATCTGCCTCTGTTTTGCTGGTCAAAACCTCTTCCCCACAAGCCAGATTGTTTCTGAGGAGAGAGCTAGCTAGGGGCTGGGAAAGGGGAGAGATTGGAGTCCTGGTCTCCCCAAGGGAATAGCCCTCCACCTGTGGCCCCCATTGCATTCAGTTTATCTGTAAATATAATTTATTGAGGCCTTTGGGTGGCACCAGGGCCTTCATTCAATTGCATTTCCCACTCCCCTCTTCCACAAGTGTGATTGAAAGTGACCAGAAACACAGAAGGTGAGATCACAGCTCTGCTGGCAGAGATTACTAGCCTGGGCTCTCTCCTTTGGCTTGGGTATTTTATATTAATTCTGTCATAACTTTTATCCTTAGACTTGTTCTTGTTTGCTTGTTAGTTTGTTTAAAATGGAAAAAGGGGTTCTCTGTGTCCTGCCCCTGTAATTCTAGGTCTGGAACCTTTATTTGTTCTAGGGCAGCTCTGGGAACATCCGGGATTGTGGAATTGGGTCAGAAACCCTCTCTGGTATTCTGGATGTTGTAGGTTCTCTAGCAGTCTAGCAATGGATGCAGACATTTCTCTGTTCTTCAAGGGTGATAGGAACCATTATATGGAGCCCAAAATGGAGGTAATAATAAATGCCTCCTGGAAGCTGTGGGTGCAGGGGATTCTGTATCTAGATTCTGTATCACTCCAAGTGGAGGCTGGCAGCTTTTTCTGCAACATGGTCCAGAATCTAAAATGACCCATTCATCTGGTCACTTGGATTTGGCTCTACTGTATTCATCTATAATGGCTCCAGTTGAGTCCATCGTCCTCCCGCGGGGGCCTGTTCTTAGCACTGAGTTCATCGCTCCATGGGGGAGAGATCAGACATTCCTTATCAGAGATGATGTGACTTTTTCTGACTCTGCCCAGTCTCTGTGAATGTTATGACCTAGGGAAGAATCATGAAACTCTTTGGCTTGATTAGATGGTAAAGAGTGTTAAGCCATCCTTTACTACAGAGGCATCTGGGTTTGAATGTTACTTGGGGTTCTCTCTATTGAGTTGAGCCCTTCTTTAATAGGTTTTGGATATCTTCTGGCAAGTGTCCAGATGCCAGAACCTTCTCTGCCTCTGGAAGTGATGGTGCTTGGTAACCTTACCTTATAAAAGCTGGGTCTGTGACCTGGTCTTCCCATCACTGCATTCCTGTCTGGAACCAGTGAATGCGTTAGAACCTTCCATAGGAAAAGAAAAGGGGCTGAGTTCTATTCTGGGTTTGCTGTAGTTTGGTTGGGATTATTGCTGGTATTACAGAAAAGATTGGCTAGCTGATAGGCCAACGGCCTGTTCTAGTTGACCAAGTTTCAAGTAGGATTAAGAGGTTGGTTGAGGGGTGCAGTTTCTGGTGTAGGCCGGGTAGGTAGAAAGTTAGGAATGGGGTTGCCTCTTGGCTGGGTGGAGGCTCTGAAATGTTAGAAGATGTCCTGAAGCCTTGATTTGTAGTTCTGCCCCTTGTTGCCCTGGGGCCTATTTGATTATGGGACAAGGGTAGAAAGTAAGAAGCACTTTTGAATTTATGGGGTAGAACTTCAAGGATAAGTCAGTTTTTGTGGCTGTCACCTGGGGACTAGTGAGAAAGCTACTCTTGTCCTTCTTCCCTCTTTCTCCCCATGACCCCATTGCAGAATTAAAGGAGAAAGAAGGGAAGGTGGAGGAGTCTGTAAGAAGGAACCATGATTTATATTTAGCAGATTGGATGGGCAGGTGGAGAATGCCTGGGGATAGAAATGTTAGATCTTGCAAGATGAGATCCTTGGAATAAAGAAGCCTCTCTGTGCTGCCTGCCGTGTCCTGGGTTCTTGCCTTCGGGTCTCGGGGAGCGAGGAAGAGAGCTCTTCCTCCTGGACAACATCTGGGATTCTGTACCATTCTGCTGTCCCTTCCCACCAGACCTTTTAAATGGTCCTCGTTGTCCCTTTCCCTGCCCTTGCCTTCCTGCTCATTGTGTAGGAACCAGTGACTTCATGAAGTTTCTCCGGAGCCACCTGCATCCTGCTGCTCTGAAGTCACTTCCTGCCTGAGGTGTGGAGGCGGCAGGGAGAAACCAGGAAGCCACTAATAATATCAAGAGGCTGGGGCTTGCATCTGTGCTAGGGATCTTAATGCTCGGGACATGCCTCCATCACCAAGGAAAATGGATAGGATTTTGGTTCCCTAAGGACCACAGGGGCTGGAGGTGGCACTGAGAAGACTGAGTTGGAACTAACATGCCAGCCCACCCTCCCCCAGCAAGGGTATCTTGAATCTATCCAGGGTCCAGTGCATGCATCTCTCCCACCCTTTCCCCTGTCCTGTATGTGTGCTGGGTGTGGAGATCACTAATTTTGATGTTACCTCCCTCTGGGTCTTAAATTCCTCGTCTGTGGAAAAGTCAGTTACCACGATCTCTGCAGCTGCCTCCCACATTGAAAGTTTGTAGTTGTCTTAGTCCGTTTTCTGTTGCTTATTATAGAATACCTGAATCTGGGCAATTTCTAAAGAAAAGGAATTTATTTCTTACAGTTACAGACACTGAAAATTTTGCCCAAGGTCAAGTGGCCACATCTGGTGATGCTCTTCTGGTTGGAGGGGGCTCTCTGCAGCGCAGGGTATCAGCTGAGGGGTAGCAAGTGTGCAAACTTGGCCAGCTCAGGCCTCTCTTCCTTTTCTTATAAAGCCACCAGTTCCCCTCTCATGATAACCCATAATCCAAGAATGGCAGAGACCTCAGGATCCAATCATCTCTTTGTTGTTGTTGTTGTTGTTGTTTGTTTTTGTTGTTGCTGTTGTTGTGAGATGGAGTCTCGCTCTGTCTCCCAGGCTGGAGTGCAGTGGCGTGATCTCGGCTCACTGCAAGCTCCGCCTTCTGGGTTCACACCATTCTCCTGCCTCAGCCTTCTGAGTAGCTGGGATTACAGGCACCCGCCACCACACCCAGCTAATTTTTGTATTTTTAGTAGGGACGGGTTTCACCGTGTTAGCCAAGATGGTCTCGATCTCCTGACCTCGTGATCCACCCACCTCGGCCTCCCACAGTGCTGGGATTACAGGCGCGAGCCACCGCGCCCGGCCCCTGATCATCTCTTTAAAGCCTCAGCTCTCAATACTGTCATGTTGAGGACTAAAAGTTTCCATATGAATTTTTGGAGGAGACATGCAAACCATAGCATTCTGTCCCTGGGTCCCCAAAATTTTCTCATGTGCTTCTCACATACAAATACATTCATTCCATTCCCGTAGTCCCAAAGTCTTCACTCATTGCAGCATCAAAGACTCACCTGTGAGCTAGTTATCTATTTCCAAGTTATGAAACAAGTTATCTACTTCCAAGATATAATGGTGGGAACAAGCACAGCGTATACATTCCCATTCCAAAAGGGAGAAATTGGCAAGAAGAAACGGGTGAAACAGGCCCCAAGACAGTCTGAAACCCAGCAGGGCCAACATTACACCTTTTCTATTTTTTCTTTTTTGAGACAGAGTCTAGCTCTGTCGCCCAGGGTGGAGTGCAGTGGTACAATCTTGGCTCACTGCAACTTCTGCCTCCTGGGTTCAAGCGATTCTTCTGCCTCAGCCTCCCAAGTAGCTAGGATTACAGGTGCCCACCACCACACCCAACTCATTTTTGTATTTTTAGTAGTGATGAGGTTTCACTGTGTTGGCCAGGCTGGTCTCGAACTCCTGACTTTGTGATCTGCCCGCCTCGGCCTCCCAAAGTGCTGGGATTACAAGTGTGAGCCACCGCGCCTGGCCAACATTACATCTCAAAGGTAGAGGATAATCTTTTTTGACTACGTGCGGAGCCTCCTGAACACAGGGTGGGAGTTGGCTCCCCAAGGCTTCAGACAACCCAGCCCCTATAGCTTTGGTGGGTGGGTTGGAGTCTGGTGCCTGAAGTTTCCTGGGAGCGGGGTGGGGCACTGCCTGCTGCCTGTGACTCCAAAGTTCTGGGGGCCTGGTGGTGGTCCTGCTTCCATGGCTGTACTAGGCATTGCCCTCCTGGGGACTCTCTGCATTGGCCTTGTTCCTATGGCTCCACCAAGGACTACCCCAGGGGGGGACTCTGCAGTGGCCTCGCTTCCACAATTCCAATAGGCACTGTCCTGGCAGGCACTCTCTGAGGCAACTTCAACATCACATTTCTGCTGGGCATTGCTCTGGTGGGGGCTCTCTGCGGTGGCTCTGCCCCATGACAAGTCTCTGCCCGGGCCCCTAGGCTTTCAACAACGTCCTTTGAAATCCGTGTGGAGGCTGCCAAGCCTTCACAGCTCTTACTTTCTGCAAGACTGCAGAATTAGCACCACAAGGATGCAGTAAAGGTCTATGATTTGCACCTTCTGGAGCTTCAACACAAGCAACACACACACACACACACATAAACACACACAAAAAAGCAACACCTGGGGCTACCTAAGCTACCACCAGGCTTGGGGGGGCCACAGAGTGCTACACTGGGGTGTGGGGTGTAGAGTCCTGAGGTTGCCCTGGGCAGTGAGCCCATGGAGAACACGCAGGTTTCCCCTGAAACCCTCTGTCCTCCAAGGCCTCTGGGCCTGTGATGGGAGGGGCAGCCTCAAAGACCTCTGAAATGACTTCAGGGACTTTCTTCCCTTTTCTTGAGGAATAGCACCTGGCTCCCTTTTAGCCATGTTAATCTTTTTAGCAAGCAGTGGCTTGGCCACACCCTTGGATTCATCTCCTGAAAACGCTCTTTCATTCTCTACCACATGGCCAGGCTGAGAATTTTCCAAATTTTTCCACTCTGTTTCTCTTTTCTCTGTGAGATCATCATAAGCAGTTAGAAGAAACCACACAGCAGCCTCAGCATTTTGCTGCTTAGAAATTTCTTGTGGCTGCCAGATACCCTAGTTCATCACTCTCAAGTTCAGCCTTCCACAAAGCCCTTGGGCATGGACACAGTTCAGCCAAGCTCTTTGCCAGTTCGTAACAAGGATGGCCTTTACTCCAGATTTCAATACCTTGCTCCTCTGTTCCATCTGAAAGCTCACCAGAATGGCTTTTGCTTCCATATTTCTTTTTTTTTTTTTTAGATGAAGTCTCGCTCTTTCGCCCAGGCTGGAGTGCAGTGGCACTATCTCAGCTCACTGCAACCTCCGACTCCCCGGTTTAAGCAATTCTCCTGCCTCACCCTCCCGAGTAGCTGGGGTTACAGGCGCGTGCTACCGTGCCCAGCTAATTTTTGTATTTTTAGTAGAGATGGGTTTCACCATGTTGGCCAGGATGGTCTCAATCTCCTGACCTCGTGATCTGCCCGCCTCAGCCTTCCAAAGTGCTGGGATTACAGGCGTGAGCCACCACGCCCAGCTGCTTCCATATTTCTATCAACATTCTAGTCCTAAACACTTAACCAATCTCTAAAGAATTCCAAGCTTTTCATAGTCTTCTTGTCTTCTAAGCTCTCACCAGAATCTAGGCTTTTTCTAGCCTACTCCTCCAAATGCTTCCAGCCTCCGTCCATCACCCACTTCCAAAGCCACTTCATCATTTTCAGGTTTTCATTACCAGCAATACCCCACTTCTGGGTACCAATTTTCTGTCTCATCCGGTTCATTTTCTGTTGCTTACAACAGATTATCTGAAACAGGGTAATTTGTAAAGAAAATGAATTTATTTCTTACAGTGTGGAGGCTGAGAAATCCAAGGTCCAGGGGCCTCACCCTCGAGTGAGGGTTTTCTTGCTGATATGGGCTCTCTGTGGTACAGAGTGTCACATGGCAAAGAGGGCTGGGCATGCTAATGTTCTAGGTCAGATCTCTCTGAAAGAGCCAGCAATTCCTTTCCCATGATAACCCATTAATCTATTAACCTATTAGTCCTTTATGATAGGGTTAATCTGTTAACCTATTAATCCACTATGGTGGGCTAATTCATGGGGATTCATTAATCCATTAATCCCATCCAATCCCCTTTTAAAGGTTCCACCTCTCAGTACTGCCATGTTGGGGATTAAGTTTCAGTATGAGTTTTTGGAGGTAACATTCAAACCATCGCAGTGGTTCTTTCTCAATCTTTTTAAACCCATGACCTGGATTTGATTTTTTTTTTTTTTAATCAAAAAACAAAAACTAGGCCGGGCGTGGTGGCTCACGCCTGTAATCCCAGCACTTTGGGAGGCCAAAGCACGCAGATCATCTGAGGTCAGGAGTTCGAGACCAGCCTGACCAAAATGATGAAACCCCGTCTCTACTAAAAATACAAAAAATTTAGCCGGGCGTAGTGGCAAACACCTGTAGTCCCAGCTATTCGGGAGGCTGAGGCAGGAGAATCGCTTGAACCGAGGAGGTGGAGGGTGCAGTGAGTTGAAATCATGCCATTGCACTCCAGCCTGGGCGACAAGAGCAAAACTCCATCTCAAAAAAAGAAAAAAACACTAAACTAAAACCTTCCTTCACCTCCCACTACAGCAGCTTATCCCCTGTTGAAAATAAGACCAATAAGACCAGCTAAGCTAATATTACTTGGCTCCTGCTGCATGTCAGGACATAAACTAAGCATTTCAGTGCACGGATTTTCTAACTGAACCCCACGGGCAACCCTTAATAGTAGGTACTATTAACTGCAATTTACAGATGGGGAAACCCACTGAGAGATTCAGCATCTTGATCGAGTTAAGTAATGAAGCCAAGATCGGAACTGTGGGCCAGGCACGGTGACTCACACCTGTAATCCCAGCACTTTGGGAGGCCAAGGCTGGTAGATCACTTGAGGTCAGGAGTTCGAGATCAACCTGGCCAACATGGTGAGACCCTGTCTCTACTAAAAACACAAAAATTAACTGGGCGGTTGTGGTGGGAGCCTGTAATCCCAGCAACTCAGGAGGCTGCGGCAGGAAAATCACTTGAACCCGGGAGGCGGAGGTTGCAGTGAGCTGAGATCATGCCACTGCACTCCAGCCTGGGCCACAGAGCAAGACTCCGTCTCAAAATAAATAAATAAATAAAAGACTGGAACTGTGATCTGATTCTAAAGACCAAGTTCTTAATCACTATGGAATACAGCCACACCAATTTCTGCATCTTTGGCATATTCCCCACCAGCTGACATTTTGACTCTTAGAAAGTATATGTGTGTATTATTGATGATTACTTTTATTTCCCACATATAAAATTATTTAAGGCTCAATATGTTTTGTAAGACTACACAGCCTCCCTCCCTGCCTCCGCTTCTTGTTTGCTGCTTTCCCCAGTAATCTGGGAGTGAACCTTGAGTCCACAGTTTCCAGGTCAGGGTCCTGGGAAGTATAGCTTATAATGAAGGAACAGGAAATCCAAGCCATTGGTGTTATGGAGACTGGGAAGGACTGGGGAGTGTTTGCTAGGGGCCTGAGGACTAGTTGGGTAAGAGGGGGCTGACTGCTCCAGTGGCCGCGGTCATAGTTTCTCTCTTTAGTCTACCCCACCATCAGAGCAAAAAAGGTGGTTAGGAAGTGGTTGTTACTAGAGGGCAGAGGAAAAGGTTCCAGCCCCAGTGAGGAAGAGGCAGGTGGTGGTGGTGGGGCCCGGCCCTGTGTGAGCTTACAGCCGCCCTTCCTCTCCTCAGTTATTTTTGGTCTCTGTGACCTGTAGGTTTCCTGTTAGTGGGAACAGAAGTGACAGGAACGAGTTCCCACTATAGAAATGAACGCCGGGAGTCCAACTCATTCCCCTTCTCTCTTCCCTTAGCCTTTGAACTTCTCAGGGATCCAGGCCTCTAGGTCTGCGTGCCTAGGGCTGTGTGTTAGTGGCTTCAGGCGCTGCGCCAGACACTTCCTTTGAGTCTCATCTCCTAACCCCTCCCCTATCCCCAGTAGGGCCTTGCAATTCCTGGACCCCTCGTTAAAGCAAGACAGTCCTTTCCTCTGCAGAACCAGTTTACCCACCAGTAACCCTTCCGTGTGGCTTTGGGTGCTGAAATGGGGAGGAGTTGGCCGCCAGGTGAACAGGAGACAGAAGCACCCCGGAAGCTTCCTGGCAGTCCCCGCGTCACGTGGGGCTCTACCTAGTCGGCCTCCTAAGGCCCCTCCTTACGCATGCGCCCATTCACTGCCGGGTCCCCATCCATGCCTGAATCCCGCCCTGCCCTTCTGGTTCCGCCCCTGCCCGGGAGCCCCGCATCCTCATTGGCGAGCTCTGGACGTGGATGTTGGCCAGGGTGGCCCGGCGCCGACACCCCAGTGATAAAATGGACCATCCACGAGGAAACTAGCGCGCTCCAGGGGTGTGGCTCAAATCGCAGTTCCGCCCTCTGGCTCCCAGCCCAACACCGAACCGGGATCGATCTGGCGGCGGCTTGAACTAGCTCAGCTGCGAGCTCGCGGAACCACGCCTCCGGGAGACACTGGCCCGGCCGGCGCGGGCCTGGTCTTCAGTCCTATATCGCCCCCGCTTGGGAAAAGGTGCAGGGGCCTCTCGCCGCCTCGTCGGGACCGTCCTCTCTACCTGCCTCTGCAACCCCTCTCGGCCCCGAGCCACCCGGCAGCGGGGGTGGGTGTGCAGAGGTGCAGCGTCCAGAACCCGGCTCCCGCAGAGGCTCGGGGTGGCAGCAGCCCTGTTACGGCTTAGATGGCGCGCAGGACCGAGTCCCCCGACGGGGGCTGGGGATGGGTGGTGGTGCTCTCAGCGTTCTTCCAGTCGGCGCTGGTGTTCGGGGTGCTCCGCTCCTTTGGGGTCTTCTTCGTGGAGTTTGTGGCGGCGTTTGGGGAGCAGGCAGCGCGCGTCTCCTGGATCGCCTCCATAGGAATCGCGGTGCAGCAGTTTGGGAGTGAGTGCGGCGCCTGGATCTGGCGGACTGCGACCCTCGGAAGGGAGAGGGAATGCGGGGACTGGGAAGGAGAAGGGCGAGGGGCGGGAGATGCTAGGCGGGGAGACGCCTGAGATCTTCTCGCAGCGCCCCTTCCACTTCCTCAGGCCCGGTAGGCAGTGCCCTGAGCACGAAGTTCGGGCCCAGGCCCGTAGTGATGACCGGAGGCATCTTGGCTGCGCTGGGGATGCTGCTCGCCTCTTTCGCTACTTCGTTGACCCACCTATACCTGAGTATTGGGTTGCTGTCAGGTGAGAGCCTGCACAAGGGCAGGAGAGTCAAATGCTTAGATCGTTGAATGTTCACCTCCTTCCTGCTCCTTGCAAAGGGTTCGGGGAGAAGCTGAGGGAAAGTTTAGCTAGCACCTGTACCCAGAAGGGAATTCTTAATAGGAATGACTAAACCGACAAACATGATGAGGAATTAGGAAATTCAAGGATGATGCAACCTGGCCTGGCGCCGTGGCTCACGCATGTAATCCCAACACTTTGGGAGGCCGAGGCGGGTGGATCGCGAGGTCAGGAGATCGAGACCATCCTGGCCAACATGGTGAAACCCCGTCTCTACAAAAAAAAAAAAAAAAAAAAATAGCCGGGCGTGGTGACAGGCGCCTGTAGTCCCAGCTACTCGGGAGGCTGAGGCACGAAAATGTCGTGAACCCAGGAGGTGGAGCTTGCAGTGAGCCGAGATCGCACCACTGCACTTCAGCCTGGGCAACAGAGCGAAACTCCATCTCAAAAAAAAAAAAAAAAGAAAGAAAAAAGAAAGAAAGAAAGAAAGGTGCTAGGTACTGTGACTGTGAAATCGATATCATTATTCTATTTACAGCTAAGGAAAAGCTCTAAAGCTTATACAACTTGGCAAATGAAGGTCACACAGCCAGAAATGGTAGAGCCCAGGTCTGACTCCAAAGTTCTGTGCTAATTACCTTACAAACTTTGTCTCTAATCTTCCACAATCCCAAAAAGTGTATTATTACATTTTGCAGTTGAGAAGGTTGAGGCTGGGAGTGTTAAAACACACAAGGTTACACAGCTAGAAAGTATCCAAGCCAAGATTGTATCCCAGGTCTGTTGGACTCCACAGCAAGTGCTACATTCTGCTGCTGGGCAATGCGGGGATTACTGGGTGCCTTGAGCTCCCTAAGAGTTCCTAACCCCACTTCTTCCTTTTTGACAGGCTCTGGCTGGGCTTTGACCTTTGCTCCGACCCTGGCCTGCCTGTCCTGTTATTTCTCTCGCCGTCGATCCCTGGCCACCGGGCTCGCCCTGACAGGCGTGGGCCTCTCCTCCTTCGCATTTGCCCCCTTTTTCCAGTGGCTCCTCAGCCACTACGCCTGGAGAGGGTCCCTACTGCTGGTGTCTGCCCTCTCCCTCCACCTGGTGGCCTGCGGTGCTCTCCTCCGCCCACCTTCCCTGGCTGAGGACCCTGCTGTGGGTGGTCCCAGGGCCCAACTCACCTCCCTCCTCCATCATGGCCCCTTCCTCCGTTACACTGTTGCCCTCACCCTGATCAACACTGGCTACTTCATTCCCTACCTCCACCTGGTGGCCCATCTCCAGGACCTGGATTGGGATCCACTACCTGCTGCCTTCCTACTCTCAGTTGCTGCTATTTCTGACCTCGTGGGGCGCGTGGTCTCTGGATGGCTGGGAGATGCAGTCCCAGGGCCTGTGACACGACTCCTGATGCTCTGGACCACCTTGACTGGGGTGTCACTAGCCCTGTTCCCTGTAGCTCGGGTTCCCACAGCCCTGGTGGCTCTGGCTGTGGCCTACGGCTTCACATCAGGGGCTCTGGCCCCACTGGCCTTCTCCGTACTGCCTGAACTAGTAGGGACTAAAAGGATTTACTGTGGCCTGGGACTATTGCAGATGATAGAGAGCATCGGGGGACTGCTGGGGCCTCCTCTGTCAGGTAAGTGGAATGGGGTTCCCAGGGGGTGAGGGCTGCCGTGTTGCACAACTAGGGGAGGGTACCATTCTCATTCCAGTTTATGTGAATATTGCCCTCTGGTGTAGTACAGTACACAGCCTGTGTGGCCAACCATAGCATCCCTGAAATGGGTCCATGGGGCAAAGAACTTGGGGCTGGGAAAGTCTGAGCGGAAAGACAGAGAAGCTAAGTGGAACCCTTGGCAGGGCGCCTACAGCTCGGGTTTTCAGAGGACCTGGCAGAACCTGGCCAGACACAGACGCAGCATTCCAGTGTCCACCCTGTCCTTTGGCCCACTGGGCCCCACACCAGGTATCTGAGGCACCTGGTCAAAGTTCTGCTGGCTCAGGTTGCCAGAAGTTTCAGACCGTTATCTCCTCTTACCCATTAACTGAAGCTTTAGAAAGGCTACAGTTGCCAGAAAGAAAGGCACAAGTATGCCTGACTCAATCTGGATCTCCAGATCCCTGCAGGCTGGTTTGGAGGTCCTTTCTGAAGGCGGGGAGGTGGTTGAAATTAACTTTTGAGGCCCTTTTGGAAAACCAGAGTTCTCAAGTTTATCCAACTCCATGGGAGTTCTAACTCCTCTGAGATGATAAGTCTTCCCTCCACCCAAAAATGTATCTGAGACATCAGCCCCAGTAAATAGATCACTCATGTATTGTTTTTCTCTCTTGGACCTAGGCTACCTCCGGGATGTGACAGGCAACTACACAGCTTCTTTTGTGGTGGCTGGGGCCTTCCTTCTTTCAGGGAGTGGAATTCTCCTCACCCTGCCCGACTTCTTCTCCTGCTTCTCAACTACTACCTCCAGGCCCCAGGACCTTGTAACAGAAGCACCGGATATTAAAGTTTCCCTACCGAAAGAGGGGCTGGAAGAGGACTGAACTTCACAGAGTCAGGCCCGGAAAGCCAGAGCTTGACAGCTCCAGGTCTTCTCTTGCCACGTCTTGGTCTCCACAGAACCACAGTGCCTTAAGATTCTCGATCTGCCTCCCCCTAGAGCAGGCCTGGGGCTCCTGCAATGTGTGTGCCAACCCTTTGTATTTTTGTATTTTGTTGAGGACTCTTATTTATCCTCCTTTACTGTCCTAACATTTTCTTTTTTTTCTTTTTCCCGAGATGGAGTCTTGCTCTGTTGCCCAGGCTGGAGTGCAGTGACATGATCTCGGCTCACTGCAACCTCCGCATCCCGGGTTCAAGTAATTCTCCTGCCTCAGCCTCCCAAGTAGCTGGGATTACAGGTGGAAGCCACCGCTCCTGGCTATTTGCCTTTTTTTTTTTTTTTTTTGTATTTTTGGTAGAGACGGGGTTTCATCATGTTGGCCAGGATGGTCTCGAACTCCTGACCTTGTGATCCACCCTCCTCAGCCTTCCAGAGTTCTGGGATTACAGGCATGAGCCACCGCACCCAGCCTCTCCTAACCTTTTCTAAAGGACCCAGGAGTTTTAAAGGATCCGGGAGTTCCTGCTTCACTGAGTGTGAATCAACTGTGAAAATCAAAGGCCAAGAGACTTATCATGTTTTATATACCATCTCTAGTGTTGCCTCCCAAGTTTCTTCTCTGAAGATATATGTTTGGGAAACATGACTGTCTCTTTGAGATAAAATCAAGTAAGAAAGATAGATAATAATCACAACCTCAGAATGAGCTGGGGCCCGTATGCTTGGGTTGGCCGAATGGTGTCATGCCTGGAAGTGGAGGAGGATGTCCAGGAGCTCTGATGACCCAAGGCATTTTAACCCTGGACTCTGCTCTCCAGGCCGCCACCACATACCTCCCTCTTCCCCATTATCCCTGTGGCTTAGAAAAGAAATTGAGGGCCGGACGCAGTGGCTCACACCTGTAATCTCAACACTTTGGGAGGCCGAGGCGGGTGGATCATGAGGTCAGGAGTTTGAGACCAGCCTGGCCAACATGGTGAAACCCCGTCTTTACTAAATACAAAAATTAGCCGGGCGTGGTGGCATGTGCCTATAATCGCAGCTACTGGGGAGGCTGAGGCAGGATAATTGCTTGAACCTGGGAGGCGGAGGTTGCTGTGAACCAAAATTGCACCACTGCACTCTAGCCTGGGCGACAGAGTAAGACTCTGTCTCAAAAAAAAAAAAAAAAAAAAGAAAGAAAAGAAATTGAGAGCATGCTGAGGACACAGGTTATAGATGTGTGGATAGCTTTGGTAGAACTGAAGTCTGAGCCTAGGATTCTTATATTTCCCTCAGGCTCATAGAAGGAGATTGAAATGCAGGGAAGAGTTAGTCTGGGAGGTCTGGGGACTAGGGTAAGGGACATGAAGATGGGGCAGATAGCACCCACGAGCAACCCACCTCCAACCCCAGCAAAACACTGAAACTGGCTGCCAGACAACTTTGCAAAGATTCCCTGTTCCGGCCAGGACTTGGGCAAAGAGAAATGGGTTGCCTGGACAGACAGTCACCCTTCTTCATACCCAGGGCCTCCTGGGATCTTGTTCCTTTGAACCAGCCTTTCTGGCTGTCTTAAGTAGAATATTTTCAGGGTCCTAGATTGGTGAACAGTTGGAGGTTTCAGGAAAACCCAATAAAAATTCTTTATTGGGGGAGGGGCTCAAACAAGAAAATAATCAACAAGTGGTGTCCAGAGTGGAGGGAGGGCCTCCTGGGGACACCAAGACTGCCTGGGGAGCGGGAAGCAGCTCCCCCCTCTCTGGGGGAGGCGTGGCTGGAGGGGAGGCTGGACCACAGGAGGGCAGCGCCTTGGGCAACCCTATGTAGATGAAGCTGCCAGAGAGGATCAAAGAGCCAGACACGAGGAAAGAGGTGGTGAAGTCTCCTGTCTCATCCCTTAGGAAGCCTGAGGAGATGGGTAAGGGAATTTAGAAGCCCCTAACCCCAGGGGCAGAGGATAGTTGTAGGCAGATATGCGAGCTCAGGTCCTTACCTGATAGGGGAGGGCCCAGGAGCCCTCCGAGGCTCATCAGCATCATCACCAGTCCCGTGGCCTGCACCACACCTCCGATGCCCACCAGCCCAGGGAGCACACCGAAAACCAGCGGGGCGTAACTCCCCGCGCTCAGCCCGTAGGCCACAGCAGCGGCCAGCAGGGGACCCCCCCAGCTCTCTTCGCCCCCCACCACGGGCACCAGTCCCACCACCCACAGCCCCAGCCCAGTCAGAGCCCCGAATACGGCCAGCAGCCGCGGGAGAGGCACCCAGCCTTGGTCTGCCAGCCACCCGCAGACCAGCCGGGCGCCCGCATCGCCCACCGCAGCCATGGCCACCACCAGCGCTGCCCCGTATCCCCCCAGGCCCCGGTCTAAAGCGTGGGGGGCCAAGTGCACGTAAGGAACGAAGTACCCGCCCCCAACCAGGGCTGTGCCTAGAGCAAAGATCGAGAAGGCCCGGCGTGTGAAGAGTCCCAGGCCGAGGGCAGCTAAGGGACTACGCGGTGGGGCTGGGGGGTCGCCAGGAAGGGCCAGGGGTAGCAGCAGGGCGCCACAAGGGGTGAGGTGGAGGGTGATCGCGCCGAGAAGGAGCAGAGCGCCCCGCCAGCCGAAAGTATCGAGGAGAAGCTGCAAGGCAGGCGCCAGGAGCAGCGAGGAGGCCCCGTTGCCGGTGAGCGCCAGCCCCACCGCCAAGACTCGACGGCGGGAGAAGTAACGCGAGAGGGTGCCTAGGGCAGGGGCGAACACCAGGGCCCAACCAGAGCCTGCGAATGAATGGGAGGGGATGGGGGCCGGCACTGGGGACGCCCGCCCCAGCATTCCCAGTCCCGCTCTCCGCACCAGGCCCTCGCCTCGTTCGCTACCCCAGTCCCACAAGCTCCTGTCCCCACCTTCACCCTGAATGACCCGGGCATCTCCCTTCCCTCACCAGCGAGGAGGCCCAGGCCGAGGTAGAGGTGCAGCAGACTGCGGGCGAAAGCCGAGAAGACGAAGCCCAGCGAGGCGAGGATGCCCCCAACCATCACCACCGGGCGGGCTCCCCAGCGCGTGCTCAGGGCGCTGCCCACCGGGCCTGGAAGGGGGCGGAGTCAACAAAAGACACGCCCCCGGACCCCCAAACTCTCTCCAACACCTCTCATTGGCTGTTTACCTCCCTCGAACTAATGGTTCCTCTCCTTGACCTTAAGATGCACTCTTTTCTAGAGCCGGTCGCCCTTTCTCAGGTTGTCGGGTAATCAGATGGGTCTCCCATCCCTCCACTCACAGCCCCTCCTCCCCGTTCCCGTCTCTCGCCTCAGAGCCCGCCTCACTGGCTGCCTGCTGCACCGCCAGGGCCAGGGCGCTGATCCACGCAGTGTCCTGGGCGCTTCGGTCAAAGTGCTCGGCAAGGTCAGGGAAGGCAAGGCCCAGCGAGCGCAGCAGCCCGTAGGACAGCCCGTTCACCGCGAAGGCTGCGGCCGCCACCACCCAGCCCCAGCCCCCGTCCGGGGGTCCGGCGGGCTGGGGGGTCATCGCCGTCTGCGGGGGTGGGCAAACACCTGTGAGAGAAGCCTCCATGCCTGTGCTTCCGCTGGGGAGCTGGCATCCCTGAGATCCAGCCTCTGGCTGCTCCTCCAGGGTGGGCCGGTCACCCCGAGCGCGATGGCGCAGAGCAGAGGGAGCCGGAGCCAGGCCTAGGGCTGGAACTCCTGGGTCCGCGCGAGGTAACGGGACGGGGACAGCCAGATCCCCCAGGCCCGGGGCTCCCCGTCCCACGTACACTCCTTCCCCCTTACCCGACCTCTCCGGGCTGTGCGGGGAGGGGAAGGGCGAGGAAGGGCTGGGCCCGGCTTTCTCTCCGCTTCCCACGCGGGCGGGGGCCCCGAAGGGGAGCGAGAGCAGCGATGGAGCCCAACTTGGATGAGCTCTCTCGGTAAACAGAGATCACCACAGGGGCCCGAGCCACCTGGGATGCCGTGGGTACGGAGGGCGGGGGCGAGCTGAAACAACCAATCCGCCAAGCCGCGGGTGAGGCCAGACACCAGTCCCACGGGGATTGAATTATGTACACACACAACCCCCAGCCCCGGGGAGGGAGCGGAGAGGAATGAATGCCGAGGGGCCCCGCCCTGCTCACACCCATGCACCTGCCGCCTGCTGCGCGCAGGGGAGACACGTGGATTGCAAACCCCATCGAGCCCGGGGTCCACCGCCAACGCGGGGAAATAGGGATGGTCCCAAAAGCCTGAGGGGATGAGTAGTTTTGTTTTCAGGAACGTTGCTGAGGACCAGGTAAATCTCGGATATCAATCACAGACTTCCAGAGTGCCAGAGCTGTGCTTAGAATAGCAGACCCCCAGGCCGGGCGCGGTGCACGCCTATAATACCAGCACTTTGGAAGGCCGATGTGGGTGGATCACCTGAGGTCAGGAGTTCGAGACCAGCCTGGCCAACGTGGCGAAACACCATCTCTACTAAAAATACAAAGAAATTAGCCAGGCATGGTGGCACGAGCCTGTATTCCTAGCTACTCCGGAGGCTGAGGCAGGGGAATCTCTTGAACCCAGGAGGCAGAAGTTGCAGCAAGCCAAGATCATGCCACTGCACTCCAGCCTGGGCGACAGAGCAAGACTCTGTCTCAAAAATAAATAATAAATAAACAAACAAACAAACAAATAAAATAACAGGCCCCCAAGGATAGAGGGATGAAACAGGACTCTCTCAAAGTGAAGACCTGTGATGTGCCAGGCACTGTTTACACATGCTATCATTTCATCTTATAATAACCCTATGAAGAAGTTGTTGCTCTCTTTTATTCATTTATTTATTTATTTATTTTAGATGGAGTCTCACTCTGTAGCCTAGGCTGGAATGCAGTGGCGAGATCTTGGCTCACCGCAACCTCTGCCTCCTGGGTTCAAGCGATTATCCTGCCTCAGCCTCCCGAGTAGCTGGGATTACAGGCACATGCCACCACTCCCGGCTAATTTTTGTATTTTTTAGTAGAGATGGGGTTTCGCCATGGCCAGACTGGTCTGGAACTCATGACCTCAGGTGATCCACCCACCTCGGCCTCCCAAAGTGCTGGGATTACAGGAGTCAGCCACTGCGCCCGGCCGGTGTCGTGCCTCTTTTATAGATGCAGTAACTGAAGCTCACAGGGGAAAAAATGGTGTGAATATTTGAATTTAGGTCTGTCCAACTGTGGGACCTACAGGGAGAACAATCCCGGAACTGAAACAAAATCTGGCACAGTTAAGAGAAATATCCTGGATACAGCTTGATGCAAACTACCCTGGAAAGGG
This sequence comes from Theropithecus gelada, assembly GCF_003255815.1. NCBI lineage: Eukaryota > Metazoa > Chordata > Mammalia > Primates > Cercopithecidae > Theropithecus > Theropithecus gelada. Next base: position 63,294,702 of record NC_037684.1, read on the forward strand.
CGGAACCATTGCAGGGACAGAAAACACAGGATTCTAAAATAAGGGGTCACTGGGAATAGAAAGGATTCTTGAGATCAGAATCTCTAAACACTTAGGTTAGAATTTTATTTTTTATGTATGTATGTATGTATTTATTTACAGAGACAGGGTCTTGTCCAGGCTGAAGTGTAGTGGTGCCGTTATGGCTCCCTGCAGCCTCGACCTCCCAGGCTCAAGCGATCCTCCACCTCAGCCTCCCGAGTAGCTGGGACTACAGGCTCCACGCCACCATGCCTGGCTAAATTTGTTCATTTTTTGTAGAGAGGGGGTCACAGTATGTTGCACAGGCTGGTCTCAAGCTCCTGGACTTAAGCAATCCTTCCACCTCGGTCTCCCAAAGTGCTGGGATTACAGTCTACCATGCCTGGTCAGGTTAGAATTTTGAAAGCAAAGTAAGAAATCAGGTCATGGAACCCAGGTATTGATTTTTTGAAACACTTTATAGAAAATGTCCTTTTTGACAGGTTGACATTCTTTACCTCAGCTGTTTGAATTCCCAGGTGTGTTCTTTGGTTTAATTATTAAACATACGATTCAGCAACCTAAATTGGGATCATGCATCCACCGAGCCACATGATGGCAGTGTTTCCTAATTGTTGGGAAAGAATCTGCGTGTAAAGACAAGAAAAACGCTTCTTAAGGAGCGAAACTGTAAACATGAAAAACACAGCATGACCTTCAACGGCTCTCCACTGCCTAAAGAGGGAAAAAATTACATTTCTGTACTCTGTACAGGCCTTTTACAAGAATCAAAGGTAGACCTAGGTTACCGTTCCAAACCATCTCTCCTCCCTCCCTTTTGCAGCCTCCCATCAGCCACTATCTTCTCTGCTCCGTGGACATGCCTAGCTTTTCCTCACTCCTCAATTTTTGCAAATGTCATGCTCTCTGCTTGAAACGTCCTGTTCATGAAGGTCTAAGGTGACAGACACACCTTAGGAAAGTGGCCCCACCGGTTTCCCAGCCCGGAGTGCTGTTGTGAAAGCAGGTCCTCAGCCACCGGGGAGGGCAGGGATCCTGCTTCCTGAGAAGGCTGCTGAAGACTCTGCTCCAAGCTAAACGAATCACCATCTCCCCATGGTGAGGCAGAAATGCAGGGCACTCAGAGCGAAGACCCGGCCCTCTGCGTCTGGGAGTTGTGCTAAGTGATGCTGAGCACCTTCGCAGGATGCTCACGAAGCCAGAAGGGTATCCTAGAGCCTGGGACTGGGGCTGTGCAAGAGTACATTCCTCTTCTACCTCAGGCTCCCTATATTCTTAGCGAAACTTGTCATCTTTTGCTGACGGAATAAAATAGCACAGAGATTAGGAGAATAGACTCCCAAGTTAGATTTCCTGGGGTTGAATTCCAGCTCTACTGTAGGATCCAGCCCTACGGGGCTTAGGGGGTGTTCTCCCCGTGTGCGGAGATGAGACTGTAATAAATACACAAGACAAAGAGATAGAAGAAAAGACAGCTGGGCCCTGGGGACCACTACCATCAAGACATGGAGATCAGTAGTGACCCAGACCGGCTGGGCGTGCTGATATTTGTTGCATACAAGATAAGGGGGCAGGGTAAGGGGCATGGATCTTCTAAGTGATTGACAAGGTGAAGCAAGTCACATGATCACAGGACAAGGGTCCCTTCCCTTTTAGGTAGCCGAAGTAGAGATGGAGAAGGCAACATACGTCAGCGTTTTCTTCTATGCACTGATAAGAAAAATCAAAGACTTTAAGACTTTCACTATTTCTACCTCTATCTACCACGAACTTCAAAGAGGAACCAGGAGTACGGGAGGAACATGAAAGTGGACAAGGAGCATGACCATTGAAGCACAGCACCACAGGGAGGGGTTTAGGCCTCCGGATGACTGCAGGCAGGCCTGGATAATATCCAGCCTTCCACAAGAAGCTGGTGGAGCAGAGTGTTCCCTGACTCCTGCAAGGAAAGGACACTCCCTTTCGCAGTCTGCTAAGTAATGGGTGTCTTCCCAGACACTGGCGTCTCTGCTTGACCAAGGAGCCCTCAAGCAGCCCTTATGTGGGCGTGACAGAAGGCTCACCTCTTGCCTTCTAGGTCACTTCTCACAATGTCCCTTTAGCACCTGACCCTACACCCGCCGGTTATTCCTAGGTTATATTAGTAATGCAACAAAGAGTAATATTAAAAGCTAATGATTAATAATGTTTATAATAATGACTGATAATTGTCCATGATCATCTCTATATCTAATTTGTATTATGACTGTTTTTATTCTAACTATTTTCTTTATTATACTGAAACAGTTTGTGCCTTCAGTCTCTTGCCTCAGCACCTAGGTAATCTTTCGCCCACATTCTACTACTTAGTAACTATATGATCATGAGCAAGTGTGACTCAACCTCTCTGTGCCTCAGTTTCCTCATTTCTACAATGGGGATAATAACAGTAGCTACCTGATGGGTTGTTATAAGAATTAAATGAGTCACTGTGAATACATATGTAAGTAAGTAATGTAGAACGGTGCCCAAATATGACATGTGTTAGAGCTCATTGCCGCTATTTTCTTTTTTTTTTTTTTTTTGAGATGGAGTCTTGCTCTGTCACCCAAGCTGAAGTGCAGTGGCCTGATTTCTGCTCACTGCAAGCTCTGCCTCTCGGGTTCATGCCATTCTCCTGCCTCAGCCTCCCAAGTAGCTGGGACTACAGGCGCCCACCACCATGCCCAGCTAATTTTTTGTATTTTTTTAGTAGAGACGGGGTTTCACCATGTTAGCCAGGATGGTCTCGATCTCCTGACCTTGTGATCTGCCCGCCTCAGCCTTCCAAAGTGCTGGGATTACAGGCATGAGCCACCACGCCTGGCCTCTTTTTTTTTTTTTTTTTTTTTTGAGACAGAGTCTCACTCTGTTGCCCAGGCTGGAATGCAGTGGCACAATTTAGGCTCACTGCAACCTCTGCCTCCCAGGTTCAAGTGATTCTCCAGCCTCAGCCTCCCAAGTAGCTGAGATTACAGGTGCCCGCCACCACATTCAGCTAACTTTTTTGTATTTTTAGTAGAGACGGGGTTCCACTATGTTTGCCAGGCTGGTTTTGATCTCCTGACCTTAAGTAATCCACTCACCTTGGCCTCCCAAAGTGCTGAAATTACAGGTATGAGCCACTGCACCCGGCCTCCATTGCCGCCATTGCTGTGAGTTGAGGAACCTGGCTGGACCCAACAGCACCGCAGCCCTTCCCCACCTGGCTACTTCTGCTAATGCCTCAAGGTCAAGGCAGCACATTGCCCTGGTAAGTTCTCAGTAGCACCACATGGGTTATAAAATGTGAATGGCTATAAAGAGATTCAGTGGAAATTTCTGCTTTTCTTTTTTTTTTTTCCTTTCTTTTCCCTTAGCATTTTCCAAAGTTTGTGCAAAAATGCTGGTCTCCCTGTCTTAACTCTAAAAACAAAAGAGAAGGCCAGGTGCAGTGGCTCACACCCATAATCCCAACACTTTGGGAGGCCCAGGCAAATGGATTACCTGAGGTAAGGAGTTTGAAACCAGCCTAGCCAACCAACATGGTGAAACTCTGTCTATACTAAAAATATAAAAATTAGCCGGATGTGGTGGCGCATGCCTATAATCCCAGCTACTTGGGAGGCTGAGGCAAGAGAATCACTTGAACACAGGAGGGGAGGTTGCAGCGAGCTGAGATCATGCCACTGCACTCCAGCCTGGGCAACAAGAGCAAGAATCCGTCTCAAAAAAATTAAATAAGGCCAGGCGCGATGTCTCACACCTGTAATCCCAGCACTTTGGGAGGCCAAGGCAGGTGGATTACCTGAGGTCAGGAGTTCAAGACCAGCCTGACCAACATGGAGAAACCCTGTCTCTACTAAAAATCCAAAATTAGCCAGGCGTGGTGGCGGGCACCTGTAATCCCAGCTACTTGGGAGGTTGAGGCAGGAGAATTGCTTGAACCTGGGAGGCAGAGGTTGCCGTGAGCCGAGATTGCGCCATTGCACTCCAGCCTGGGCAACAAGAGTGAAACTCCATCTCAAAAATAAAAAATAAAAATAGTAAAATAAAGAAATAAATAAGAATAAATAAATAAAAACAAAAGAAAAGAAAAGGTCAAAATAAGTTTTAGTCATTCAGTCCTTCATACAAAATACTTATAGACAGCTACCATGTGCCAGGTGCCATGCTTAGCGTTTGGGATACAAATGTGAAAAAGATACAGTCTCTCCCCTCCCAGTCTCACAATCAAATTGGAGGATCATGGCATGAAGAAAAGAATTCTCAGCACAAGAACAGGGATACATACACCGTAGAGTGGTGCATGGGAAAAACTGACTCATTCCTCTTAGGACTGCTGGGAGGCTTCACAGAAGAGAAGCCCCTTGTGCTGGGTCTTGAAGGATGAGTAGGAGTTTGCCAGATGGATCTGTGGGCAGGGGCATTCCAGGCAAAGGGAGCAGCTTGTGGAAAATCACAAAGGCATGAACCAACTTGGCACATTGTTTATTGTTTGGGGAGCTATAAATAGCTGCTGTGTGGAGAACCGAGCATGTGTAGGAGGATAATGTAGGATTACGCTGCTGGGCAGCGGGCCCCGTCTGAAAGGCCTTGAAGTCCAGGCTAAGGAATTCAGATATTCCTCCAGAGGCTGATACTACTCCAAAATGTCCACTGAAGTAGCACTCACTAATAATGGAAACTGAATACAGAGGAGAGGCGAGTCATGCCACAATCAGAGGGGCAAGGAGAGTTTGCCTTTTGCATGTGGGAAATTTCTTGGAAATATCTTGTTTTATGTTAAAAATTCATGTAGAATTTTTCATTCTACTTTTTCTTTTTTTTAAGACAGAGTCTCACTCTGTCGCCGAGTACAGTGGCACGATCTTGGCTCACTACAACCTCCACCTCCCAGGTTCACGCCGTTCTCCTGCCTCAGTCTCCCAAGTAGCTGGGACTACAGGCCCCCACAACCACGCCCGGCTAATTTTTTGTATTTTTAGTAGAGACGGGGTTTCACCATGTTAGCCAGGATGGTCTCGATCTCCTGACCTCATGATCCGCCCGCCTCAGCCTCCTAAAGTGCTGGGATTACAGGCGTGAGCCACCGTGCCTGGCCTATTTTTCTTTTTTTTTTTTTTTTTTTGACAGTGGATAAATTTTTATTGAGCCACTTAGTTTACAACATGAGGTAAAAGGAAAAAGTTCTCCTTGACCAGTATTTTACACAGCTGTAGGAAAGTAGTTTAGACTTCACGGATTCATAAGGGATTCCATCTCTCAAAAGCTGGGATCAAGTCAACAAATTTTATTAACTCCTCGAATTTTCCAGTTGACTCTTCCTTTACAATAGTAACAAGTTCTATTATGTAAGTTTCTTCAAAGCCAAGTTTTATCATAGTTACTAATATCGTTAGAGCTGAACTATTTCAATCAATATCCACTAATTCCACTTCAAAAATGGGTTTTGCATTTGGTGGAATTTTGGCATCAGGCTGTCCTTTCTTTCCATAAGCCCATTCTGGTTCAATCTCCAGTCCAGCCTCTTCTCCTTTACTCATAGTCAAGAGGGCTTCATCCCGTCCTCTGACAACTTTGCCTACTCCAACCTTAAAACTTAAAGTCTTGGCATTTTTCTTCTTCTTTGCACTTGTTTGAATATTAGTATCAAAAACAGTCCCATCTTGTAGTGTTCCTGTATACCAGCAGTGAACAACATCTCCCCTTTTGGGAAAGTTGGTTTTATCTCCCTTTTTCAGAACAGATTTAGTATATTTTGGTGGACCCTTATCCAGGGTCTCTTCAGACTTGGTTTCTTTGGGTTTATCTTCATTAAGCTTCACATTTTTTAACTTGCTCACTTTACTTATACTTTCAGTACCCTTAAAATGCTTAGTTTCAAAAAGATGGTTATAGGCTGTAACCAAGTGGTCCTTGTTAGCTGTCTCGGCCACACGTTTAATGTTTCCTAATAATTTATGTTTTGCAAGAAACGAATCTGAACCGTGTTCCTGCAGAAACTTGATAATACCCTTCTTGGGCAGCTGCTCACTGTGCACCATGCCCGGCTAATTTTTGTACTTTTAGTAGAGACGGGGTTTCACCATGTTGGCCAGGCTGGTCTCGAACTCCTGACCTCAGGCGGTCCTCCACCGCACCCGGCCTAAATGTGTCTTACCTGGCATATTCTATTAACAGTCTAGGCCAGGCACGGTGGCTCACGCCTATAATCCCAGCACTTTGGGAGGCCGAGACGGGCGGATCACAAGGTCAGGAGATCGAGACCCCCCCGGCTAACATGGTGAAACCTTATCTCTACTAAAAATACAAAAAAAATTAGGCCGGGCGCGGTGGCTCAAGCCTGTAATTCCAGCACTTTGGGAGGCCAAGACAGGCGGATCACAAGGTCAGGAGATCGAGACCATCCTGGCTAACACGGTGAAAACCCCGTCTCTACTAAAAAAAAATACAAAAAGCTAGCCAGGAGAGGTGGTGGACGCCTGTAGTCCTAGCTACTCGGGAGGCTGAGGCAGGAGAATGGCGTGAACCCAGGAGGCGGAGCTTGCAGTGAGCTGAGATCCAGCCACTGCACTCCAGCCTGGGCAATAGAGCGAGACTTCGTCTCAAAAAAAAAAAAAATTAGCCGGACGTGGTGGTGGGTGCCTGCAGTCCGAGCTGCTGGGGAGGCTGAGCCAGGAGAATAGCGTGTACCTGGGAGGCGGAGCTTGCAGTGAGCCGAGATCGCACCACTGCACTCCAGCCTGGGCGACAGAGTGAGACTCTGTCTCAAAAAAAAAAAAAAAAAAATAGTCTGGGACTTTGGTCAACATCTATATCAAAGTTGTGAGTTGTAAGCCATGGGCACTAACTCTGACTTATTTACAGAAAGAAATGATTTATTACAGGATACTGCATAGTTCACAAAATCACCAAGAAACCTACGGAGCCAAGATTGGCAGGAGCACAGACGGCCACAAGCCTAAATAGGTTGCTAAAGCCACTGTTGTCACCACAGGACACTAGATGTCGCTGCTGGCAGCCCTCTGTGACCACTGGGCCTGGAAACCTCTGCGGTGCCTCAGAAATTTTCTCTGCTTCTGCGCCCTCACATCCACATCCAGTGATCCTGACCAACAGAACCTAGGCCACCTGCTCTCATCCTAGCTGGAAGGGGTGGCAGGAAGAGTGAGAACCTGGTGCAGTCAGTGTCTACAGGCAGATGGATTCTGCCTCCCTTCAAAAATAATAAGGTGGGCCCAGGCACAGTGGCTCACACCTGGAATCCCAGCACTTTGGGAAGCCGAGGCAGGTGGATCACCTGAGGTCAGGAGTTTGAGACCAGCCTGGCCAACATGGCAAAACCCCGTCTCTACTAAAAATATAAAAATTATCCGGATGTGGTAGCATGCACCTGTAATCCCAGCTACTTGGGGAGACTGAGGTTGGAGAATCGCTTGAACCATGGAGGCAGAGGTTGCAGTGAGCTAAGATGGTACCACTGCACTCTAGCCTAGATGACAGAGTGAGACTCCATCTCAAAAAAAAAAAAAAAAAAAAAAAAAAATTAATAAGGTGGAAAATTTCTGAAACAAAAGGCTTCAGATGCAAGAGGGCCAAAAATATCTTAAAACTGTGTAAGCCCGGCCGGGCACAGTGGCTCATGCCTGTAATCCCAGCACTTTGGGAGGCCGAGGCGGGCGGATCACGAGGTCAGGAGATCGAGACCATCCTGGCTAACACAGTGAAACCCCATCTCTACTAAAAATGCAAAAAATTAGCTGGACGTGGCGGTGGGCACCTGTAGTCCCAGCTACTTGGGAGGCCGAGGCAGGAGAATGGCACGAACCCGGGAGGCGGAGCTTGCAGTGAGCCGAGATCATGCCACTGCACTCCAGCCTGGGCGACTGAACGAGACTCCGTCTCAAAAAAAAAAGAAAAAAAGAAAAAACTGTGTAAGCCCAACTAAAATGAAGTATTAGAATAGGAATGAGATTACAGTTAGACCTGGTGACTTTTTTTCTTTTTTTTCTGAGACGGAGTCTCCTCTGTTGCCCAGGCTGGAGTACAGTGGCGCCATCTCAGCTCACTGCAACCTCCACCTCCCAGGTTCAAGCAATTCTCCTGCCTCAGCCTCCTGAGTAGCTGGGATTACAGGTGCCAGCCACCACGCCCGGCTAATTTTTGTATTTTTAGTAAAGACGAGGTTTCACCATGTTGGCCAGGCTGGTCTTGAACTCCTCACCTCGTCCCCCCAACTCGGCCTCCCAAAGTGCTGGGATTACAGGCATGAGCCACCGCGCCAGGCCAGACCTGGTGAGTTATTAAAAGCACAGTTCCTGAGTTCCAACTCCCACCATTTCCAGGCATCTATAAAAAGGGGGCAATGCTTCAAAGGATGGTTGGTGAGATTTCAGTGAATTAAAGCTTGGAAAGGACCCAGCACCACTCCAGGCACAGGGCAGGCATCCTACAAATGTAGGTTCCCGTCCATTTCATCACATTTTCTGGCCACGGGTAGCCACCCCTTCATCTCTATGCCAGTCCAATTCTACTCCAAGTCACTGTGCCCCTCCTGTCTGGATTTGTGAGGGGCAGTCAGACCAGAAGGGGCCACAGGGTGATATCTGTCATCTCCCTGCTGCTATACCAACCTCTCAGCTACCTGAGTAGCTGAGTAGCTTCCCTTTGTCTGCCTTCCCAGCCCCAACCTGAGACCTGGGCATCTGACTTGAAGGACACAGGCTCTTAGTGGACATGATAACAACGCCCACATCAGCCCTTAGGGCTGCAGCAGCCCTGCCTGGCCAGAGTCGCTACCTCCCCAGGGAATGTCAACCACGACCAGAAGCCAAGGCGGGAGGGGACAGGAAGTCAGATAACAGGTTTTCTGCAGGGATGTAAATTACACATCTTGGAGAATCTAACATTTGCAAGGCGGAGTTTTGGGGGCCAAGAAAGCAAATGGTGCCTGTTTTCTTGGCCCAAGGCAGAAATGCCTTTGTGAACACTGGGAGGAGTTACGTGGGGGCTAAGCCCTGAGAAAGCCCCAAAGCCATAGGAGGGCCCAGACACTGAAGAGGCTGCGACTGGCTGCAGTGGATGCCACACAAACCTCTTCCTGTCCTTGCACAGGGTGGATCTTGTCCCTCCCAGTGTGCTCCTTTCTGTACCTCTTGTTGGCCATGAATCTCCTTTGCCCCGTCCACGTCTCCATGCCATTTCCTCTGCAGAGCCTTCTCCTGCCTCTCCCCTACTGTCCAAACATTTTAAGTGCTGGGCAGCCTCTCTTCCTTAGGGTTCCTTCCCTCTATCCCATTCAAAGAGCTGTACCCAGCTTTGTCTACCTCCATCTCAAGCTTTCATCCTATCTCTCTCTCCTCTGTTCATAGTCAGGAGTCCCTTGCAATGAGACCGATTCCGGTTTAAAATGCATTTGTGAGGGAGGGTGTCAGGGTCTCACCTGGAGGGAAGTCACACCTGCACAGGCCTACAGAGAGGTGAGACGGGGCCTCAGGCATCTCATCAACTGGGTGCATAGAAAGAACACCCTTATTTATTTATTTATTTATTTTTTTGAGATGGAGTCTCCTTCTGTCACCCAGGCTGGAGTGCAGTGGCGCAATCTCCATGCACTGCAACCTCCGCCTCCCGGGTTCAAGCGATTCTCCTGCCTGAGCCTCCCAAGTAGCTGGGATTACAGGCACATGCCTCCATGCCCGGCTAATTTTTTGTATTTTAGTAGAGACGGGGTCTCCCCTTGTTGCCCAGGCTGGTCGTGAACTCCTGAGCTCAGGTGATCCACCTGCCTCAGCCTCCCAAAGTGCTGGGATTACAGGCGTGAGCCACCGCGCCCAGCGAGCACCCTGATTCATGGGTCATCAGCTTCCCCCCTTCCCTGGGCCCAGGGATCTGGGAGATAGGAAGTTGATGCCACAGCCCCAGTAGCTGATGTTTCAGGACAGTGGCCAGTGAGTGCTGAACACAGTGAGCAGCAGGGTGGGCTGAGACCTGAGCTCCACGACTCATAAAGCCCTGCTGTTCTTGCATGGCGTGTGGTTTCTGGGTTTATTTCCCTGTTCTCCTTGAGGAGAGTATATTTATTCCCTGAGTATGCAGGTTGTAGGGCTCAGGGCTGAAAGCATTCCCCGTCCTTACAGAAATGCTAGGGATATGAAAAAGTGCACAGGAGTCTCGAACTCCTGACCTCAGGTGATCCACCCTCCTTGACCTCCCAAAGTGCTGGGATTACAGGCGTGAACCACTGCGCCCTGCCCAAGAGTGTTGACTAAACCATCTAGAACTGCCTGTTGGTGCCTGAAGGGACTTGAGGAGGTTGTAAAACCAAAGATTACTCTGAAGGGGACTCTTCTTGGGAATCTGGTGAGGTTTTTCTGTTTATTACTAGTAATATGATTTATTCTGATTTTTACCACCAATTCCTCCCTCCCCCCCTAAACATATACCGCCCAAGGAGCAAGAAGAAACACCTACACTGTGTGTGAAGAACCTGGCATTCTATCATATCTGGCACGGGCATCGGTGTAGCAGCAACGAATGAACGTGTGTCTCTCTTCCCCAGCCTCGATGACTACTGCTCCATTCTAACTGGTCTTCCTGCTCAGTGTGGATCCCACAGTGTTGACAGAACCAGCTTCTAGTTTCGGCAAGGAAACGGGGCTGATTCTCAGGCAGGAGGAGGCAGAGTACGTATGACTCAATCCCTCTTTGCCTTTAATGAGAGTGACGGAGAAGATTTTCCCTTTAAGAAGGGGGATATCCTGAGAATCTATAAAAGCCTGAAGAGCAGTCATGGAACACAGAGGACAGCAAAGGCAAGAAAGGGGTGATTCCAGTTCCTTACGTCGAGAAGTAGAGACCTGCCTCTGCCTCAGTATTGGCTCTGATTGGATGTTTGGAACTGGTAAAGATCTCTGGGTTAATGTGAGTGGTCAGAGGGCAGGAGAGTATAATGGCAAATGAAGTTACTTCCTATTCACTCACGTCCCTCTGATAGAGCAACAGAACCCACTGAGGATGGTAGCTCAACAAACAGTTTTGCTGATGTATGGGAACAATGGCTTTATGGTTTTTGCAGCTGCCATCTATACAGTTTTTCTACAGACATCCAAGCCAGTCTCGCCTCATTCTGTTCCTTGTGAGCTTCCGGAACAGAATTACTCCATTCCTAGTCTCAGTTCATCATGGTCAAGGTATAAAACTAGAGAGCTGGTCAGGTACGGTGGCTCACGCCTGTAATCCCAGCACTTTGGGAGGCCGAGGCGGGTGGATCACAAGGTCAGGAGATCAAGACCATTCTGACTAATACGGTGAAACCCCGTCTCTATTAAAAATACAAAAAATTAGCCGGGCGTGGTGGCGGGCGCCTGTAGTCCCAGCTACTTGGGAGGCTGAGGCAGGAGAATGGCGTGAACCTGGGAGGCGGTGCTTGCAGTGAGCTGAGATCGCGCCACTGTACTACAGCTTGGGCAACACAGCGAGACTCCGTCTCAAAAAAAAAAAAAAAAGTGGAGAGTTTTATGTGTTAACTTCTTTATTTTACTTTATTTATTTATTTATTTATTTTGAGATGGAGTTTCACTCTTGTCACCCAGGCTGGAGTACAATGGCACAATCTTGGCTCACTGCAACCTCTGCCTCCCGCATTCAGGTGATTCTTCTGCCTTAGCCTCCAGAGTAGTTGGGATTACAGGTGCCTGCCACCACGCCTGGCTAATTTTTTTTTTTTTTTTTTTTTGGTGTACTTTTTAGTAGAGACGGAGTTCCACCATGCTGGTCAGGCTGGTCTCGAACTCTTGACCTCAGGTGATGCACCCACCTCAGCCTCCCAAAGTGCTGGGATTACAGACGTGAGCCACCGCACCCGGCCATATGTGTGAACTTCTGAATTGGCTGATTTTAGGTGGTAGTAGCTATGCCTGAGTGTATAGAAGGTATAGCTATCTTGCTCTCTCATTCTTAGATGGTGCAAATCAGCCTGTGGAAAACTGACGGGAGCGGTGCTCACTGCTCATTCCGATTTATTTCACGGTTTTCTTTTCTCATTCTGAAACCATTCTATCAAATGGCAATACACTGTTTCTGTCCACCCCCATGAAGTAATCATGTACCACACGAATAATACACAATGAGATTGCTTTTCCACTTATAAAACATGACCAGTTATGACTCATTCTGACATTTCAAAGCCTAAGAATTCCAGGGGCACTACTAGAAGCATCTGTCTACCTTTCCAGCATGATTCATGCATTCGCTTCAGATTCTGTTAACCCTTGCCATTCTTTTTTTCCCAAACCTGGAAGTAGGTTAACTGTAAGATAAGTATATCTTTTAATTCCAAATGACAGGCAGGACGTGCAGGTCACTTTACTCAGTGCCTGGCATTAAGCTTGTGGTGGACCCACTACGTGGACAGTTAAACTCCCAGCCTTCTGCCTTCCCCCAAGGGTCACACCATGTTCACGTTCACCTTGCTACAGCCGCTAAACAGACTTGACTCAGCTTTCCCTTCAGAGTCATGAGACAGCTGCCACTGTTCCAAATCTCCTGCCCTCACAAGGAAACACCCACGACAGGAAGGTAACAAGCACAGCTCCTCTTCTACAGCCCTTTTTTTTTTTGAGAAGGAGTCTCACTCTATCACACAGACTGGAGTGCAGTGGTGTGAACTCAGCTCACTGCAACCTCCGCCTCCCAGGTTCAAGTGATTCTCCTGCCTCAGCCTCCCGAGTAGCCGAGATTACAGGCGCCCGCTAATTTTTGTATTTTTAGTACAAAAGTTAGTTAGCCCGCTAACCCATGCCTGGCAAATTTTTTATTTTTAGTAGAGGCAGGGTTTCACCATGTTGGCCAGGCTGGTCTCGAACTCCTGACCTCAAGCGATCCACCTGCCTCGGCCTCCCAAAGTGCTGGGATTACAGGTGTGAGTCGCCATGCCCAGCCCATGGCTTTCTTACGTTCTGTGTCTGTGTCTTTTCTCTTCTTATAAGGACACCAGCCATATTGGATTAAGGGCATGCCCTACTCTGACATGACCTAATCTTAATTTATTACATCTGCAATGACCCTATTTCCAAGTAAGACCACCTTCTGGGATACCGGGGGTTAGAACTTCAACCTTTCTTTCGGAGGACACAATTCAACACATAACAGGGGGTGTGAGACGCCCTTGTATAATGAATAGTCTCTGCATTACCTAAATCCAAAGATTTTCTGTAGTTTATGACCCAAAAGTCCTTTTTTTTCTTTTCTTTTTTTTTTTTTTTTTGAGACAGTGTCTCGCTCTGTCACCCAGGCTGGAGCGCAATGGTGTGATCTCGGCTCACTGCAACCTCTGCCTCCCGGGTTCAAGCGATTCTCCTGCCTCAGCCTCCTAAGTAGCTGGTTTTACAGGTGCACGCCACCACACTCAGCTAATTTTTGTATTTTTAGTAGAGACGGGGTTTCACCATGTTGGCCAGGTTAGCCTCCAACTCCTGACCTCAAGTGATCCTCCCATCTCGGCCTCCCAAAATGCTGGGATTACAGGCGTGAGCCATGCACCCGGTCCCAAAAGTCCTTCTGATATAGGACTCTGCTATTATAGGAGTTCAAACCAGTCCAACTGAACAAGCATCACACATCTCTTCCACAGTCTCATCCCCTCCTTACCTAAAACTCCTTGTCTCCAGGAGCAACCTAGAAAATTTATATGATCACCAAAGAGCAGTTTTATCTCCTTCTAACCAAAGTCCTTTTTCAGAAGAGGGTCTTGTATAACTTTGAATAACAGAAGTGTGTTTGCATAATTCAAGAGCCAGCATGAGAAGTTTCCCAAAATTAAAGAACAGTCTTCTTTCAAAATGCATTCTTGCCATCCACCTGGACAACACAGCAAGACCCCATCTCTACAAAAAAATTTTTTTACTTATCTGGGCATGCTGGTAGACACTTGTGGTCCTTGCTACTTGGGAGGCTGAGGCAGGAGGATCCCTTGAACCCAGGAGTTCAAGGCCACAGTGAGCTGTGACAGTGCCACTGCACTCCAGCCTAGGTGACAGAGCGACGAGAGCCTGTCTCAAAGGGAAAAAAAAAAAAGTGTTCTTGCCAGACTGAGGAACATTCAGGGTGGTGGTAGTTGTTTTAATATGTGAAAATGTAGCTTTTAAACAACAGTATTTTGGCCAGGCACAGTGGTTCACACCCATAATCCCAGCACTTTGGGAGGCCGAGGTGGGCCAATCACTTGAGGTCAGGTGTTTGAAACCAGCCTCGCCAACATGGTGAAACCCTGTCTCTACTAAAAATACAAAAATTAGCTGGGCATGGTGGTGGGTGCCTGTAATCTCAGCTACTCGGGAGGCTGAGGCAGGAGAATCACTTGAACCCGGGAGGCGGCGGTTGCAGTGAACCGAGATTGTGCAACTGCACTCCGGCCTGGGCGACAGAGCCACACTCCATCTCAAAAAAATAAAATATACTTGGTAGGTTAAAGCAGGAGAATCACTTGAACCCGGGAGGCAGAGGCTGCGGTGAGCCAAGATTGTGCCATTGCATTCCAGCCTGGGCAACAAGAGCAGAACTCTTTCTCAAAACAAATACAAATAAAATAACACTGTTTGGTTGCATCAGCTGTGCCCGATCAGCTGAACTTCCTCCCGGTCCCTGCCCCACTTTCTGAGTATGCTTAATGTATGGAGCCTGTCACCACCTGAATGCCCTAATTTAACCTAATCCCACTCCAAGCATTCCAGCTTCTCAGAGCTGTGACAACCTCCCCTTTCTGCCCCTTCCTGGTGCCTGCAACCCGCCTGACATCATCCTCTCCCAACCAGGCTGAATTGTTTGGTTCTGTTTTCGCTGTAGGGGTGACCATTATAGCATGATCTTAACTCATTATTTGTTGGCTTTTAATTTAAATCATACAATTTATGCAGGTAGAAAATCCAAGCAGTGCAGAAAGACATTAAATGAAAGGCCTGCAGTAGATAATATTTGGAGCAGCCAATGAGGCCTCTTTGTCACCAGCATCAAACCCCTGTGTATCTATTATCCTGCCCCACCACTCGGGCCTCAGTGACAGCTCTCCTTAGTCATAGCCCTAAACTGGGGGTGGGTATGAACAATAGACAATATAAGTCAGCTGCATTTCTGAATGGATTTTCAAACCTCTAACAAAAGCGAACTTCTGAAAGCCAAAATGTGATTCTAGATGGCAAGAGTCAGGCCATAGAGGAGAGAAAAGATTTTTTGAATTTCGAAGGTTTGACTTTCAACACCAACAGCCAACGTTTCCATGATGGCAGATCATAGAGGTGACTGCCTAAGGCTGAGTCCAGAGACGAGACAATAATCCAGGGCTAGCCTCACTGCATTGCAGAATGAGATACAGTTCCACTGGGGAAAGAGACAGGAGGATCAGAAAGTGAGTCATTGGCGTGGTTCATTGTAAAAGGGATCAGAGCTCTGCCCACTGATAGGGTCGAACTTCTGGGAACAAGGATGATTGAATGTGCATGGGGTTGGGGTTGAACAGAGCAGAAAGGGTTGTGCTTTGCTTCTCAGGTGAAGGGCAGGCAAAAGACATCAGGGAGACGCCCTTGCAGCAGCAGGCACCGGTGACAGAAGGCAGGGATGACAGCTGGTGTGTGGGCAAAGGGAGCCGAAGAAAAACTCTGCATCTCCCATCACCCCAAAGAGCAGCAAGAGAGTTATCTAAAGATTCCTGCATCCTCAGAGGTTTGTGGAAGAGGTAAGGTTGAGCCAGCAGACACAGAGGCATGGTACATGGGGCAGGGGGCATGCAGGGTGACCTGTGCTACCAGGAGCCTGCAGAACAGAAAGAAGTATGGACAGCTCAGGGGAGGAAGAGAGAGAAGGAGAAGCAGACCCTGTGAGGAGAAGGCCCCACTCCAAACAGATACATCATCCCCAAGAGAAGCAGGGAGAAAAGGGAAGGGAAAGAATCCAGAATGGATGGAGGCCAAAAAGGACAGAAAATCTAGCAGTGACTGGTGATTCAGAGTCGGCCAGGTGGTTTTCGGCTGTTGGTGATAACGTGTGCACCAGAGCATTGCCAGGGTCTGGTAGAGAGAACTAAGCAAAATTCCCGTGTGAGCCCTGGGGCTGTGGAACACCTTGTCTGCTCCTTGGGAACCTCCTTCCCTCCACCCACCTCCCAGCACCAGGAGCTGAGATTGCATCAGTGGAGGGGCAGCTGTGGTTCCCCGTCCTGGGCTCTGTCCATAAGGTAGGACAGACATCTGGACTAGTGATGGCCAGGGGATGGGAGCACAGAGGAAGGAGTCCAG
The DNA here is from genome assembly GCF_003255815.1 of Theropithecus gelada. Lineage (NCBI taxonomy): Eukaryota > Metazoa > Chordata > Mammalia > Primates > Cercopithecidae > Theropithecus > Theropithecus gelada. The sequence goes on from NC_037684.1 coordinate 63,311,012, forward strand.
AGTTACAGAGGGACTTAGAACTGCAGGTAAGTGCCTTTTTCTACAGGGAATGGAGCAGCCCACCCTGAAAGAAGTCATTCTGTTCTGTTTTGTTTGGAACAGCGTCTCGCTGTGTCATCCAGGCTGGAGTGCAATGGCCCAGTCTTGGCTCACTGCAACCTCCACCTCCAGAGCTCAAGCGATCCTCCCACCTCAGCCTCCCAAGTAGCTGGGACTACAGTCATGAGCCACCACACCTGGCTAGCTTTTGTATTTTTTGTACAGATGGAGTTTCGCCATATTGCCCAAGGCTGGTCTCGAACTCTTGGGCCCAAGCAATTTACCCACCTCGACCTCCCAAGGCGCTGGAAGTACAGACGTGAGCCACTGTGCCTGGCCAGGAAAGAAGTAATGTTTAAACTGAGATCTGAAGGATGAAGAGATTTTTACCTTTTTAAACATTTAATTGTATTATTTATTTATTTATTTATTTAAAGTAGAAATAGAGATGGGGGTCTCACTATGTTGCCCAGGCTGGTCTTGAGCTTAACTGATCTGTCCACCTCAGTTCCCCAAAGTGCTGGGATTACAGGCATAAGCCACCATGCCTGGCCATTTAATTCTTTTATTTTATTTATTTATTTTTTTGAGACAGAATCTTGCTCTGTCGCCTGCCCAGGCTGAAGTGCAATGGCACAATCTCTGCTCACTGCAACCTCTGCCTCTCGGTTTCAAGCGATTCTTCTACCTCTGCCTCCTGAGCAGCTTGAGATTACAGGCGTGCACCACCACGCCCAGCTAATTTTTGAATTTTTAGTAGAGACGGGGTTTCACCATGTTGGCCAGCCTGGTCTCAAACTCCAGACCTCGTGATCTGCCCGCCTCAGCCTCCCAGAGTGCTGGGATTACAGGCGGGAGCCACCGTGCCCAGCCCTTTTATTTTTTAAATTGGCAAATAATTATTTATGTATTTGTGAGGTACAGTGTGATGTTTTAATATATGTGTAGTTATGGGATGATTAAATAAAGCTAATTAACATATCCATCACCTCAGATACATTTTTTTGTGGTGGTGCAAATATTTAAAATCTATTCTCTTAGCAGTTTTGAAATTTACATCATTGTTACTAACTTTAGTCACCATGCTACATAATCAATCTGGAAAGCTTATTCCTCCTGTCTAACTAGAACCTTGTACCCTTTGACGTGTGTCTCCCACTCTCACTCCCTTGCTTGCCTGCTTGCCCGTAGCCTCTGGTAACCACCATTCTACTCTCGATTTCTATGAATTTGACTTTTCTTTTTTTTTAGATAGAGTCTCGTTCTGTTGCCCAGAGGCTGGAATGCACTGGCACGATCTCAGCTCACTACAACCTCCGCCTCCCAGATTCAAGCAATTCTTCTGCCTCAGCCTCCCGAGTAGCTGGGACTACAGGCACACGCCACCACACCTGGCTAATTTTCATATTTTTAGTAGAGACAGGGTCTCACCATGTTGGACAGGCTGGTCTCGAACTCCTGACCTCGTGATCCGCCCACCTCAGCCTCCCAAAGTGCTGGGATTACAGGCTTGAGCCACCACAACGGGCTGAATTTGACTTTTCTAGATTCCACATATAAGTAAGATCATGACGTGTTTGTCTTTCTGTGCCTGGCTCATTTGAAAGATGAGTAGATTCTAAACCGGGGGAAGATGAGGACTACCAAGATGATCATGAAGGCCAGTGGAGCAGCATACAGGTCAGGGACAGAGGGGCAAACTGGGACCATGAAGGCAGAGCCGAGCAGACAGTGCCAGCCACAGGAGGATGATGCAGTCACCCGAAATGTGTCCCATCATCTGAGCTGTCCCTCATTCCCAAGCTCCCACATGTTCACGGAGGCCCATCCTGACACACATGCTGCCTTTGAAGGTCTGGAGAAATACCTGAGACACGCGTGGGCAGTGTTGACTTCCCTCCACCCCAGATGTAGGTGCTCCTAGACTGGGAACCTCATCAGCTCTTCCTGGAGTGGACAGCAATCACGTGGGGGTTCTCCAGCTGATGGAGTGTTCTCAGCCTCGGGCCAAAATGCCTAAAAGTGGGATGGCTGGTGGCAGCTGTCTTTGGGCTCTAACCAGCTCCTGGGGCAGCAGGTTCCCATGGAGCCTGATGGACAGAGGTCAGGATCCCGTAGGGGAGGGCAACATGGCAGGATGAAGGCTGGGCATGGAGCCCTCCTTACTGGGGCTCTCAAGGGCAGGCATGTTACAGATCAGGACATTGCAGGTCAGTCACCAGCTGCGGGACTTGGGGGAACATGGTCATCCATCCTGGGGACATACACAGATGGGCAGTGGGGGACAGCAAAAGTCCCAGGAGGTCAGACACCCCTAATCCCTTCAACAGTGCCCTGGCCTGGCCCTAGCAGCTCTCAAACCCTCCACACACAACATCGCAGGGTGGTCTCAAACCTGCTGAGTTCCTGTGCCTGCTTCTCCAGCTTGTTCTCCACACTGTACCATGTAGTGTCACTCACATTGCAGGCCGGAGGGAAGGGTGGCTCAGCACTCGCAAGGTTGCTCCCACCCCTGCCTTTGTCCTGAGAGCCCAACAGACACTTCCAGCCACACTCCTTGGGGGTCTCTCACCTGCTTGCTGTTCCTGATCATGTTTCTGTACCTTGACTTCCAGAGCAGTCAACCTTTTTTTGCAAGCTTCCACCTGAAAGATAGGGGAACTCAGTCCCCAAGAGTCAGTTCCCCCCACTCCCCACCAGCCTCACTCCAAGCCAGGCTCACCCTGGGAATTCAGTGGCAGAACCTCACTCACATTGCTTGATGTGAAAGGGCTGAAAAGTTTTCAGGGCCTGCAGGTCCAGCTATGTGGAGAACCTGATCAGGTGGGAATGTGTTTGGGGTGATCAGAGCTGAGACTCATCAGGTGGCCTCTGTGCCAGCACTGAGCAGGGCACTCACACACAGTGTCTCCTTCAGTCCTCACAGTCACCCAGTGGGGCAGGCACTATCATAGTCCTGATGTTATAGAGGATGAAACTAAGGCTCAGAGAGGTAACATGATCTGTCCATGTTGTACAACTAGTAAGAAAGAGCTGGGATTCAAGGCTCTGGTGTGTTTGACTACAAAACACCTAGTGCCTCCTCATGGATCCATCACCATCATCATCACAGTCCAACACTTCCCTCATGTCTGTCCCACAGTTGCCACACAACTGACCCAAAGCTGCCCTCGTCACTGTCCCCAAACACTCTGCCATAATTGCCTGTATTAGTTCATTCTTGAACTGCTATAAAGAAATACCTAAGACTGGGCAATTTATAAAGAAAAGAGGTTTAATTGGCTCATGGTTCTGCAGGCTGTACAGGAAGCATGGTGGCACCTGCTTAGCTTCTGGGAGGCCTCAGGAAACTCACAATCATGGCAGAAGGCAAAGGGAAAGCAAGGCATCTTACATGGCTGAAGCAGGAGAAAGAAACTGGGGGGAGGTACCGGCCAGGTGCAATGGCCCACGCCTATAATCCCAGCACTTTGGGAGGCCGAGGCAGGTGGATCACGATGTCAGGAGTTCCAGACCAGCCTGGCCAACATGGTGAAACCTTGTCTCTACTAAAGATACAAAAAAATTAGCTGGGCACAGTGGTGAGCACCTGTAATCCCAGCTACTTGGGAGGCTGAGGCAGGAGAGTCGCTTGAACCTTGGAGGCAAAGGTTGCAGTCAGCCAAGATCACACCATTGCACTCCAGCCTGGGTAACAGGACAAGACTCTGTCTTGAAAAAAAAAAAAAAGAAAAGAAAAAGTAGGGGAAGGTACTACACACTTTTATACAGAAAAGAGGTTTAATTGGTTCACACACTATCATAACAGCAGCACCAAGGAGAATGGTGTTAAACGATGAGAAACTGCCTCCATGATCCAATCACCTCCCACTAGGCCCCACATCCAACACTGGGAATTACAATCAAATATGAGATTTGGGTGGGGACATAGATCCAAACCATATTATTCCACCCCGGCCCCTCCCAATCTCATGTCCTTTTCACATTTCAAAATATAAGCATGCTTTCCCAATAGTCCTCCAAAGTCTTAACTCATTCCAATACTAACTCAAAAGTCCACAGCCCAAAATCTCATCTGAGACAAGGCTAGTACCTTACACCTGTGAGCCTGCAAAAATCAAAAACAAGTTAGTTATTCCCAAGATACAATGGGGATATATGCATTGGATAAATATTCCCATTCCAAAAGGGAGAAATCAGCCAAAATAAAGGGGCTCTAGGATGCACGCAAATCTGAAACCCAGCAGGGCAATCATTAAATCTTAAAGCTTCACAGTAATCTCCTTTGACCCCATGCCTCACATCCAGGGCACACTGCTGTGAGGGGTGGCCTCCCAAGGTCTTGGGCAGTTCCACCCCTGTGGCTTTGCAGGGTTCAGCCCCTGCAACCACTCTCATGGGCTGGTGTAGCTTTTCCAGGCACAGGGTGCAAGCTCCTAGTGGATCTACCATTCTGGAGTCTGGAGGATGGTGGCCCTCTTCTCACAGCTCTACTAGGCAGTGGCCCAGTGGGGACTTTGTGTGGGGGTTTCAGCCCCACTTTTCCCCTCCACACTGCCCTAGGAGAAGTTCTCTATAAGGGCTCCACCCCTGCAGCAGGCTTCTACCTGAACATCCAAGGTTTTCCATATATTCTCTGAAATCTAGGTGGAGACTCCCAAGCCTCAACTCTTGTATTCTGTGCACCTGCAAGCTTAACATCACATGGAAGCCACCAAGACTTATGACTTGCACACTCTGAAGCAGTAGCCCAGGCTGTACCTTGGCCCTTTTTACCCACATCTGGAGCTAGATGCAGAGACCAGTGTCTCAAGGCTGTGTAAGACAGTAGGGCCCTGGGCCTGGCCCAGGAAACCATTCTTCCCTCCTAGGCCTCCAGGCCTGTGATAGGATGGGCTGCCATGAAGGTCTCTAAAATGCCTTCAAGGTTTTTTTTCCCATTGTCTTCACTATTAGCACTTGCCTTCCTTTCAGTTATGCAAATTTCTGTGACCTGCTTGAATTCCTCCCCTGAAAATGGGCTTTTCTTTTCTACAACATGGCACAGCTGCAAATTTTCCAAACTTTTATGCTCTGCTTCCCTTTTAAATGTAAGTGCTAGTTTTAGATCATTTCTTTGCTCATGCATATGAATATGTGCTGTTAGAAGCACCCAGGTCACATCTTCAACACTGCTGCCTAGAAATTTCTTCTACCAGATACCTTAAATCATCTCTCTCAAGTTCGAAGTTCCATAGATCCCTAGGGCATGGGCACAATCCAACCAAAATTTTTGCCGAGGTATAAAAAAAGTACCTTTGCTCCTGTTCACAATAAGTTTCTCATCTCCATCTGAGATCTCATCGGTCTGGCCATCTCTGTCCATATCACTACCATCATTTGGGTCACAACCATTCAACAAGTCTCTAAAAAGTTACAAACTTCCCCTCATCTTCCTGTCTTCTGAGCCCTCCACACTTTTCCAACCTCTGCCCATTACCAAGTTCCAAAGTCGCGCCCACATTTTCAGGTATCTTTATGGCAATGCCCCACATCTTGGTACCAATCTTCTTTATTAGTTTGTTCTCACACTACTATAAATACCTGAGACTGGGTAATTTATACACAAAAGAGGTTTAATTGGTTCACAGTTCTGCGGGCTATACAGTGAGGATGGTGGCATCTGCTTGGCTTCTCGAGACCCCTCAGGAAACTTACAATCATGGCAGAAGGTAAAGGGGAAGCATGGCATCTTACATGGCCAATGCAGGAGCAAAAGAGAGCAGGGAGGTGCTACATACTTTTAGACAACTAGATCTCACGTGAACTCACTACCATGACAGAAGTACCAAGGGGGATGGTGTTAAACCATGAGAAACTGCTCCCATGATCCAGTTACCTCCCAGCAGGCCTTCAGCATTGGGGATTGCAACTGAACATGAGGTTTGAGCAGGGACAGATTCAAACAACATCACTGCCCCACCATTGCTCCAACACTTTTGCAAGATTTTTTTCTTGCAAAAAAAAAAAGACTTTTTCTCTGACCATCCATTACTAAACCTGTACCTCACCATTACCACCACACCACTGCACCCCCTTATTTCTGTCTTCTCTGTCCACCTCTGTGACCCTCATTTTGGGATCTGACCACACAGATGACAAACAGAAGTAGGAAGCCGAAGTCCAGGGACAGTAGGAGGAGGCAGGGCCCAGAGTGGAGATGCTGCAGGACAGACTGGGGAGGAGGCGGCCCTCAAGAGGAGGGGGTGTCAGGATGAGGAGGGTCCAGGACATGACAGAGATGGGAAGAGGAGAGGGTCCAGGGAGCTGTCTAGAGAGGAGGGCTGAGCATAGGGGACACCAGGAAAGGGCGGGATGGGAAGGATTTCAGGGTGGAGGATGGCCAGGCCTTTGACCTCAGGGACCAGCACAAGTCCTCAGTCACACAGGCCCCTCACAGCCGTGGGAACCCCCAAACACACACACACACACACAGCTGGGGGGATAATGGTGATATGTGAGGTCCCATGGTCAGAGCTGGGGGAAGGGGCAGAAGGACACAGGGAGAACTGGGGGCAGCCAGGCCCTTCATAGGCTCATGCTCATCTGTGAAAGCAGGTTAAATTATGGTCTCCTTTCCTAAATAACCCATGTTTTTCCTGCTCCCTGTCCCTGTGCCACTGAGGACCCTAACTCCCCTGAAGACGAGGACCACAGAGGCCAGGCCCTGAACCCTCAGAGAGGGGGATCTCCACAGTCCATACTGGAGTCACAGAAATGACCAGAACCAGGAGCCCTGGAGCTACCACACAGGGGAGACATGAGAACCCCTCATTGCAGATAGAAAGAGGCGCTGTTGGCCGGGCGCGGTGGCTCACGCCTGTAATCCCTGCACTGTGGGAGACTGAGGCAGGTGGATCACCTGAGGTTGGGAGTTTGAGACCAGCCTAACCAACATGGAGAAACCCCGTCTCTACCAAAAATATAAAATTAGCCAGGCATGGTGGCGCATACCTGTAATCTCAGTTACTCAGGAGGCTGAGGCAGGAGAATCACTTGAACCCAGGAGGTGGAGGTTGCAGTGAGCCGAGATCGTGCCATTGCATTCCAGCCTGGGCAACAAGAGAAAAACTCCATCTCAAAAAAAGAAAAGGAAAGGGAGAAAGAGAGGAAGGGAGGAAGGGAGGAAGGGAGGAAGGGAGGAAGGGAGGAAGGGAGGAAGGGAGGAAGGGAGAAAGGGAGAAAGGGAGAAAGGGAGAAAGGGAGAAAGGGAGAAAGGGGCACTGTCTCAGAGAGGAACCATCCTTAGACTACAGACCTCCTGGGCTTCACACGTTAGCGAGCCCTCACTGGCCCTCCTCTGACTCCATCCCTCCCTGTGGGACGGGAATCTCCAGGGCCAAGGTGATGTGCTCACCCCAAGCCATGCCTGCCCTTCTAGGCCATCCCCTGGGTACCTGGGAGCCCATATCATCCACCCAGGCAGCTGTATACCTGTCTTCCCTGGGCCCGTCCCCTGGGTGGCAGACCCTGCTGCTGGTGTGCACACCCTGAGACCCAAGCGGTAGCCATGAGCAGGGGTTTGGGGGTGAATGGAGGGTATGGACCATGCTGAAGGTGTCCTCACGTGTCCCCCAGGCTCCTCAAGGTGCAAGACTGAGCTGGGGGAGGGGAGCAAAGGGAAGTTGGCTCAAGAGGAACTAGTTCAGGCCTCTGCAAACTTTGAGGGGCGGGCCTGTCTCTGGGGGCTTCTGCTTGTCTTACCTTTTTTCTTTTTTTTTTTTTCTTTTTTTTTTCTTGAGACAGAGTCTCACTCTATTGCCAGGCTGGAGTGTAGTGGCGTGATCTCAGCTCACTGCAACCTCCACCTCCCGGGTTCAAGCGATTCTCCTGCCTCAGCCTAATGAGTAGCTGGGACTATAGGCGAGTGCCATCACCCCGGCTAATTTTTGTATTTTTAAGTAGAGACAGGGTTTCACCATGTTGACCAGGATGGTCTTGATCTCTTGACTTCACGATCTACCCACCTCAGCCACTCAAAGTGCTGAGATTACAGGCATGAGCCACTGCACCCAGCCCAATTTTGTATTTTTAGTCGAGACAGGGTTTCACCATGTTGGCCAGGCTGGTCTCGAACTCCTGACCTCAGGTGATCCACCCACCTTGGCTTCCCAAAGTGCTGGGATTACAGGCATGAGCCACCACACCTGGCCTGTCTTACCTTTTCTAAGAGCATGTTCCTTCTCACTCTCTAAGCACTTGAGGTCTTCATACTTCATTGATATCTTGGCCCAAGTGGTCTCTGTGGCTGTGGGAGCTGAGATGGAGGCAGAGAAAGTACTGCAAGGGGGAGCCTGAAATAAGGGCTGAAAGTGGGTGTGGAACTGGTTTCGAGGTAGGAAAGGAGGATCTGATAGAGGCTGAGCCAGGCGTGAGGACTAGGAGTGTGGATGGGGCTGGGTTTGCAGGTGAGGTTGAAACAGGGATCACAATTGGGGTAGTATCTGGGGTGAGGATGGCATTGATGTACTTGGGGCTAAAAATCAGACTGGGTCTCAGGCTAAGATTGTAGACAAGTTTCCTCTGGGGTTGGGTCTGAGTTTGGGGCTAAGATTGGAAACACATGGGGCACAGCGTGGGGGTGTAGTACAGCTAGGCTGGAGCTGCAGTGGGGACAGAGATTCAATTTAGGGATGAATTTAGAGCCGACGTTGGGACTGAAATTGGGGCTGGAACTGGGATTGGTTTGGTTCGGGGCTGTCCAACCCAATCTGGAAGTCAGTGGAGAGATCGTTTCAATCTCCTCCAATGACTAGTTCAATCTGTGATCCATCTTCCCAGTTATTTCCACCTGTAACACAAAGTGGTCCTCTCCGTATTTTCCCTAATGCCCTCCCTGCCTCCCCAGTCCAGTTACCTGTATAAAACTAGAGAACGGAACTGTTGGCTTTTCTTATCTAGCACAGTTACCAGGTCAGGAAATTCTGGAGGGAACTGCCTTGTATTGGTTCTCCTGCTGCCCTCTGCATTCTGTGGCGCTGGTAGAACTGGGATCTAACGCTCCTGCGGGGTGGCTTCTCTTCCATGATCCAAAATCTTTCAGACCCAGGGGAAAGGGACACAGCTGCTTGGGTGGGTGATCTGTGCCTTCAGGCCTCAGAGCGGTGATGCCTCTGCTGTTCTTAGCCACAGGGACTTCAACTTTTGTTGGCTTCCTGAACCCTGCTCACACTCTGTAAATGTCATTAAACTCTTTTCAATAAACCCTTTTGTGGCCAAGCACTGCAGCTCATACCTGTAATCCCAGCAGTTTGGGAGGCCGAGGCAGGACAATCACTTGAGCCCAGGAGTTCGAAACCACCCTGGGCAACATAGTGAGACTATCTCTACAAAAAAATAAACTTAGCCAGGCATGGGGACAACACACTTATAGTCCCAGCTACTCGGGAGGCTGAGCAGAGAGGATTGCTTGAACCCAGGAGTTTAAGGCTGCAGCGAGCTATGATCGCACCACTGCATTCTAGCCGGGGTGACAGAACAAGAACCTGTCTCTCTATACATATGTAGAGAGAGAGAGAAAGAGAAAGAAATCCTTTGGTTTTGACACCTGTATCTTGCTGGAACTGATTTTAAAAAACATTTGAATAAAATTATAAATGTCTACTATGGTACACAGAAAAATAAAAAAGAATAAACTCCATTTGGAAGTCTAACAGCCTCCTCAAACTCAACATGTTCAAAACAAAGCTTCTTATCTCCTCATCCCACCCACAAAACCAGCTTCTCACACAGTCTTCCCCATCTTAATTAACTGGGACTCCATCCTTCTAGGTTTTCAAGCCCCAAACCTGGAATTATCCTTGACTTTCTCATTCTCCCAAACCCCTCAGACAACCCATCAGAAAATCCTGACATAACTGAGACATTCCCATAGGTCAGGGAGATTTCTGGGTACAGTAATACAGCAATGAATGGGTCCTGCCCTCGCTTAATGAACTTAAAAAGTTGGTTCTTAACAGCTGAGATGCAGCCAGGTGCAGTGGCTCACGCCTGTAATCCCAGCACTTTGGGAGGCCGAGACGGGCCTATCACCTGAGATCGGAAGTTTGAGACCAGCTTCATCAACATGGAGAAACCCCGTCTCTACTAAAAGCACAAAAGTAGCCGGGCGTGGTGGCAGGCTCCTGTAACCCCGGCTACTCGGGAGGCTGAGGCAGGAGAATCGCTTGAACCCAGGAGGTGGAGGTTGCGGTGAGCTGAGATCACACCATTGCACTCCAGCCTGGGCAACAAGAGGGAAATTCTGTCTCAAAAAAAAAAAAAAAGAGAGAAAAAGAAAAAAATTAAAATAGCTGAGATGTTTCCCCTGGTATATGCCGGATTGATTGAAAAAATAGAAATCTCCACCCCTCTCTATATCCATTCTCTATACAATATGAATGACTTTGTAGATCCTCCCCAACCCCCACTAAAAGGTGGGACCTATTTCTCTGATACTTGAACCTGAGCAGCCTTGGAATCTGCTTTGGCCAATAGGATGCAGAAGAAGGGATGGTTCAGTTCCAAACAAGGCTCTGAAGTCCTTGCACTCTTCCAATTTCTCTCTTGGACCCCTACCCAGCCATTCTGTGAACAAGGCCAGGCTAGGCTAATGTGACCCAGTCATCCCCATTGTCCCAGCCCAGAGCCAGCCAAATATGAGACATGGGAGCAAGGCTACCCTAGACCAGCCAACCCCAAGCCAACCCACCAGCTGACCACAGACGCATGAACAAGCCCAGCCAAGATGACCCAAACCTGACCAGACTGGACCTATAGCCTCATGAGCTATAGTCAATGCTTATTGCATAAGCCCTGAGCTTTGGGGTGGTTTGTTACACACCAACTGCTAACCAATACACCTGGGGATCTTATCTACCTCTCCCAATAACTCTGGGATCTTCAGAGAAATTAAACAATGGCTTTTCCTAAACATCCTACATTTATACCATCTTTAAGTGACAGAAAAGATTTGAACTCAAATCTGTATGAGAAGAAAATGCTATTTTCTCAATTGCATAGGACTTTCGAAGGCTTCACCTGGCTTCTCCACTCTGCCATTTTTAAATTGCCAAAAATCAAGCAACACAAAGTACATAAGTTCTCACGAGAATATATATTCACTTATATGAAGTATATACACGAGAGTGTATGATTTCACTTATATGAAGTTCTAGAAGCTCTAGAAGAGGCAAGGCCAGTTAATAGTGGAAAAACGGTAGACCACTAGTTGCCTGGAAACAGGGAAGTGGTTGGACTGCCTAGAGGCATGAGGTTGGGGGTGATGGCAGTGTTATCTATTGCGATCGGAGCAGTAGTCACCTAGGCACGCATATTTGTCAAAGTCATCTCTACTCTTTAAATGAGTGCATTTTTATTCTGTAAAAATTATACCTTCATGAAGTTGACTTTCAAAAGTTGGAAAAAAAATAAAAGCTTAAGAACTCTATACCATCCTTTTAAAGTTAGGGAGAAAAAACATTCAAAATGTTGGCAGTGCTCCCAGTCTCCCAGGGCTTATTCCTCTGCCAGAGCGGTCTTGAGGGGAGGTCCTGGGTAGAGTCCTTCTCCCCGCCGCCATTTCTGCGGCCAGGTGGTCCCACCAAAGGCAGCTCAGTGACTCTCCTGGCTGGCCTGGGTCAGACCAGCCTCGCAGACCCAGTAGTAGGGCCTCTGGCAGACGTCGTCATTCCACCTGCCGTCTGGGTGGAAGTGGGCACAGTCCTCGCCTCCGCCCAGCCCGTGCCCCTGCCAGTCGTCTGGCTGGCCTGGCTTCCAGTTCCTGAGAGGAGAAGACAACAGCAAGCTAGGAAGGGTAGGTGGAGTGGAATTCAGTTTAGGGGAGGAGAGGCTGGCAGTCAAATCCCTGGGGGGCAGCGCTGATGGAGAACATTGGCACAGAAAGCCAAAGTGCACTCACTGGAAGCCGGTCTCATAGTCTGTTCCATCCACCCACTTCCAGGCTCCTTCACGGTCACTGAGGCCCATCCAGGTGTATGCGAAGCTTAGATGTTCCTGGACAAAATTCTGGGTTGACAGAAGGGCAGTGGTGACTTCTCCCCATCCCAGCCAACTCCTTAAAGCAGATTCTCAACTTTAGCTCTTCGTTAAATCAGCTGAGGAGTTTGGGGATGTTTCTCTGGATGCTCAGGCCTATTAAATCGCTGAGGGTGTGGCACAGATGACAGTCATTCTGGAAGCTCCCAGATGATTCCAATGTGCGGCCAAGATTAAGAACTATTTCCCTAAATGGGACTTGTCTTAGGAACTGAGTACCAGAAGCCCTCACCTGCTCCTCCCTGGAGTTGATGACCACCAGGTGGGCGTTCTCCAGCTGGCAGTGCTTCTCAGCCTCGGCCCAGGGCATCGCAGAGCGAGAGAACCAGTAGCAGCTGTCTTGGTGCTCCACCCAGTTGACGGGGCAGCAGGTCCTTTCAGTAGAGGCTGAGTGGGAAGAAATAGAGTGGAGAGGTTGAGGCTCTGCCCATTGGGCCGTGGGCAGAAAAGCAGGGCCGGGTACTCCCCACACCTTCCTCACCATTGTTCTTGAGAGTAGCCACCTGACAGGTCAGTTTATTCAGGTCTTGCATCAGCCGCTGGACTCGCAGGAGCATTTCGGAATGAACTGGGACACACACAGATGGGCAGTGGGGACAGTGGCCTAGGTGTGCTTCTGCTTAGTGTGTTCCTGGAGCTCAGATGTCCCTGCACAGGGCCAAGCCCAGGAACTTTCCTTCCTGTCCCCACCCACCCCCTATATCATGGCCAGATACAGCCATCAGATACAAATCCGCTTTGGATTCCTCCACTCATTTCTCCAGCCTGCTCTCCAGAGAAAGCATGCCACTTTTTTTTTTTTTTTTTTTTTTTTTTTTTTTTTTTTTTTTTGAGATGGAGTTTCACTCTTGTTGCCCAGCCTGGAGGGCAATGACGCGATCTCGGCTCGCCACAACCTCCATCTCCCAGTTTCAAGCAATTCTCCTGCCTCAGCCTCCTGAGTAGCTGGGATTACAGGTGCCCACCACCACACCTAGCTATTTTTTTTGTATTTTTTTTAAGTGCAGATGGGGTTCCACCATGTTGATCAGGCTGGTCTCGAACTCCTGACCTCGTGATGCACCCACCTCGGCCTCCCAAAGTGCTGGGATTACAGGCGTGAGCCACCACGCCCGGCCTGCATGCTGCCTTTCAAGCTGCTGGTGAAGGGGAGGGCAGGTCAGCACCAGGAGCCTGTTCCCACCCCCACCTGCGTCTGAGAGCCTAGCCTCCCAGACCCATACTTGGAGGGTCTCTCACCTGCCTGCTGTTCCTGCTTGATAACCTCCACCTCAGCTTTCAGAGACGCTATCATTTCTTCCACGCTGCTGCCTGGAGGGCATGGAGACTTCACTTAGGGATCAACTTCCTCCTCCCTGGCCTGGCCCCAGCCCAGAGCCCCATCCAAGCCAGGCTCACCCTGGGAAGTCAGTGCCTGGATCTCAGCCACAGTGTTTGAGGTGAAGTTGCTAAAATCTGTTCTCAGGGTCACCAGGTCCCTCTGAAATTTGGAATCTAAACAGGTGGATGGGAAGGTCAGAGCTGGGATTCATCGGGTCCTCTGTGCCTGCGCCGCCCCGGGCCCTCCATAAGCATTGCCTCATTAGGTCCTCACGGCAACCCAGTGGGGCAGGCACTATTATTGTCCAGTATTGCCGATGAGGAAACTAAGACTCAGAGGGGTGAAGTAATTTGAGTACATAACCTAACTAATCAGTGATAGAGCCAGCAGCCATCCTATTTATGGGTCCATCAATTCTATCAGTGCTCCCACCACTGTTCCCATCAATCACTCCATCAGTGCCTCCACCACCATTCCCATCAATCACTCCATCAGTGCCCCCACCATTCCCATCAATCACTCCATCAGTGCCCCCATCACCATTCCCATCAATCATTCCATCAGTGTCCCCCACCGTTCCCATCAATCACTCCATCAGTGCCCCCACCAGTGCTTCAGTGGCCCTGTTGTGACCCCCATGACAGTTGGTAGCATTGTCCTCACCATGCCCCATTGTCATCTCCACAGCTGCCCCCAACACTGTGCCCTGCATTGCTCTTACTGCAGGCCTCACCTCTGCCCTACTGTAGCACCCCATTATTTATATTCTACCCCATTATTTATCTCTTCCCTGTCCACCCCTGTGACCCTCACTTTGGGATCCAACCACACAGATGATGACCAGCAGCAGGAGACCAAGGCCCAGGGACAGCAGGTGGAGGCCGGGCCCAGAGCGCAGACGCTGCAGGAGGGACTGGGGAGGAGGCAGCCCTGCAAGAGGAGAGGGTGTCAGGATGAGGAGGTTCCAGACATGACGGAGATGGGAGAAGGAGACGGCCCAGGGAGCTATCTAGTGAGGAGGGCTGGGCACAGGGGACACCAGGGGAGGGTTGGACAAGGAGGATTTTCAGATGGGGGATGCCCAGCCCTTTGACTTCAGGGACCAGCACAAGTCCTCAGTCACACAGGCCCCTCACACCCGTGGGGACCCACGTGCACACACACAGATGGGGGACGATGGCGATATGAGAGGTCCCATGGTCAGAGCTGGGGGCAAGGGCAGGAGGACATGGGGAGAGCTGGGGGCAGCCAGGCCCTTCATGGGCTTGTGCTCACCTACCTGCTGGACAGTCAGGTTCACAAATGAGTTTCCTTCCAAACCCAACTACTCATCTTCCCCTCCACCAATGTGCAGCTCTCGTCCCCACCCCACAGGGCATCAGAAGCTGGGTCCACTGTGATCCTCCCTGTCCCAGTCTTTCTGGGGACGTTGCATCCACTTCGCACTAGGCCCATCGGAGGCTGGGGCCTGACCTCCTCAGAGTGGGGACCCATCCGCGCACGTGGTGGAGGTACAGAAATGACAGGAGAAATCCTTCTGAACATATAAAGAGAGCATTTTAGGAGAGTTTCCCCTTTCCTCTTACCATTTCTAACCCCTTGGACTTTCTCCTCACTCTCCAAGTCTTGGAAGTTTTCATATGTCATTGTCAAGCTTGGGCCAGCACGGCTCTGCGGTTGTCACCTGAAACGGAGGCAGGGCCGGTGCCCAGGCTGGGGCAGAGCTGGGGCATAGGAGGTTGGGACTAGGTTGGAGCCAAGGGCAGGGCTGAAGTTGAGTTGGGAGATGAGGTTCAGGTTGAGAATGGGCCCAGGGTTAAGGCTAAGACGGAAATGGGCCTGGGTTTGCAGTTGAGATAGAATTGGGGTCGAGATGAGTTTGGGAGTGAAACTGGAGGGTAACGTTGGAGCTAAATGCATTGCTAGGACTGCCCAGTGGGCCAGTAATCAAGCAGGACTGGAGATTGTGTCTCATGCTAGGATTGGGATCGGTACGCAAGTTGGAGCCATGGATGGAATTGGGGTTAAGTTTGGTGCTGAATTTGGAAATAGAATAGAATTGAGGTTCAATTTTGGCTTTGGGTTGGTGTTAAGATTCAAGTTGAATATGGAGTTGGGGTTAAAGTAGGAGCTGGGTCGGGGGCAACAGGTGTGGTGGCTCATGCCTGTAATCCCAGCACTTTGTGAGACCAAGGCACACACATTACTTTAGGTTAGGAGTTTGAGACCAGCCTGGCCAACATGGTGAAACCCCATCTCTACTAAAAATACAAAAATGAGCCGGGTGTGTGGTGCACACCTGTAATCCCAGCTACTTGGGAGGTTGAGGCAGGAGAATTGCTTGAATCCAGGAGGCAGAGGTTGCAGTGAGTGGAGATAGTGCCACTGCACTCCAGCCTGGGCGACACAGTGAGACTCAGTCTCAAAAAATAATAATAATAAAGTAGGAGCCAGGGTTTGTATTGGGGTTAGGGCATGGCTGGGCTGGGGCTGAAGATAAAGCTTGAAATTGGCCCGCCATGAGGCTGAGTTTGAGTCTTAGTTTATTTTTATTTTTATTTATTTATTGAGACAGAATTTCACTCTAGTCACCCAGGCTAAAGTGCAATGAGGCCGTCTCAGCTCACTGCTTCCTCCGCCTCCGGGTTCACGCGATTCTCCCACCTCAGCCTCCCAGAGTCGTAGTTTATGACAGGGGATTGTGGCTGCTGTAACCCAATCTAGAATCCAGTGAAGGGCGTAGAGTCTCAAATCTTCTCATAGTAATTAAATCCCACACTGCCACCTTATATCTATTTTCATTTAGTCCCACCCAAGACCCAAAGTCCCCCTCGCCCTGCTTCCTCTGACATCCCCTGTCCCCTGGGTCTCACTGGCACCCACAGCACCATTACCTGTGGGAGGTCTGGAGGGTGTGATTCTCACGTTGGTTGTGAAGCAAGGACCAGAGTTGGGACGTCACTCAGAGTTGGAAGCGCTGTGTCCTGGAGAGCTGGGGTAGAGGTGACTGGAGTCCTGCTGGTCTTCAGTCTGAAATCCCAGGAGCCCTATCATCTGGGACACCCCATCCCCTCAACTTTCGACAGTAAATGAGAATGAACGGGGATTGGAACACACAGAGACCGTGTGTGGGTGGAGAGAGTTGGGTCTGAAGCCAGCTCTGCTCTCCTCCTCCAGGCCATGCCTACTTCCTTTTCTCTTTTTGGAGTTTCCTCATTTTTACCATCTGGGAGCAGGACTGGATAGAGGTACACAATCTGCTGTTGCTCCTCTACCCTACACTTCCTTTCACTTCCTGCCTCTACATTTCCCAGAATTGCTGTGTCTCCATCATCGCACCTCTGATCCTAGAGAAGCCCAGTCTGTGCTTTGGCTCAATGCTGGCCTGAGTCCCTGGCATCAGTATCCTCTAGGTCCCAGTCATTCAGCGGCTCAGCTCTGGCCTCACTCGCCTCACTCCACTCGGAAGGAGGGAAGGGGGTGACAGAGAATAGAACTTCTTGGCCAGAATAGGAAGGGAGAAGCCAAGGAAAACAGCAAACTCTTATTGAGTATCTAATCTGTGATGGGATTATGTCAGACACTTACCTTCCACAGACATTCCCCGCAAGCACCGGGGGAGGCATTTTGGATGATGAGCTAAGGCTCAGAGCCCAAGATCACACACAGCTTGTAAGGAGAAAGTTTGGCACCCTGCTCTGGCTCTCAGCACAGGCGCTGTCTTCATGAACAGGATTCCATTTCATCCCATGATCCCTGCCCAGCCCCTAAGGGAGCTGCCCTGAGTCCATGCACACATCCCTTTGAGTAGGAAGGAAACTGAGTATCTTACAAGGTGGAGAAGGAGGAGAAGAAATACATTTTAGGTTATATTTTCTATGTACATGGGGTTGTGTTCTGCTATGTGCTTTTTTTTTTTTTTTTGGAGTTAACAATCTATGAGGAACATTTCTCCGCATCAGTTTATAAAATGTACTTGATCTACCTGCACCTCATTTCATCATAGGCATCATAATTTATTTGTTTAGCATTTCTCTATTGACAGAAACCAGAAATTTAAATTGTGTCTTTTTCTTTTCTTTTCTTTTCTTTTCTTTCTTTTTTGTTTTTTTGTTTTTTTGTTTTTTTGTTTTTTTTTTTGAGACAGAGTCTCACTCTGTCACCCAGGCTGGAGTGCAGTGGCACAATCTCGGCTCACTGCAACCTCCATCATCTCCTGGGTTCAAGCGATTCTTCTGCCTCAGCTTCCTGAGTAGCCGAGATTACAGGTGTCCACCACCATACTCAGCTAATTTTTGTAATTTTAGTAGAGATGGCGTTTCACCATGTTGGCCAGGCTGGTCTCTAATGCCTGATCTCAGATGACCCGCCCACCTCAGCCTCCCAAAGTGCTGGGATTTCAGGCGTGAGCCACCACACCCGACCAGGTTGTTTCTGGTTTTGTTTTTATTTTGTATTTGGTATTTTAATTAGTATATGTTGCAGGTTATGTTTTTGGAAGCCAAGGTTGAGGCTGAATTTGGGGTGCGAGCTATTTATGAGGGATTAGCACTTCGAAAAGGAAAGTGGATGAAACGGTGCTGGGCAGAGGGAGAAGCACAGCACTTTGGAGCATTTCAACCAAACCAACAGGGAGCTCTGGGTTCAAACAATGCCAGCCCTGGGAGCTGCCCAGCATTGGACTGCCTGCCACAGGGTCCCGTAGAGCACCACCTTCTTCAGTCACTGGCAGTCAACCCTGACATGGGTGTGACCTCGGGAAGCGGCTGTCTGCAGGTTACACTCCCCACGGTGGGTCACCACATCCTTCCTAGAAGGGGGACCTGGGTAGCTCTCTGTGTGTTTACCACAGTCTTGCAGTGTATTCACGTATTAATTTGGAGATAATCAGCATTTTGACATAGACGAATCTTCCATGAAAAGAACATGGTATTATGATATCTCTCCATTCACTCACTTTTTTTTTCAGTCTGGTTCAGCAGGTTTGAAGCTTTTTTTTTTTTTTTTTTTTTTTTAAGTTCTGGGATACATGGCTGAACGTGCAGGTTTGTTACACAGATATACATGTGCCATGGTGGTTTGCTGCACCTATCAACCCATCACCTAGATTTTAAGGCCCACATGCATTAGGCATTTGTCCTAATGCTCTCCCTCCCCTTTCCTCCGACCCCCCAACAGGCCCCGGTGTGTGATGTTCCCCTCCCTGTGTCCATGTGTTCTTATTGTTCAACTCCCACTATGAGTGAGAACATGCGGTGTTTGGTTTTCTGTTCCAGTGTTAGTTTGCTGAGAATGATGGTTTCCAGCTTCATCCATGTCCGTACAAAGGACATGAACTCATTCTTTTTTATGGCTGCATAGTATTCCATGGTGTACATGTGCCACAATTTCCCTATCCAGGCTATCATTGATGGGCATTTGAGTTGGTTCCAAGTCTTTACTATTGTAAACAGTGCTGCAATAAACACATGTCCATTCACTCTTATATGTATGTATTCATCCATTTGAGTACTTATTGAGAGTCTATGGTATGCCAAGCACTTTCCTTCCTAAGAGGCAGAGTTCAAGAGTTCAAAAGTGAGCAGACAAACATGGCCTGCCTTCATAGAGTGTGCCTTCTAGTGGGTGACCAATCAACAAAATAAATGAGTAAAATACCCGTATGTCACATGGCAACAGTGCTTTGTGGGAAAAGAGCAGGGATATGAGATAGGGTCAATTTTTAATGTCCCTCAAGAATAGGGCCATTCTCACATTGCTCTAAATAAATACCTGAGACTTGGTAATTTATCAAGGAAAGGGGATTAATTGCCTCGTAGTTCTGCAGGCTGTGCAGGAAGCCTCTGCTCAGTTTCTGGGGAGGACTCAGGAAACTTGACGATCATGGTGGAAGGTGAAGGGGGAGTAGGTGCCTCACATGGTAAGAACAGGAGCAAGAGAAAGCCAGGGGATCAGATTTTAAATGACCAGATCTCGCGAGAACGCCCTCACTGTCATGAGAACAGCACCAAGGAGATGATGCTAAACCATTCATGAGAAATCCACCCCGTAATCCAATTACCTCCTACCAGGCCCCACCTCCAACACTGGGGATCACAATTCAAGATGAGATTTGGGCAGGGACACAGATCCAAACCACACCAGAGTGTCAAGAAAGGCCTCACTGGGAAGGCAATATCTGAGCAAAGTTTGAAGGAGGCAAAGAAGCAAGTCACAAGAGACTCTGGCAGGAAGAATGATCCAGGGAGAGGGCAGAGCAAGTGCAAAGGGCCTGAGGTGGGAGAACGTCTGGTGCATATGAGGATCATCCATTTGACAGAGTTGCCAGAGATTTTATAGAGAAGTGAGTCAGGGAGGAGAAGAGTAGACAAGCGATGGGGGCAAATGTGGGCCTTGTTGGCTGTTATTAAGGATTTGTTTTTACTCTGAGTCAGAGATGCAGACTTTGAAGGGGTTGGAGCAGAGGAATGACATAACTTGACCTATATGTTAACTGTAACAGTGTGTCTTTTGTGTTATGAATTTGATGAAGAAGAACAAGCTGGAAACGGGGGGCGAGGTAAGAAGCTGCTGTCATATCCAGGTGAGAAATGAGGTGGTCAGAAGTGTTGTGATTCTGGATATATGGTGAAGGTGGAGCAGACAGAATTTCGCTGATAAATTGCTTGCGGGTTTCATGAAAAAAATAGTTCTCCTAGTCCCCAAAATAAATTAAACATTGAGCATTTTCTATAAATTGCTGACTCCCTAGGAAAAACAAGTCTATCCCTGATGTTTGCAGTGCTGACGCCTGGGTATGTCATGACCTTTTGTGCGTATGAAAATCATGTGAGAAAAGCACTGGGTTTTGCCATCATGAATAGACTGATAAAAACTTGCTTGCAAAGGTAATCTTGCAGAAATTCCCTTTCAGTGCCTGTTGTGGTCTTAGTTTGGATTTCTTTGTCAGGTCCTGGCAAGCAATCTTCTTGTCTTTTCCTAAACGCTTCTGTTCCTGAGACCCCTTTCACAGTTGACAATGATCATTTCCCTCTTCCACCACATTTTCTGTGAATTCTTACCCTCTCCTAGAACCTCTACTGGTCAGGAATTTTTATTTTATTTTATTTTATTTTATTTTCAAGCTAGGAACAAGAGAAAGCACGCTCGTGCCACCAGTTCTCCATGAGATTCTTCCAGACCATACAGAAAGACAAGTGATTGGAACATGCAAAGGTTGAAAGCGAAAGAAAACTGTCATTATTGGTAAATGACATGATTGTCTACTTTAAAAATCTAGGAGAATCAGCCTCTCCTGGATTCAAGCGAATCTCCCACCTCAGCCTCCTGAGTAGATAGGACTACAGGCATGCACCACCACACCAGTTAAATATTCTACTGTGTAGAGAACAGACCTCACGATTGTTACCCAGCCTGGTCTCAAACTCCTGGCCTCAAGCAATCCTCCCACCTCAGCCTCCCAAGGTGCTGGGATTACAGGTGTGAGCCATCATGCCCAGCCTGTGTTTTCTTTGATAATTTTTATAGTTTCAGCTTTGATGTGTGTCTATGATCATTACGAATTATATTTTTTCATATATATACAGTTATTCCAGCACCACTTATTGAAAACATTTTTCTCCATTTAATTAACTATTTCTACCTATATAGTTGATAGAATTCATCAGAGAAGTCATCTGAAACTGGATATTTTCTTTGTTGAAAGATTTTAAATTGTGAATTTATTTGAATTCAGGTAAGTCTGTTCAGATTTCCTAATGCGTTTTTAGTTTTGATAATGTGTATCTTTCAAGTAATTTGTCCATTTTATTCTATTTATGGGCAAATTTGTTGGCAAAAACTTGTTCATATTATCCTTTTGATGTATGTAGGATATGTATTTATATTTTCTTTAATTCCTAACACTGGCAATTTGGGGGTTTGTTTGTTTGTTTTTGAGACAGAGTCTCACTCTGTTGCCCAGGCTGGAGTGCAGTGACATGATCTCGGTTCATGCAGCCTCTGCCTACCAGATTCAAGAGATTCTTGTGCCTCAGCCTTCCAAGTAGCTGGGATTACAGGCGTGCACCACCCTGCCCAGCTAATTTTCGTATTTTTAGTAGAAATGGGGTTTTACTATGTTGGCCAGGCTGGTCTCAAACTCCCAACTTTAAGTGATCTGCCCACCTTGGCCTCCCAAAGTGCTGAGATTACAGGCATGAGCACTGTGTCCGGCCAACACTGGCAACTTATGTCTTCACACTTTTTTCTATCAATTTTGTCAATTTTATCGATCTTTTCAGAAACAGTTTCTGGTATCATTAATTTTCCTTATTTTTGTTTGTTTGTTTATTTCATTGACTTCTGCTCTTATTTTCTTCATTTTTGTACGTTGGATATAAACATCTTTTCCTGGTCTCTTCAGGTAAAAGCTCAGATTCTTTGATTTTTGACCCTTTTTCTTTTTCTAGTTTAAGCATTGAATGTTTTACAATTTCATCTAAGCCCTGTTTGGATGTAGCATCTTCTCATTTTCACTCAGTTGAAAATATTTTCTTTTCTTTTTTTTTTTTTTTTTTGAGATGGAGTCTTGCTCTGTTGCCCAGGCTGGAGTGCGGTAGCGCGACCTCTGCTCACTGCAAGCTGCGCCTCCCGGGTTTACGCCATTCTCCTGCCTCAGCCTCCCAAGTAGGTGGGACTACAGGCGCCCGCCACCAGGCCCGGCTAATTTTTTGTATTTTTAGTACAGACAGGGTTTCACCATGTTAGCCAGGATGGTCTCGATCTCCTGACCTCGTGATCTGCCCGCCTCGGCCTCCCAAAGTGCTGGGATTACAGGCGTGAGCCACCGCGCCCAGCCAAAAATATTTTCTTTTTTTTTTTTTTTTTTTTTTTTTTTTTTTTTTTTTTT
>NC_037684.1:63333435-63350515 GCF_003255815.1 Theropithecus gelada
TTTTTGAGACAGAGTCTTGCTCTGTCGCCCAGGCTGGAGTGCAGTGGCGCGATCTCGGCTCACTGCAAGCTCTGCCTCCCGGGTTCACGCCATTCTCCTGCCTCAGCCTCCCGAGTAGCTGGGACTACAGGCGCCCACAACCGCGCCCGGCTAATTTTTTGTATTTTTAGTAGAGACGGGGTTTCACCGTGGTCTCGATCTCCTGACCTTGTGATCCGCCCGCCTCGGCCTCCCAAAGTGCTGGGATTACAGGCGTGAGCCACCGCGCCCGGCCAATATTTTCTAATTTACCTTATGGTTTCTTTTTTGATCCACAGGTGATTTAGAGGTGTATTGTTTAATTCCGAAATATTTGGAATTTTTTTCCACTTTTTTGTTATTGATTTAATATATTTAATATTTAATTCCATTTTGATCATAGAAAATGTATTATTTTGAGCTTTAAACATTTATCGAGGGCTTCCAGTTCCAGGTAAAATGACGGAAACACATTCCACCCTTTCTCTCCCGTTGAACACAACTCTAAAATGTGGGTAGAACGTATGCATCAGCTTATTGAAAACACTGAAAAATGAATTGTAACATGTTTGTTGCAGAAAAACACCAGAATTTGAAGTACCACTGAATTGGCAGCGAGTTTACCATTTTTTCTTCCATGGTTCCCCAACCTGAGTTCAGCATGGCCAAAATTCTGGAAATGAACACTGAGGCATGGATAGAGGGAGCTCCAGGAAACCCATTCTAGGCCTGGCCTGAGGAACTCCTAACACTCACAGGAAATACAGAAATCTCCTTTGGGGTTTTTCCACCCCTTTCTTTTCTTTTTCTTTCTTTCTTTTTTTTTTTTTTTTTTTTTTTTTGAGACAGAGTCTTGCTCTGTCCAGGCTCAAGTGCAGTGGCAGGGTCTTGGCTCACTGCAACCCCCGCCTCCCAGGTTCAAGCGATTCTCCTGCCTCAGCCTCCTGAGTAGCTGGGACTACAGGCACCCACCACCACACCGGCTAATTTTTCTATTTTTAGTAGAGACAGGGTTTCACCATGTTGGCCAGGATGGTCTGGATCTCCTGACCTTGTGATCCGCCCACCTCGGCCTCCCAAAGTATTGGGATTACAGGTTTGAGCCACCACGCCCGGCCTCCCCCTTTCTTTTCTTGTGCCCATGTCCATGGTCAATCTCATGGCAGCAATGGCAGCAGTGGGAAAACTAGGGCCAGCAGAGGCCAAAATTCTAAGGGAGAAGAACCTTCCTCTCTGTCTAAGGGAGGTGCAGTTCTAATAAACTGAGAATGCCTTTGTACTGTTATTGTTTTTTTTCTCTGTGCCCTTCCTCCATTTAGACCTTTGAGTTTCTCACGGTAGAGCCAAAAAGAGCTGCAGAAACCAGAGGGTACCAGGGAGATCATGAAGATATGTATGCTTGGGAAAGCTACACCATCAAGTGGTTGATGAGCTCCAGGGCTGACCACTGAGCCGTGCCTGTAAGGATCTCATCCCAATTAGCATCCTGAAGACTTTGAGATCTAAACTAATGAATAAACTACCACTTATGCTGCATACTAACCACTGAGTGGCACACAGCTATGACAGACCTAAAGAGTTCTAAAAAGAACAGAAGAGAATGTAAAATATCAAAAGGCTTTAGAACTGAACTGACGTTGGAACCACACCCTACAGAGGTGTGTTGGAACATACAGCCTCAACCTAACCAAGTCAACTGCCTGCTAAACAAAAATATCAACAGTCTCTACAGAATTTAAACAAGACCTAGAACATCATAACTTAACATTTAAAATGTTCAGAATAGGCTGGGCCCAGTGGTTCATGCCTGTAATCCCAGCACTTTGAGAGTCTGAGGTGGGTGGATCACCTGAGGTCAGGAGTTCAAGACCAGCCTGGCCAGCATGGTGAAACCCTCATCTCTACTAAAAACACAAAAATTAGCTGGGCATAGTGGCATGTGCCTATAATTGAGGTTGCAATGAGCCAAGATCACACCATTGCACTCCAGCCTGGGTGACAGAGCAAGACTCTATCTCAAAAACAAAATAAAATAAAATGTCCAGAATACAATCCAAAATCATTTGATATATAAAGAACAACTAAAAGTTTGACCTGATGGTAAAAGGCAATGCCAAGATGACAACAATGTGGAAATTCTCTGACAGACTTTAAATCAGATATTATAAGAATGCTTGAGTGAGCAATTGATAACACTCTTGAAACAAATGTTAAAATAGAAAGCCTGGTAAAGAAATAGAGACTACAAAGAAGAACCAAATAAAAATATTAAAACTGTCCAGGTGCAGTGGCTCATGCCTGTAATCCCGGCACTTTTGGAGCCCAAGACAGGAGAGTCACTTGAGCCCATGAGTTCAAGACCAGCCTGGGCAACATAGTGAGACTGTCTCTACAAAAAAAAAAAAAAAATTAAAAATTAGCTGGGCATGGCGGCATGCACCTGCAGTCCCAGCTATCGAGAAGGCTAAGGTGGGAGGATTGCTTGAGGCCAGGAGGTCAAGGCTGCAGTGAGCCATGATCACACCACTGTACTCTAGCCTGGGCAACATAGCAAGACCCTGTCTCAAAAAAAATTAAATAAATAGAATTCTAAAAATTAAAAAAGGCCGGGCGCGGTGGCTCAAGCCTGTAATCCCAGCACTTTGGGAGGCCGAGACGGGCGGATCACGAGGTCAGGAGATCGAGACCATCCTGGCTAACACGGTGAAACCCCGTCTCTACTAAAAAATACAAAAAACTAGCCGGGCGAGGTGGCGGGCGCCTGTAGTCCCAGCTACTCTGCTCGGGAGGCTGAGGCAGGAGAATGGCGTGAACCCGGGAGGCGGAGCTTGCAGTGAGCTGAGATCCAGCCACTGCACTCCAGCCTGGGCGACAGAGCCAGACTCCGTCTCAAAAAAAAAAAAAAAAAAAATTAAAAAATAAAAATGTTGAAATTGAAAGGTACAATAATTGAAACAACAAACTCAATGGTTGAACCTAGAGCAGAATGGAATAACAAAGAGTCAGTGAATTTGAGGCTATATCAATAGACACTACCGAAGCTGAGCAACAGAGAGAAAAAAAAAAAATGGGAAAAAAAGTAGTAAAGCCTCAGGGACCTGTTGCCCAATAAGAAAATATTTTTTTTTTTTTTCTGAGACAGTCTCACTTAGTCACCCAGGCTGGAGTACAGTGGCATGATCTACAGCCTGCACCTCCCAGGTTCCAGTGATTCTCCTGCCTCAGCCTCCCAGGTAGCTGGGATTACAGACATGCTAATATTTGTATTTTTAGTAGAGACAGGGTTTCAGGCTGATCTCGAACTCCTGACCTCAAGTGATCCACCCACCTCAGCCTCCCAAAGTGTTGGGATTACAGGTGTGAGCTATCACACCTGGCCACTTAGAAAGAAATGTATGGCCGGGCGCGGTGGCTCAAGCCTGTAATCCCAGCACTTTGGGAGGCCGAGATGGGCGGATCACGAGGTCAGGAGATCAAGACCATCCTGGCTAACACGGTGAAACCCCGTCTCTACTAAAAAATACAGAAAACTAGCCGGGTGAGGTGGCAGGCGCCTGTAGTCCCAGCTACTCGGGAGGCTGAGGCAGGAGAATTGCATAAACCCGGGAGGCGGAGCTTGCAGTGAACTGAGATCGCGCCACTGCACTCCAGCTTGGGCGACAGAGCGAGACTCCGTCTCAAAAAAAAAAAAAAAAAAAAAAGAAAGAAATGTATTATAAAATGCTTATGTTAAAAAGAAGAAAGTTATCTTAAGTCAATAATCTAAGCTCCTACCTTACAAAATTAGAAAAAGAAACACAAGGCCAGGCACGGTGGCTCATGACCGTAATCCCAGCACTTTGGGAGGCCGAGATGGGCGGATCACAAGGTCAGGAGATCGAGACCAATCCTGGCGAACACAGTGAAACCCTGTCTCTACTAAAAATACAAAAAAATTAGCCGGGCGTGGTGGTGGGCGCCTGTAGTCCCAGCTTCTCGGGAGGCTGAGGCAGGAGAATGGTGTGAACCCGGGAGGCGACGGAGCTTGCAGTGAGCCGAGATGGCACCACTGCACTCCAGCCTGGGCGACAAAGTGAGACTCCGTCTCAAAAAGAAAAGAAAAAGGAAAAGAAACACACAACAAACTCCAAACAAGCAAAAGAAAGGAAATAACAAAGATCAGAGCAGGTATCAATGAAGCTGAAAACAGAAAAACGGTAGAGAAAATCAATGAAACCAAAATCTGGTTACTTGAAAAATCAATACAATGGATAAACCTCTAGCAAAACTGATGAAGAGGGAAAAAAGCAGACACCACAAAATACTATTATCAAGAATAAAAAAGGGGATTTCACTACAGACCCTGAAGAGATTACAAGGATAATAAAGGACCATTATGATTATGCACAAAATTTCAATAGTTTAAACAAAACGGAACAATGCCTCAAAAACCAACAACAACCAAAATTTACCCACGATTAAATAAATATACTGAATAGGGCTGGGCATGGTGGCTCATGCCTGTAATCCCAGCACTTTGGGAGGCCAAGGTGGGAGGATCACGAGGTCAGGAGATCGAGACCATCCTGGCTAATATGGTGAAACCTCATCTCTACTAAAAATACAAAAAATTAGCTGGGCATGGTGGCGGGCACCTGTAATCCCAGCTACTCAGGAGGCTGAGGCAGGGGAATCGCTTGAACCCAGGAGGCGGAGGTTGCAGTGAGCCGAGATTGCGCCACTGCACTCCAGCCTGGGCAACAGAGCTGGACTCCATCTCAAATAAAAAATAAATAAATAAGAAAATAAACTGAACAGTTCTAGAACTATAAAGAAATCGATTTTAGCCAGGCACAATGGCTCACACCTGTAATCCCAGCACTTTGGGAGGCCGAGGCAGGAGGATGACTTGAACTCAGGAGTTTGAGACCAGCCTGGGCAAGATGGCAAAACTCCATCACAACAAAAAAAAAAAAACCAAAAATTAGCCAGGTGTGGTGGGGTGCACCTGTGGGCCCAGCTACTCTGGAGGCTGAGGTGAAAAGGTGACCGCAGCTGTACACCCACCAGCTGTACACTCACTGCAGGAAGTTGAGGCTGCAGTGAGCCATCATTGCACCACTGAACTCCAGTCGAGGTGACAGAGGCACTGTCTCACAAAAAAAAAAAAAAAAAAGGAAAGAAATTGAATTCATAGTTTAAAACCTTCCAAAACAGAAATCACCAGCCCAGATGGCTTAACTAGCTAATTCTACCACACATTTAAAGATGAAGTAACACCAATTCTATGCAATCTCTTCCAGAAAATAGAAGAGGGACCACTTCCTAACTCATTTTATTAGGCTCGCATTTTTGATCCTGAAAGCAGACAAAGGTAATAAAAGAAAAGAAAACTACAGACCAATATCTGTCATGAACATAGACATAAAAGTCTCAACCAAATGTTAGCAACTGGAACCTAGCAATACATAAAAGGCTAATACACTATAACTAAGTAGGGCTTGTCTCAGGTCTGAAAGGCTGGTTCAATATTCAGAAATCAATAATGTAATCCGGCATATTAACAATCTAAGAAGAAAAGTCATAAAATTGTATCAACTCATGCAGAGAAGGCATTAGACAAAATTCAATACCCATTTTTGATTTTTTAAAATACTCTTAGTACACTAGGAATAGAAGGAAAGTTCCCCAATCTGATAAAGGGCATCATGTACTAATATATCATTCATTGTTATTCAATAGACTTTTTTTTTGATTTTGCTTCCTATACATTCAGCTATTGAAAACAGTTTTAATTTCAGGTCTCAAAAATCCAGCCCAGACTAAAGCAAACTTTTTTTTTTTTTTTTGAGACGGAGCCTCACTCTGTTGCCCAGGCTGGAGTGCAGTGGCACGATCTCGGTTCACTGCAGGCTCCTCCTCCCGGGTTCACGCCATTCTCCTGCCTCAGCCTCCCGAGTAGCTGGGACTACAGGCACCTGCCACCACGCCCGGCTAATATTTTTGTATTTTTAGTAGAGACGGGGTTTCACCGTGTTAGCCAGGATGGTCTCGATCTCCTGACCTCGTGATCTGCCTGCCTCGGCCTCCCAAAGTGCTGGGATTAGAGGCGTGAGTCACTGCGCCGGCCGATTTTATTCTTAACACTCAGCACCGCTGTCTGTCTGTCGGAGGGCCGCCCTCATGCAGCTACAGAGGCAGGAAGTCTCGGAACCGATGTCAGCCCGTGACTGTTGCCTGAGGTGCAAGTACTACAGCTCCCTGTTCCTAATGGGGGCAACTCTGAGATGTGACCTACACTGTTTCCAATGCTCCCCAGCGGGATTGAGGCATAGTTACACCACCACCACCAAGGCAAGACTTGCCTTCAAGCATTTCCTGATTAATTCCTTTCACAAGAACCCGCCTCTCATAGCGAGCTTCTATGGCAGGCACGCTTGCCTTCCTTCCCTCCCTCTTCCTGCTTCCCCATTCTCCTGTCCGGTTCTCCTAAGATCACTTTCTAATGAATCGCTTTCATAAGAATCATCTCGGGGACTGCCCAAGAGAAGCCAGGACTGGAGTCCCGGGCTGTTCTGTTCCTCCTTTCTCTTTCTTTTCCTCTTCTCAGTACTCCTTAAGGGCTGGGGCAAGGGAGAGAAGAATGCAAGGAAACCAGGCCTGTCATCTGTGCTAGTGTGGCAGTCAAGGAGGGCTTCACAGCAAGCATCCAACACTGGCCTTTCATGAGGTCTATCGGGGGCTCCCAGAGACCCCCGACAGATCTTCTGTGACACAGCTGTTCACCACCAGTTCCTGCCCAGATGAAAACTGTACACCCACCGCCTCTTTCAGCCTCGCTCTGCCATGCAGTCCTCTTGGGCAGGGTCCTTCCTAGTTGGCTCAAGCCTGACATCCATGGAGTTGCCTCGGCTCACAGGTTCTCTGACGTTCTTATGCTGCCGACTACCAAGTGTAGCCTGATCAACTGGTGGACGGGGCGGCTCCAGCCCGGGTGTTTGCCTTCAGACTTCTCCTGTCAAGAAGCAGAGATGAGTCTGTTTCTTCACAACTGCCACAAAACTCCTGAGGACACAGCCATAGCCTCCACTAAAACTCTTCTTGCCCCTCTCAGATAGCATTCCACAGTGGTCCCAATGGTGTCTGCATCTTATAAGGCTACCATCAGGCCTGGTAGGGAGATGCTCGTCTTATGCCCTGGGAGACAACCACTATCTCTACAAACAGTTCACCTGGGACTCTATTTCCTCACTGATAAAGGTATAAAGAAGCATTCCCCTTCCTGTGGAGGGAAAAGCGTTGACTCCCTGGCTACATCTAAGAATTCCCTTGAAGCCTGGCACAGTGGCTCACGCCTGTAATCCCAGCACTTTGGGAGGCTGAGGCGGGTGGATCACCTGAGGTCAGGAGTTTGAGACCAGCCTGGCCAACATGGTGAAACCCTGTCTCTACTAAAAACACAAAAAGGAGCCAGGCATGATGGCGGGTGCCTGTAATACCAGCTACCTGGGAGACAGAGGCAGGAGAATCACTTGAACTCGAGAGGTGGAGGTTGCAGTGAGCTGAGATCACGCTACTGTACTCCAGCCTGGGTGACAGAGCAAGACTCCATCTCACAAAAAAAATTAAAAAATTAAAAAAATGAATTCCCTTGAAACAATCTCCTTAAATCCCCATTCATCTTTTACATAGCCTGGGAAGAGTGGTGGTGATTATCTTGTATCTCTTAATTAGTCCTGCCTCGATGCATCCAGCTCATCTCTGTTTTAAATGGCCACTTACCAGCAATCACTCTCGGCTTTGGGAATCTAGCCCCATTTCTATAAAAACAGGAAAAGTGTCATTTAACCTCCCTATTTCTTGTGGTCATGTCACTTTTCTCAGTTCCTTAATTGGGCTTGCCAAGATACTATTTACCATATTAGTCTTTTTGAAAATGGGTTTTTGTTAAGAGGATAACATGACAAGCTACAGACTTGGAGAAAATATTTGCAAACCACATATCCACCAGAGGATTAGTACCTAGAATATATAATGAATTATCAAAACTTGACAGTAAAAAAACAAACAATCTCAATTAGAAAATGGGCAGAAAGCTGGGCACAGTGACTCACGCCTGTAATCCCAGCACTTTGGGAGGTCAAGGCAGGCGGATCACCTGAGGTCAGGAGTTCAAGACCAGCCTGGCCAACATAGCAAAACCCTGTCTGTACTAAAATACAAAAATTAGCTGGGCATGGTGGCGGGCACCTGTAATCCCAGCTACTCAGGAGGCTGAGGCAGGAGAATCACTTGACCCTGGGAGGTGGAGGTTGTGGTAGCCGAGATCGCACCACTGCACTCCAGCCTGGGTGACAAAGCAAGACTTTGTCCCAAAAAGAAAAAGAAAAGAAAAGAAAAGAAAATGGACAGAAGACATGAAGAGACATTTTACCAAAGAGGATATGCAGATGGAAAATAAGCACATGAATGAAGGTACAACCTCATTAGCTGCCACAGAAACGCAAATTAGAACCACAGTAACGTATCGCTTTATATCTATCCAAAGAGCCAAAACTTTCAAATACTGACAACCAGATGCAGGTGAGGAAGTGGGCACACCGGATCATTTATACATTGCTGGTGGGAATATCAAATGGTACAACCACTCTGGAAAACAGTTTGGCAGTTTCTTTTAAAAGTAAACATGCACCCACTACATGACCCAGAAATTACACTCTTGGGCATTTCTCTCAGAGAAATAAAAATGTGTGTTCACACAAAAACTTGCACGTGAATATTCATAGCAGCCGTATTTGCAACAGCCAAAGACCGGAAACAACCCAGATGTCCTTCAATGAGTAAATGGCTAAACGAACTGTGGCACATCCATCGATACCACAGAATAGTGCTCAGCAACAGAAAGAAACAAACCATTGACACGTGCAACAACTTGTAAGAATCTCCGGGGAATTACGTTGAGTTTAAAAAGTCAATTCCATTGCCGGGCATGGTGGCTCATGCCTGTAATCCCAGCACTTTGGGAGGCTGAGGCAGGTGGATCACGAGGTCAGGAGTTCAAGACTAGCCTGGCCAAGATGGTGAAACCTCATCTCTACCAAAAATACAAAAATTAGCTGGGTGTGGTGGCGGGTGCCTGTAATCCCAGCTATTCAGGAGGCTGAGGCAGAAAATTGCTTGAACCCGGGAGGCGGAGGTTGCAGTGAGCAGAGAGAGTGCCACTGTACTCAAGCCTGGCGACAGAGCGAGACTCCCTGTCTAAAAAAAAAAATGCCAATTCCAGGCCAGACATCGTGGCTCATGCCTGCAATCCCAGCACTTTGGGAGGCCGAGGCAGGCAGATCACCTGAGGTGAGGAGTTTGAGGCCAGCCTGGGCAACATGGTGAAACTCTGTCTCTACTAAACATACAAAATTGGCCAGGCATGGTGGTGGGCACCTGTAATCCCAGCTACTCAGGAAGCTGAGGCAGGAGAATCACTTGAACTCAGGAGGCAGAGGTTGCAGTGAGCCGAGATCACACCATTGCACTCCAGTCTGGGCAACAGGGTAAGAGTCTGTCTTAAAAAAAAAAGGAAAAAAGAAAAGAAAGAAAAGAAAAGAAAAAGCAAATGACTTTGTAATATGCAGAAGTAAACAGTGAGTATGCAGGAAAAAAAAAGAGGCAAAAATGGGTTTTACAGGAATTTTGAAAGATTAATTATTAAAATATTATAGGACTGGCGCAGTGGCTCACACTGTCACCTATGGAAAGTATCCGAGTTACCGGTGGTGAATCCTTACAGGTCTGTAGCAACCTCATTTCTTGCCTCCTCAGAAGAAAGAATTTGACTGAGGGGCATAAGGCAGAAAGAGAGACCAAGGCAAGTTTCAGAGAAGGAGTGGAAGTTTATTTTAAAAGGCCCTGGAACAAGAAAGAAAGGAAAGGAAAGTACATTTGGAAGAGACCCAAGCAGGCTACTTGAAGGACAAGCTTGACGTTTAACCTTGATCCGAGGACTCCAGGCTGGCCCCTTTCCCATGATTCTTCCCATAGGCTGGCTGCCCACCTTACCCTTGGGAGGTGAGCATGTGCAGCGAGTCTAGGAAATTGTACATACACCCAACTGAGGTTTTCCTCCCTTTTCCAGTGGCGTGCCCCCAGAAGGTCATACTCTGCCATTTTGTCTCTTTTATTTTCTTTTTTTTCTTTTTTTGAGACAGTCTCGCTCTGTCGCCCAGGCTGGAGTGCAGTGGTGCCATCTCAGCTCACTGCAACATCCGCCTCCCAGGTTCAAGCAAGTCTCCTGCCTCAGACTCCCGAGTAGCTGGGACTACAGGCACCCACCACCACACCTGGCTAAATTTTTTTTTTTTTTTTTTTTTTGAGATGGAGTCTCATTCTGTTGCCCAGGCTGGAGTGCAGTGGTGTGATCTTGGCTCACTGCAAGCTCCGCCTCCCGGGTTCACGCCATTCTCCTGCCTCAGCCTCCCGAGTAGCTGGGACTACAGGCGCCCGCCATCACACCTGACTAATTTTTGTATTTTTAGTAAAGACGGGATTTCACCATGTTAGCCAGGATGGTCTCAATCTCCTGACCTTGTGATCCGCCTGCCTCAGCCTCCGAAAATCCTGGGATTACAGGCGTGAGCCACTGCGCCCGGCCTAATTTTTTTTATTTTTAGTAGAGACAGGGGTTTTCCCCATATTGACCAGGCTGGTCTCGAACTCCTAACCTCGTGATCCACCTGCCTCGGCCTCCCAAAGTGCTGGGATTACAGGCGTGAGCCACCGCGCCCCGCTCATTTTGTCTCTTAACGTGGGTGCCCGGGAAGTTACTTCTCCCTGGAATCTGCATTCAATCGACACTTCAGTGCAACAGGTGTTGTCCCTCAGGAAATGGCCTCTCCCTGACACCAGCTACCAATTTATCACTTTTAGAGAGGCGATGTGATCATTGCCGAACCATCACCCAACATTACTAGTGGGTGGGAAAGCCTCCTCCTGCCTGCTCACGCCTATCTACCTGTAACACCACCTGGAAACCCAGCACTTTGGGAGGCTGAGGCAGGTGGATCACTTGAGTGCAGGAGTTTGAGACCAGGAGGCTCAAACTGGTCTTGAACCAGAAGGCCTTCTGGTCTTGAACCCAGTTTAGTGAGACCTTGTCATTATAAAAAAATGTAAAAACTAGCCAGGCGTGGTGGGATGCACCTATAGTCCCAGCTACTTGGGAGGCTGAAGTGGAAGCATCACTTGAGCCCAGGTGTTTGAGGCTGCGGAGAGCCATGATCATGCCACTGCACTCCAGCCTGGGCGACAGAGCGAGACTTTGTCTCAAAAATATATGTATAGATGTATGTGTGTGTTTATACACATATATATGTATATGTACACACACAATTTATATATATGTATATATAAAATAGCATTTTCTAGATTCTGTGATGTTTCTGGTAGCTTTCTGCTTTTGAAATTTGTGATTTTTTAAATTTAAATAAATGGTAATTTTTATGCTTAATTTTATATGCATAATTTTGTAATTGTTCTTACAGAGGGCTCCCCAAAATTGTGTACACCTCAGGCCCCATAAAACTTGGAATCACTTCTCTGGCTCTAGGAAAAAGTACAGCAAATACAACTAAAATACTGATTATATGACTGGGTTGCACATCTGGAAAAATCATATTGTCAAGCTTTTTACAGTTCAGGAAGACTCAGCAATAAGTTCAAAGAATATGAGGCAAATTTTTTAAATGGAACACTGATAAATTTCAGAAGAAAGGAGAGTTGTGCAAGAAAGGAAGTGTAATCAGATTATAGTAGTTGATTCAGCAGTAACAATATTGACACAGATATAACTGATACAAATTTTAAAGTAGTATTTAAATACAAACTGTAGACTACATGGGAAGATTTTACCTCATTTACATAATGGCGACTAAATAATGTCTACAATTGATACAAAGATGAAATATCAGTTCGTGTGTCTTACTTAGAACTGCAGATGTCAGTACTAAAGAAACAGCTAGAACCACTGAAAGCAGTTTCTCCCGGCAGTAAGAGGAGCTAAAGGGGGCAGGTCAAGTAACCTATAGCCCTATAAAACTTCTAGTCTTACAGACTTTATACTTCTAGTTTTATAGACTTTATAAAACTTCTAGTTTTCTATAAAAATTCTAATCCTAGAAAACTTTAGAGTTTTATTACTTCCATAATTTATTTTTTGAGAAAGGATCTTGCTCTCTTACCCAGGCTGCAGTGTAGTGGCACAATCACATCTCACTGCAACTTCAATTTCCCAGGCTCAAACTATCCCCCCATCTCAGCCTCCCAAGCAGCTGGGACTGCAGGCATGAACCACCACCTCCAGCTGCGGGGGGGGTGTGTGTGTGTGTGAGTTCAGGCGATCCACCACCTCAGCCTTTCAAAATGCTAAGATTACAGGCGTGAGCCACTGCACCCAGTCTATTTTCACGATTTTTTTTTTTTTTTTTTTTTGAGGCAGAATCTCGCTCTGTCACGCAGGCTGGAGTGCAGGGGCGCAATCTCGGTTCACTGCAAGCTCCGCCTCCCGGGTTCACGCCATTCTCCTGCCTCAGCCTCCCGAGTAGCTGGGACTGCAGGCGCCTGCCACCATGCCAGGCTAATTTTTTGTATTTTTAGTAGAGACGGGGTTTCACCGTGGTCTTGATCTTCTGACCTCATGATCCGCCCGCCTCCGCCTCCCAAAGTGCTGGGATTACAGGCATGAGCCACCACACCCGGCCTACGATTTTTTAAATTTAATCCCAATCGTGTACATTTTGAAGGGGCAATCCTAGAAAATGTTGCAACTGAAAACTTGACCTATCACAAGGTTATGAGTAAAAAATCACTTGGAAACATTCTATGTGAAAACAAAGAAACAAAAGTGGTAACTACTTGCCCCCGCAGGGAATGATGACATAATGTATCCTACATCCCTACTTGGAATTCTCTACAGCTGCTAAATCCAAGGAGGTAAAACCTGCCAGGTAATGGCATAGATTAGATTAATGTCCACCAGACACTGCGAAGCGGAACAGGCACTATGTAGTGACATAATATTGCATCTACTCATGCACACAGGAAGGGCTCTGGCAGGGGACATAGGAAAGAGCTGACTCTGGGGAGATGAGGGAGGACTGAGAGGACACTCGTGTGTGTGTGTGTGTGTGTGTGTGTGTGTGTGTGTGTGTGTGTGTGTGTGATTTAAAACATTTTTTACTAATAGAATGTATTACTTCTATAATTTAAAAATTAAAAAATATGGGGCCAGGCCCGGTGGCTCATGCTTGTAATCTCAGCACTTTGGGAGGCAGAGGCGGGCAGATCACCTGAGGTCAGGAGTTCGAGATCAGCCTGGCCAACATAGCGAAACCCTGTTTCTACTAAAAATACAAAAATTAGCCAGGTGTGGTGGCTGGCACCTGTAATCCCAGCTACTCGGGAGCCTGAGGCAGAAGAATCACTTGAACCCGGGAGGTGGAGGTTGCAGTGAGCGGCGACCGCACCACTGCATTCCAGTCTGGGCAACAGAGCAAGACTCCATAATTAATTAATTAATAAAGGATGAACAATCTTTTTAAGGTCAGTTTCAGAATGTTCTTGGAGCGGGAATTTTGTCCACTGTGGAGACTGTTGGGGACACCCTGTGTTGGAGATATGTCTAGATCTGCTTGGGGTCAAAAAGAGAGAGTTGTGGTGGTAAGAAAGCGACTTACCCATCCTCCTCTTCATGACCATCTTCCTTGAAGGCTGAGAGTGGAGCTGGGGTGTGCCCTGCGACCCAGTCTGGGGAGAACCCAATGGCAGAAAAAGATGCTTCCTTTGGGAGCCCTGGGAGCCAGACAGACCCTCCAGCCACAGCCCAGCTGACCCCTTTCCCACCGGTGCCAGCCACTAAGCCCATCTGTTCCAAGCCCCTCCCGTTTCCCTGACCAATGTCCCTCGGGATTAGGGACCAAGGGGCAGCTGTCTGGGACGCACACCTTGCCTCTTCCACACTCTCCCCTCTCCCTCCTCTTTGCATGCTGTGTTTCGCAGTTCCCAATAACCAGGCCACAAAGAGATTCAAGCATTTGTTTCTTCTTTCCTACTCCATTGAAGAGGCTGACAATTATAATAATTACAATGAATTACAGAAGGAGGTGGGATCTCAGCCCTCCAGGGTCAGGGACTCTTAAACTACCTCCTTTCTCTCTTTACTCAGCTCTTCCCCATAGCCCTGTCTTAATGTTTCTTCCTTTCCTCAAAATCCTCAACAGAGAAGCCAGAGCTGGGCAGGTGTGGGGTATGGGTTAGACAGAGGCGTGCTGGGGTCAGGCTGCCTCGCCGGTGGCATTCCGCCTCTTCTCACACACCCAGCGGTGCACCTGCAGGCAGAAGTCATCGTTCCAGTGGCCATCCGGCCAGACTTCAACACAGTCTTCACTTCCACCCAGCTCATGCCCGTGCCAATCATCTGGCTGAGTGACAGCCCAGTTCCTAAGGAGGCAAGAGAAAACTCAGACTCTGCCACAGTGGTAAGAAAACAACTTACCCATCATCCTCTTCACGACCATTTTCCTTGAAGGCTGAGAGTGGAGCTGGGGTGTGCCCTGCGACCCAGTCTGAGGAGAACCCAACCGCAGAGAAAGATGCTTCCTATCCCCAGTCCCAGCAACCGTCACCCCCAGCCCAGAAAAGCGCAGCTTTGGAGGGGTTGGGAGTCTGGGGAGGAGAGGACTGGGGAATTTGGTACCTGAGGGATGAGTCAGGGTGGCTTGGCATGAAAGGCCAAGGGGGCTGTCCCCAGAGAAATCTAACAAGGAGATGAGGGAAGAAGCCACTTACTTGTAGTTGTGCCTATAGTCTGTGCCGTCCACCCATTTCCAGGAGCCATCACTGTCCGTGAGACCTATCCAGGTATTGAAGGGGTTCGTGTGTTGTACAATGAATTTCTGGAAACACAGGCAAGAAGGAAGTTTACAGTCTCTTGTGCCTTTATCCTCCCTCCATGCAAGCATGGAACTGTGGCTCCCACTCAGCCTTCCCCAGCCTGATCTGCCCCCAGGCTGAAGCATCAGCTCCCAACAAGGCTGCTTCCTAGCTTTTCCTTCTGTCACTCTAGCTCTTGTTCAGTGCACATTTGCTGGGCTAGACGTTGTGCTGTCTGTGCAAAGACGATCTCATTTAATCCTTCGAAGCCCTCTAAGACGGGCACTGCAGTGACCACACTTTGCAGGGAGTTGCAGAGACAGAGCCAATCCTGTACCTGAGTTAGTGGCCACCGTCCCCTGTTCACAGCCCTGGCCCAGTGTCCCCCTTCATTCCCAGCTTATGGCTCTACCCAAGCTCCGGTTCTCTCCCTGTCTTCTGCCCACAGCTTTGAACTCCTGGGATCCTGACCTGGTCCCTGCTCTTACTGCCCCCAAGACCCCAGACCCACTAAAGATCTCAGCTTCACTCGCCTCTCAAGTACCTCGGCCCCTGGCAGCTCTCACTTCTATGGTAGCTTCTATGACATGTGTCAGGCCCAGGAGCTTCTAAGCTCAGACCCCATTATGATCTAGCTACACGGAGTCTGACAATGGGGGAAAATAGGGAGACGCCTGGGGTGTGAGGAAGCAGCCCAGTCAGCCAGTTGACAGGGGCTTGGGTGAACGTGGCCTTCGAGCCTGCAGACAGCTCCCCGGGACTCACACACACCCACACTCCCAGCATGGCAGCCCCTCCAAGTGGCTTTCTCTTACACATACAGCTGTTCCTGGGGACCTAAGTCCTGCAGTTCAGTAGGGTAGGAGGGGAAGGTGTGGTCACCTGATTTTGTGGAGGAAGCGGAGGGATGGATCTGTTGAGCAATGTGCACACTTAACAATTCCCTCTGACAGCCTGTGAAGGGGCCCCAGTAGTATTGGAAGGACAATTGCCTAATTCTACTCCCACCCTCTAGAAAAACAACTAAGGTTGCAGTTATTCACCTCATCTGATTGAGCACCAGAAACTGTGGCGTCCCTAAATCCTGGAATCCCACAAACAGGACAATGTCCCATGCGTGAAGGGGCAGTCCTGAGGCAGGTGAGGCTGCTCCCCAAATTCAGAGGACTCAACGGAGTTGGAGAGAAAGTGCCTGGAGACACACTATGTGCTGCTACCTGCTGCCAGCCCTCCCTCCCATCACCACCAGCAACGGAACAACTGGCCTGACACGGTGGCTCACGCCTGGAATCCCAGCACTTTGGGAGGCCGAGGCGGGCGGATCATGAGGTCAGGAGATCGAGACCATCCTGGTTAACACGGTGAAACCCCATCTCTACTAAAAATACAAAAAATTAGCCGGGCGAGGTGGCGGGCGCCTGTAGTCCCAGCTACTCGGGAGGCTGAGGCAGGAGAATGGCGTGAATCCGGGAGGCGGAGCTTGCAGTGAGCGGAGATGGTGTCACTGCACTCCAGCCTGGGTGACAGAGCGAGACTCCGTCTCAAAAAAAAAAAAGTAACGGAACAACTGAGCAGAGATTACAAATTAGCAGCACTCGGCCCTCTGTGTTAAAGACAGAGAAGGAATCAGATCGTGCCAGATGATCAGAGAAGACGGTCCAGGATAATTCATTCCCCTTTTCCTAGGTGAACCATAGGAAAGAAAGCATTGTGCCCATTCATAAAAGTAACAGAGAAAATCAACACGAAACTTACGCCCCCAAAAAGAAAGAGGAAGATGAGGTAGAGGAAAAAAGAATTGTGATATCAAAAAGAGAGGTGAAAAATAGACTTTGAAAAGAAGCCTTGTTTCAGAATATGAGGGGATGTTGGAGAACAGTTTCTTTACATACTCGAAAAATTTTAAAAAGAATGACATAAGGCCGGGCGTGGTGGCTCAAGCCTGTAATCCCAGCACTTTGGGAGGCTGAGACGGGCGGATCACGAGATCAGGAGATTGAGACCATCCTGGCTAACACGGTGAAATCCCGTCTCTACTAAAAAATACAAAAAACTAGCCGGGCGAGGTGGCGGGCACCTGTAGTCCCAGCTACTCGGGAGGCTGAGGCAGGAGAATGGTTTAAACCCGGGAGGCGGAGCTTGCAGTGAGCTGAGATCCGGCCAC
>NC_037684.1:63354667-63366697 GCF_003255815.1 Theropithecus gelada
ACACATACCACAGACACATAGACCACACCACACACCATACCACACATACACCACAGATGTATGCCACACATAGACCACACCACACACACCACACACATACCACAGACACATAGACCACACCACACACCATACCACACAAACACACGCCACAGACATGTACACCACGCATAGACCACACCACACACACCACACACATACCACAGACACATAGACCACACCACACACCATACCACACACACGCCACAGATATGTACACCACGCATAGACCACACCACACACAACACACACACAACACATAGACCACAGTAAACACATCACACACACACCATACCACACACCATACCACACACACATACACCAGACATGTATACCACACAGACCACATACACACACACACACCAGACACATAGACCACACCACACACCATACCACACACAAACACACCCACATACCACAGACACGTATACCACACATAGACCACACACACAGACCCATCACACACACACACACACACAGACATACCACCCAGACCACATACATACATACACATATATACCACACCACACACCACACGACACCACAGGCACACAGACACATCATACCAACACATACACCCACCACACATACATATGCACACACCCCCACATAGAGACACACCACACACACACTAGATACAACACACAGACCCATCACACACACATATACAGACACACACAAATACACACATACACCACACCACACACAGATCCATCACACACACAAACACACCAAGAGACAACCACACATCACATGCATACACATACATACACCATACCACACACAGACCCATCACACACACCACACACATACACACAACACACACACATATACACCACACTACACACCACACACAGACCCATCACACACACCACCACACACGTACACACACAACACACACATATACACCACAGTACACACCACACACAGATCCATGACATACCACACCACACATACAGAGAGAGACACAGATACACACGCTTGCAGGCGCACACACGCACACACACATATGTGCACACTACACACACGCCACACACGTACACATGCACGCACATGCCCCCACACCCCGGAGGCTCTCTGACCTGCTTTTAGGTCCTGCTGCTGTTTCTCCAACTTGTCTCCTAGGGATGTGATCTTGTCACCCACGCTGCCTCCTGAAAGCGGAAAGCCAGCTGTTTCCCCACTGAGCCTCCCTCCGTCTTCATGCTGCTGGGGCACCAGGGGGCCAGTGCCTTGTCCTGGGCGTTGCAGGCGTCCACCTGCTGGCCTCCTTGACCCCACCCAGGCTCCCTGCACTGCCACAGTGGCTCAGGCCACTCTCCTGCTTCAATCCCTCCAATGGGTCCCGTTTTCTCAAAATAAAGCCTCGCTCTGTCAGCACGGCTCGCCTGCGTGGCCCGGCCCCTCCCCACCTCTCTGGCCACCCTTATCGGCCTCCCGCTCTGATGGGCTCCTGCCACACTCAATTTGCTCACAGGCCCAAGACATGGTGACTTCCTCGCCTCCGGGTGTCGCAGATCCAACCTCTCCACCTGGCACGAGCCTCCTCCGTCCCCACCTGCCTCCCTCCTATATATCCCCCAGGGCTCCTGGACGCCTTGCCCAGCCTGCACCCCCACAAGCACCCCACACAGCCCTGTTGCAGACTCAGCATTGAGCCCAGCAAACCTGTGCGGATAAACGAGAGCCCAGCCGTCCAGCGCCTCACCGTGGGTGCCGAGAGCATGGACCTCCATCAGCGTGCTCGAGGAGAAGTTGCTGAAAGTTTCCTTCAGGCTCCGCAGCTCTGCTTGCAGCTGTGCACCTTGTCAGGAGGCAGTGGGGACAGGATGAGGTGGAGGGGCTGTGTCCCCATCACCGTCTGTGTGACCGGCCCCTCAATGGCCCCGCATTTGCCCCAGCTTGTGCTCCGTCCCTCCTCCATCCCTTCCCCTCCCGTCACCCCGTCACTGCCCGCCACTGCCCGTGTCTCTTTCCCCACCCCTTGCCCATCCCTGCTGGCCCCTGTGACCCTCACTTTGGGACCCGATCACACAGATGGCCACGAGCAGCAGGATGTTGAAGCTCAGGGCAAGCAGACTGAAGCGGACCATGGAGCAGAGACGCTGTGCCAGGGTCTGGGCAGGAGGTGGCCCTGTGGGAGAGGGGCATAGGAGCCGGAGGGTAAAGGCAGGGTGCTGAAGCCTGAGGAGGCATAACCTGGATGGAGGGATTGGTTGGGGCCGTGGGGGAGTCATCGCAGGCTTTGACTCCAGCATTTGAGCATTACACATTCACACCCATATTACCATGTACAAATATACACACGCAGCTACCCTGGTGCACACACACCCATGCACACGACTCAGGATATTCACATCAGCTGTGTGCAAAGCCCAGATCCTGGAGCTAGGGGACCAGGAGACACAGAGGGGGCTGGGGGACAGACCCGGCCCTGCCTAGGCACACATCCTGAGACGGGGGACCTGTGAATGGTTTTCCTCCCATCCAGCCAGTGGCAGAGGCCTCCAGATCATCTCGGACCTTAATCTCAGCTCTTCTAAGGCCCCTGTCCCCTCAGATTGGAGACTCCAGCAGCTGGGCCCTGTGTTCTTCCTAAAATCCATACTGGAACAATCCTTCCCCTTCCAAAATTCCATTGAGATCCTTAAGTCTGGGTCATTCCACCATAGCCCACTCTCCAAGCACAACCCTCCAGGTCCCACCTGTTGTCCTCATCCCCCACCACACAAGGCCTCCTCCCCAGCGCCCTCTGCCCTCACTCCCCTAGAAAGCTCATTCCACACTAAATTTGCTCCCCTCAGCCTGAGGTCATCTCACAGGTACCTCTCCTGCCCCTTGATCCATCTGCACCCTGACAGCACTGACACACACATTCACATGCCCTCACAAACTCACACACACTCACACACTCTCACACATTGCTCACTTCACTCAAAAACACACATTTGCACACACTCACGACCATGCTCTGCTGTACCCACTCTCACATGTGCACGCACATGCTAATGCACACATTCATACGCCCTCCCACACACATACACACACCAACACACACCTCCCGACACACCCATCACGTACACTCACACACCCACGTCTTCCTGCACACAGAGCTGGGCTCCCCCTCTGCTGCTTCCAGGCCCAGAGCAGCGCCAGTTGTCCCAGCCCTGAGCTCCCGTCTTTGCAGCATCCACCTGCAAACAGAACACCTTCTTGGCCTTGGACCCTGACTCTGTGGACTTCCCTGTCTTCTCATTCTTATCATCCCCCACCCAGCACGACCACAGCCTGGGGAGGCTCAGTCAGGGGCCCAGATCTTCCTCCCCAGGTCACTTCCTGCCACTGTCCTGAGTCAGACACTGCCCCTGTAAGTGACTCTCCATAACTCTTCATCTTTTGCACACCAATGACTTCTACCTTCCCCTGACTGCAGCCACTCTCAGGACCCCATTCGACCCAGGGAGGCCTCTGACACCTCCACTGCCCACTCCCGCTCTGAGCACAGCCCCACCCGCCCTCTCACCGCCCCCATCACTTCCTCCGAGGCCTTCGCATTCCTCTCCATCCAGAAGCGCCCCGGGACCACGGTGTTCCCCACCAAGCTGACCCTCCACGGATGAGTCCCTGACTGTTGTCTTCAGCACCCTCCACTCAGAGGGTCCTGTCCTGCTTCCCAGTCAGACTTACCAACTCCCTGGGTAACGCTGGGTCAGCCCAGCAACGTGTCTGTATATCCACCCTGAAACCAGACTGTCCACAGGCAGCCCAGCTGTGCCTCCAGGTAGCTCTGAGATCACGCATGAGCATTCAGTTTCTCCGTGCTTCCACTGTCTCATGTGTAAAGTGGAGATCACAGTCCTAGCTACCCAACTGGATTGCTCGGATAATTAGATGAATTAAAATACGTAACGTGCCTCCTAGGCAAGTCTGAACTTAACAGACAGGGTCTGCCCGAGATGGGAAGATTTCTTCTCTCCCCAGAGACAATCAAAACAAAAACAGACAACTATAGAACATGACAGCTTTCGAGACTCTGGACATCAGGCAAGGAGGAGTAAAGATCCCTGAGGGATAAGAGGCGAACGAGATGAGCCCTCTGATCACCCCAGGTTATGGCTTGGAGAGAGTCTGCAGGTTACAGGCCAGGAAAGGGAATTCAGGCAGGGCCCAAGAGACTCCCCATGTTGAGGAGACGGAGCTGAGAGTCTGAGGAGACCAAAACAAGAGTTCAGACGATCAAACTAACTCTAAGTTACTTAACCGCATCCCAGAACAAAGCCCAAGAACATTTAGAGGAATACACAAATATCCAGCACCCAACAAGGTGAAATTGACAATGTTGGATAGTCAATAAAAGATTTCAAGGCATACAATGAAACCGGAAAACCCAAGGCATAAGGAGGATGTTCGTAAATTTCAAAAGAGATCCAGAACTGACACGGATGCTAGAATTAGCAGACAAGGATGGTAAAACAGATATTATAGCCATACCCCATTATGTTCAAAAAATTAAGTAGAATTGTGGAGGATATTTAAAAGTCCCCAGGTGAATTTCTAGAGATGAAAACTACAATGTCTGAAATGAAAACACACACTGGCCGGGCGCGGTGGCTCACGCCTGGAATCCCAGCACTTTGGGAGGCCAAGGCAGGCAAATCACAAGGTCAGGAGATCGAGACCATCCTGGCTAACACGGTGAAACCCTGTCTCTACTAAAAATACAAAAAATTAGCCGGGCGCGGTGGTGGGTGCCTGTAGTCCCAGCTACTTGGGAGGCTGAGGCAGAAGAATGGCATGAACCCGGGAGGCGGAGCTTGCAGTGAGCCGAGATCGCGCCACTGCACTCCAGCCTGGTGACAGAACGAGATTCCATCTCAAAAAAAAAAAAGAAAAGAAAAGAAAAGAAAAAACACACTGGACGGAAATAATGGAAGATGAGAAATGCGTAAGAAAAATTTAGGGCCAGGCACTGTGGATCACATCTGTAATCCCAGCACTTTGGAAGGTCGAGGCGGGGGGATCACTTGAGCCCAGGAGTTCAAGACTAGTCTGGGCAGCATGGCAAAACCCCTTTATGTGGCAAAACCGTCTCTACAAAAAAAATTTTTCAATTAGCCAGGTGTGGTGGCACATGAAACCCACATGCTACATGGGAGGCTGAAGTGCAAGGATCGTTTGAGCCCAGGAGTCGAGGCCACAGTGAGTTGTGATCGAGCAGCTGCACTCTAGCCTGGGCAACAGAGTGAGATGAGAGAGAGAGAGAGAGAGAGAGAGAGAGAAGGGAGGGAAGGAAGAAAAAGCAAAGGAGAGGAGAGGAGGGGAGGGGAGAAGAGGGGAGAAGGGGCAGGGGGAGGAGAGGGGCAGCGGGAAGGGAAGGAGAAAGGGAAGGGGAAGGGGAAAATTTAGTTAACTTGAAGAACATCTATAACTCTATAAAATGAAACACTGGGAGAAAAAAATAATAAAAAAATAGAGCATGGGTGAGCT
This sequence comes from Theropithecus gelada, assembly GCF_003255815.1. Lineage (NCBI taxonomy): Eukaryota > Metazoa > Chordata > Mammalia > Primates > Cercopithecidae > Theropithecus > Theropithecus gelada. Next base: position 63,360,191 of record NC_037684.1, read on the forward strand.
GCGGGACCATTCCTACATGCATAATTGAAGTCTTTAAAAGAAAAAGGGGTAACAGAAAAAAATCAAGTGCTGGGAGGAGTGGAAGATGCGCCCTGGCGAGCCACTGATCAGTGTCAGCTCACATGATGACACTGCCCCAGCCCCCACCACCCAGGCGCCTGGAGAGAAACGCAGTGACTTGGCTGCATCCCTTCAGATGGCCCCTCACTGGTGTCCCTCAGTCCATTCAAGTGAGCTCGCTCTCCCATTAATTTCAGAAATCCTGGCCTCTCTCCAAGCCTCCTGCTCAAACTCTAAATTATCTCACCCTCAGAAGATTCAGCAGCATTCAATATTCTTTCTGAGTGTTCACTATGTGCCGTGCGCTGTGTGGGCACTGGAGTTGCAGAGGAGAGTGAGGCAGACAGGGCCTCTGCCTGTGGGGCCACCGCCTGTTGAGAAGTCCAGCCAGCCTACTACAGGAAGAGGAGACGCTACGGGTGTTCCTGAGTGCTCCCCGGAGGGCCCACCTGTCCCTCCTGTGCCATGCCCTGCCCTGCCCAGCACCAGCCCTCCCTCGGCTGGCCAGCCTCAGGAAGGAGGAGTCCCTCCTCCCAGCCCAACTAACCAATCCTCTTCCTAAGCTCCAAGCCCCTGCCCCCCTGCCTCCATGGAACCCGGCTCCACCACCAGCACCCACACACCTGACACTCCTCCATCCCTGGCTCTTGCCCTGCTGCCTAGAATTGCTCAGATCTCTCTCGCCTTAAAATCTTTTCCCACCAGCCTGGGCAACATAGCAAGACCCCATCTCTCAAAAAAATTTTTTAATTTGCCGGGCACAGCGGTGTACACCTATAAGCCCTAACTACGTGGGAGGCTGAGGTGGGAGGATGGCTTGAGCCTAGGAGTTCGAGGTTGCAATGAGCTATGATCCTGCCACTACACTCCTGTCTCTAAAAAACAAATTTCCAAGAAACTTGGATCCTTCAGTCAAGATTTATTAGAGAAGGATCCAGGGAAGGGTCTTGGGAGATAGGGGGAGCAGGAATCTTCCAGGATCTCTCTGTGCTCATGTCCCCCACCCACCCCGGCTCACCCCACCTCTACATACACATGCACACATACACTCACACACACACAAACATGCACACACTCATATGCACAACATACACATACACTCACACAACATACACACACAACACACACACACAACACACACACAACATACATGCACTCACACAACATACACACAACATGCACGCACAACATACACAACATACACACACAACATACACACGCTCACATACACAACATACACATGCTCACATCACACAACATATGCATGCTCTCACGCGCACACACTCACACACACAACAGTCACACACACACACGAGTCCCAGCTGAATCTGCATTCCTCATATGCACATACATGCACATGTACACACGGGGCACACGTGTTCTTGGGTTGGGAGAAGGGCAGGAAGTTATCGTCCAGATCTCCCTACACCTCTGGGCACATGCCTTTCCTGAGGTCCTGGGGTAGACAGGAAGGTGAGGTGAGGGGACAAGCGGGGATGCCCGGCCCTCCTCAGTCCCTGTTCACAGAGTGGGTGCGGCAGAGACCTCAAAGAGACAAAGCGATCGCGAGCTGAGACGGAGGGGAGCGAAGCCACAGACACTGCACACTTGCCTTTCAAAGATGGATTTCCTCTCCTGAGATTCAGCCCGCGAGGCCCTGGCCCCTCACCTCGGTGGAAGGGATGGTCATTTTCCTCCGAGCTCAGCTGATGGATATCTTGAAAGTCCTTGGCCATGATAGGGCCCGGACTGGAGCTGGAGCTGGGCTGGGCTGAGGTTGCTCTGAGGGCTGGGGCGGGGGCAGAGGGGCAGATTCACGTGGAGGCTGACTACGGGGTGGAACGCAGGGTCAGAGGGGGTCGGGGTGGTGGCCTGCGTTGGATCTGAGGTTGGCAGGGGGTTTGGACTGAGGTTTGAAATCCCGCTGGGTCCTGTCCCTTCTCAGGAGACCTCTTGGGCCTTGACCTGGCCAGGAGACCCCTCTCCACGCTCATGGACCAGACCACCCCACAGTTTCCCACGGGGTCCTCCCCGTCCCTGAACCAAGGCCTCCTTGTTCCCAAACATCCTCGTCCCAGTTGCCTCCCCAGCCTCAGTCACCTGTGAGAGGTGTGGAGCGCGGACACCCAGCTCCCGCAGGCAATCTCGGCCTTGGCCAAGGAGGGGTTAAAGCCAGGAGAACTGGGGCAGGTGGAGCTCATAGAGGAGAGGCAAGTGGAGGAGGAGCTGGTCCAGGCAAGGCCTACACCAGAGGGTCTGAGTGTCCAAGTTCTAACCTGGCACCTCCTGGCCTGGGACTTTGGACAGTAAACAGAAGAGGAAACAGCTGTAATTCATTTGTGGGGTGGGGGCAGGGGACGGGGCCATCTCTGTTCTTATTCCCAGAGACGGGGCATCCCTTGGGCTGCCCTCAACTCCACATGCCACTCACCCCATTCATTGCACCATTTGGAAGGGGTGCCAGGCCTGGAGCGGCTGGGGTGCAGTTTACCGTTTCTCTCTCTTCCTCCCCCTTTCACTTCCTGCCTCTGAATTTCCCAGAACTGTGGGTGTCTCCAAATATCCCTGACCAGGATCAGAGGGACCGGTTCTCTACTCTTGCCCAATCCGGCGGCTGAGCCACAGACCCCAGCTTCCTGTGGGCTCGGCCCCCGGACTCTCAGCTCTGGCCCTACTTGCTTCACTCTCCTGGGGAGTAAAGTCCCTCAAATCCAGAAACTGCAGCAGGAGGAGGAAGGGGCTTTGCAGAAAAACAGCTCTCCTTTCGGGAGGAATCCAACCTCAGAGAACCCCGCCCCGGCCCAGACCCCGCCCCGGCCCAGGCAACACAGACACTGTCCTCAGGCCCAGCCACTGCCCTAAATTCTCCAAGGTGTTTCCTCATTTATCACAGCACAACACCTGCTACGAGGCAGGACTTCTGCTATTCCCATTGCACAGGGAGGAAGCGGAGCCTCGGAGAGATGAGGCAACTTGCTCTAGGTGGAGGCCCAGGTGAGTAGAGAAACTGGGAGAGCAAAATGGAGTAAAGAGGGGAAAATAACATATAACAAAAGCTCTGGCCGGGCACGGTGGCTCACACCTGTAATCCCAGCATTTTGGGAGGCCGAGATGGGCAGATCACCTGAGGTCAGGAGTTTGAGACCAGCCTGGCCAACATGGTGAAACCCCTGTCTCTACTAAAATACAAAAATTAGCTGGGCGTGATGGCGGGTGCCTGTAATCCCAGCTACTCAGGAAGCTGAGGCAGGAGAATCGATTGAACCTGGGAGGTGGAGGTTGCAGTGAGCCGAGATCACGCCACTGCACTTCAGCCTGGGCAACAAGAGAGAAACTCCACCTCAAAAAAAAAAAGAAAAAAAAGAAGAAAAGAAAAGAAAAAACAAGAAGAGTTTCATGGTCCTACAAGGAAGACTGGCTTCCATGAACCAAGGAGCGTGATTCACTAACTGTCTGCACTTGTGCTAACGATAGCTCGGGAAAGAAAACACAGTTTTTGTGCATGATATTCTGACCCTCACCAAACTTGGGCTGCTGGCTACAGGCAGGGTTTCTCTTATGAAGCTGCCCATGTGTCCCCAGGTGCCGAAAAGGAATTCAAATAGAGGCCCTTTCTGTTCTTGGAACTTTCTGACCCACATAGGAAGTAGCCACACCCCAGTACCCTGACATTCCCACCCAGCCACCAGGCAGTGGCAGCCCTTCGACTGCAACCCACAGTGAGAGACGAGTTTCATGCTACGATCCAGAACGTACACACACAAGCACCCACACACACATGCACATTTGTGTGTGTTACTTTATCCTGGATCCCCAGTGCCTGCCACATAGCTAGCAGCTGCTTAACAAGTATCTACTGAATGAGTGAATAAAATAATGCATTTGGAAATGCACGGTTGACACTAAAGTTTGATATGGCAACGTGTACCTTACTACTTGCCTTCTGTTGAGTTTTCCAATTCATTAATGGGTCACAACTCAAAGTTTGAACAACAGTGCTGTGAAGCCCCCATCTTGAGGGGTACGTGGATTTAGTCTTGAGATACAGGTAAGAGCTTAACCAATGGATTGTCTACTACATGTCAAGCTTTGCCACCTGTCAACCAGAGATGGGGCCATTCTCATTGGCCGCCCCTCTTGACTGAACTGATTCCGCATTTCAGGGCTTGTCACTTACACCCCCACTCACGGCACTACGGGAGGGAAGGGACAGAGAAAGCCAGACTCGTCCTCTGTGTCCTTCTCTTTCTCCCTATTTGAAAATCATTTTAACTTAGAAGTTAACATGTACTTGGACTATTTCTAAAGTTTCCATATGGTCTTCTTACTTTGTTGTTGGAGGGGTTTTCTGTTTTGGGTTATGGAATCCCATTTTATTTGGTTGATTTTTTTTTTTTTTTTTCTTGAGACAGAGTTTCACTCTTGTCACCCAGGCTGGAATACAATGGTGTGATCTCAGGTCACTGCAACCTCCACCTCCCAGGATCAACTGATTCTCCTGCTTCAGCCCCCTGAGTAGCTGGGATTACAAGCATGCACCACCATGCCCAGCTAATTTTTTGTATTTTCACCATGTTGGCCAGGCTGGTCTTGAACTCCTGACTTCAGGTGATCCACCCATCTCGGACTCCCAAAGTGTTGGGATTATAGGCGTGAGCCACTGTGCCCGGACTTATTTGGTTGATTTTGATTTGGGGTTTCTTCGTACCTCAGACACAAAGGTTAGATTGGTCATATTCCTTACTTCATGACAGTAGGTCTTCCTCAGAGGTCTGAGCTAAACCTTTGTCCGGTTTCGTTCTTCCCTAGCCCCCATCCTATTTCCCCTCACCAGTTCTATACTCTCTGCTCTCTATAGGCAGCCAGAAGGCTGAGTGTCCTGTGTGACGGTCCCCAAAGATGGTGCCCATCAATTTCTCCCCTCACCACAGGTGCAAGTCACACCACCCATCCAGGGGTAGAGTCTGTTTCCCCTCCCCTTGAGTCTGGGCTGGCCGTGTGACTTGTCTTGACCAACAGAAAGCACTAGAAATGACACTCTGCCGGTTCTGGGCCTAGACCTCAAGAAACCTGGTAGCTTCAGTTTTCAATCTTGGAAGTCAGCCACCATGCTGTGAGGAAGTCCAGCCATCCTGCCAGAGAGAGTCCTGGGGGATAAGACAGCATATGGAGAGAGAAAGAGGCCACACAGAGGAGCACTGAGGCCCCAGACGTGAGCAAAGCCTTCTGGGAGTTTCCAGCGCAGCCCAGTCACCAGCTGATTGTAACCAAGTGTTTCACTCCAGCCAATACCCCGTGGACCGCCCAGCCTAGCCCTGCCTAAATGTCTGACCCAGAGAATCTTAAGAAAAACCAGTTTGGTTTAAGCCACTGGAGTTTTGGGGTGGTTTATTATGCATCAGTAGATAGCTGAAACAATACGTATTACTAAATGTGTAGGTACCCTTATAAAATACGTGATGGAGTTTGCATGTCTATCTGTTCTGTATTTACATTAATGGAACTTTCATATATCTCATTTGTTTCTGATCTTTCTCACTCAACAATAAATTTTTAAGAGCTATTTGTATTGCTATTTGTTACAATGTATTGTTACATTGCTATTTGTATATCTGGTTTGTTGCTATGCACTGCTGCACGGTATTCAATGGTGTGTATCTATCACAGTTTATTTCCCCTAATAATGAACCCAGGTTGTTGCCAACAACTAACTCTCACAATTAACATGATGACTGATATCCTCATCCTGTTCCCCTGTGGACCTAGGTGAGAATTTCTCTTGAAACTGTATCCAGGCCAGGTGTGGCAGCTCACACCTGTAATCCCAACACTTTGGGAAGCTGGAGTTGGGAGGATCACTTGAGGCCAGGAGTTCAAGGCTGCAGTGAACCATGACCACACCACAGCATTCCAGTCTGGGCAACAGCAAGCCCCTTTCTGAAAAAAAAAAAAAAAAAGGAATGAAAGAAAAAAGAAAAGAAAAGAGGAAGGAAAGGAGTAAGGGAGGGAGGGAAAGAGGGAGGGAGGGAGGGAAGAAGGAAGGAAGGAAGGAAGGAAGGAAGGAAGGAAGGAAGGAAGGAAGGAAGGAAGGAAGGAAGGAAAAGGAGAAGGGGAAGGGGAAGGGAGGAGGGAGGGAAGGAGGGAAGGAAGGAAGGAAGGAAGGAAGGAAGGAAGGAAGGAAGGAAGGAAGGAAAGAAAAGGGGAAGGGGAAGGAAGGAAGGAGAAGAGGAAGGGGAAGGGAGGAGGGAGGGAAGGAAGGAAGGGAGGGAGGAAGGAAGGAAGGAAGGGGAAGGGGAAGGTAGGAGGGAGGGAAGGAAGGGAGGGAGGAAGGAAGGAAGGAGGGAAGGAGAAGGGGAAGGGGAAGGGAGAAGGGAGGGAAGGAAGGAAGGAAGGAGAAGGGGAAGGGAGGAGGGAGGGAAGGAAGGGAGGAAGGAAGGAAGGGGAAGA
>NC_037684.1:63366706-63463024 GCF_003255815.1 Theropithecus gelada
GAAGGGGAAGGGAGGAGGGAGGGAAGGAAGGAAGGGAGGAAGGAAGGAAGGGGAAGGGAGGAGGGAGGGAAGACAGGGAGGGAAGAAGGAAGGAGAAGGGGAAGGGGAAGGGAGGAGGGAGGGAAGGAAGGAAAGAAAGAGAAGGGGAAGGGGAAGGGAGGAGGGAGGGAGGGAAGGAAGGGAGGAGGGAGGGAGGGAAGGAAGGAAGGAAGGAAGGGAGGGAGGGAAGGAAGGGAGGGAGGAAGGAAACTATATCCCAGAATGGCATTGCTCAGTCACAGAGTATTGCCATACCTAACTCCACTCAGGACTGCCAGACTGTTTTCCAGAATGGCTCTGCCAGTTCACACTCCCACCAGCAGTATATGAGGATTCTCTTTTTGGCTTTGTCGCTTGATATTATTAACATCCCAATTGTTGCCAAGCTGATGCCATATCCTTGTTCTTTTATTTTGCATTTCTGGCTAACAGTGAGTTTGAACATTTCTTCATCGATTTATTAATCATTTGGGTTTCCTCTTGCATGCACTGCCTTTTCATATCCTTTATCTGTTTTTCTGTTGGCTTTCCTGAATTCACTTTGTTGATAAGCCAGAATTTCCTGTAAGTTCTACTTGTTCAGAAAAAAAGACCTTTTGAAAATAGAAAAATATACATATTGTTAACTCCAAAAAATTTAATAGACGCTCTGAAATATAAAACTTAGAAAATCTTCCAGGAAAAAAAAAAAAAACATAGAGGGTTTTTTTGTTTGTTTTAATGATAAAACAGTTAAATTGGGAGAAATTATTTTTTCTCTGGTCTCATGCTACTGAATGTATTTCCCACTAGGCAAACTAGACAATGTCCAGACGCCCTTTCTTTCTTTCTTTTCTTTTCTTTTTTTTTTTTTTGAGACAGAGTCTCCTTGTTGCCCAGGCTGGAGTGCAGTGGCACAATCTTGGCTCACTGCAACCTCCACCTCCCGGGTTCAAGTGATTCTCCTGCCTCAGCCTCCCGAGTAGCTGGGATTACAGGCACTCACCACCACACCCAGCTAATTTTTGTATTTTTAGCAGAAATGGGGTTTCACCATGTTGGCCAGGCTAGTCTCGAACTCCTGACCTCAGGCGATCCACCCGCCTCAGCCTCCCAAAGTGCTGGGATTACAGGCAAGAGCCACCGCGGGGGGCCCAGACTCCCCTTCTTAACCCACGCCTCCGCAGGGGAGGAAACTGACTGATTGGCATGCTTGGCTCCGCCCCTTGGGGGCTCCCTTTGGTCTCTTCCTGCCCACAAGAAGCACATTTTGTATTCTCCTCTCTGCCAGGCAGCACAGAGCTGCACCTGCTTTGCCCTCCTCTGCCTGTGACTGGGTGGATACATCTGCTTAATTCTTGGATTAACTAATTGCAAGGTTTTTTGATCGAAGGTTTGAAGTCAAATCCTCCTTGTTGCTGATCAGTAATTATGCTGACATCTTGATATCCCCTCATCTGTCTACTGTGTCTTGGTTCTCAATTGATTTCAAACTTAAGAGGAAAAGAAAGGGTTCTTTTTTTATTAGCCCCATAAAACCTCCGCAAATAACACAAACAATACGTTGAAAGAGCCAGCATTCAACTAATAGAAGCTCTAGAAGATAAATAAGAGGAAGAAAGGAAGAAAAAGATCAGAGAAAGAATACAAGGATGGTACTTAGAATTAAAAAGGGTAAGTCTCCAGATTTAGGTGTTCTAGTAATAGCCCAGCCAAGCACATTCATTCAAAAACGACCCAAAGCATGTCACCACGGAATTTCAGAATACCAGAGATAAAAAGAAAACTCTAAAAACTACCAGGGGTGGGAGTAAATCACCTACAAAGAAACAAGAATCAGAATGGATTTCACTTTTCAGCTGTTACATTGAATACGAAGAGACAACAGGATGATGCCTTCAAATTTCCAAGGAACGTTTTTTTCAACCTAGAATTGAAGACTCAAATGATCAATGGTATGAGAAGGTAGGCTACAGAACGGTCAGATACTCCAGTTCTCAGACTATTTATCTCCTACTCCCATGTCAGGAATTACCACAGGAAGTGAGGAAATAATCCAAAAGCAATACATGTAGACGAACATCTCAGTGTAAGCCTTTTTCATTATTAGGAAAGGAAATCTTACTCAGTTCTTTCTGTCTTTTTTGCCTACAGGCTGACTTTCTTCCTTATAATGCAACCTGGTGAAATTCCAGCACCTGGCCTTGGAAATGCAAGTCACCATAAAGAACATGGGTTTAAGGTCTGGGCACGGTGGCTCTTGCCTGTAATCCCAGCACTTTGGGAGGCCAAGGTGGGCAGATCACCTGAGGTGGGGTGTTCAAGATCAGCCTGACCAACAGGGAGAAACCCTGTCTCTATTAAAACTACAAAATTAGCCGGGTGTGGTGGTGGGTGTCTATAATCCCAGCTACTAAGGAAGTTGAGCCAGGAGAATCACTTGAACCCTGGAGGAGATTGCGGTGAGCCAAGATTGCACCACTGTACTCCAGCTTGGGCAAGAAGAGCGAAACTCGGTCTAAAAAAAAAAAAAAAAACTAAAAGAACATGAGTTTAAGGAAGCAGTAGAGACTCTCATTCAATAAGCCGTGAAAGCAAGAACGTTTACTAACTCCCCGTCTTGTTCTCTCATGCGCTGTGGAAACCTAGGTGGGCACTCATAATTCCTGCTGACTTTTTATGTTCGCTGTAACATTAAATATCTCTGTGGAAGGTTTAAGGCTCCCAAGAGTTTACCAGAAATTGTTACCATCACCAGTAGAAATAATTTCCAAAAATTGCCTATGATTCTGATTGGCCATTGTCCTTGTTAATCTGTTGCACTTAGAATCCCTTAGCAAGGATAAGATTCTTATTTCAAATTGTTACCGAATCCCTTCCTGGCCAACATGGTGAAACCCCATCTCTACTAAAAATACAAAAATTAGCCGGGCGTGGTGCTGCGCACCTGTAGTCCCAGTTACTCAGGAGGCTGAGGCAGGAGAATCACTTGAACCTGGGAGGCGGAGGTTGCAGTGAGCCGAGATCGCGCCACTACACTCCAGCCTGGGAGAAAACAGCTAGACTCTGTCTTAAAAAAAAAAAATTGTTAGCGAAACATCAGGAGTTCAGTCAAAGTCCTGTGGCTTGTGCTGCACAAAGAAAGCCCATCACTGAGATAATGAGTAGTGCCAAGGAAGAAGGCTTTAAATCAGGTGCTGCAGCCAAAGAAATGGGAACTGTCTCAAATCCCTCTCCAGGAGTGACTAAAACTAGGGGTTATATAGCAGGGAAGAAATTTAACAATGTGTAAGAAAACAAGAACTAGGGAGGTGCAAAGAGGTGTTTGGTGCATGATCTGGTCAGTTTCAGTTCTTTCATACTTTTTTTTAAGGAGTCTCACTCTGTCACCCAGGCTGGAGTGCAGTGGCGCGATCTCAGCTCACCACAACCTCTGCCTCCTGGGTTCAAGCGATTCTCCTGCCTCAGCCTCCTGAGTAGCTGGGATTACAGGTGCCCGCCACCATGCCTGGGTAATTTTTGTATTTTTAGTAGAGACGGGGTTTTACCTTGTTGATCAGGCTGGTCTTGAACTCCTGACCTCCTCTACATTTTTGAGAGGACTGAAGGTACTTTTCTGAGGAAGGAGCTCAGATCAAACAAATATAAGTTTCGTTTGGGCGCGGTGGCTCATGCCTGTAATCCCAGCACTTTGGGAGGCCAAGGTGGGTGGATCATGAGGTCAGGAGTTCAAGACCAGCCTGACCAACAGGGTGAAACCCCGTCTCTACTAAAAATACAAAAATTAGCCGGGCATGGTGGCAGACACCTGTAATCCCAGCTATTCAGGAGGCTGAGGCAGGAGAATCGCTTGAACCCGGGAGGCGGAGGTTGCAGTGAGCCAAGGTCACGCCACGCCACTGCAGCCTGGGCAACAGAGCAAGACTCCATTTCAAAAAATAAATAAATATATATATATGTGTGTATATATACATACACACATATATATACACATATATGCACACATAAATGTGTATATATATGTATATATATGAGTTTCAAGCTTTAACAGCAGAAGGGTCAAGTTCCATGTTTATCCAAAACTGTCTATGGAACTATAGGGCCTGTTTCAAAATCAGAAGAGGAGCACTGGCCCTTCCCTCTTCTCCTGTGGGTGTGATGGAATAACCAGGAGTTGTGAGTCTGCTAGGATAGCAGCAAATAATTCGAATTAAGTTAACACTCAAGACACTGACTGTGGCTAAGAACGCCACAACGGAAGTCCTCCTGAGAAAGAAGAATCTTATTTTAGAGTTTTTATTTTAAGAAATAGAAAACTGTCCTAAGGAAAACATTGCAAGATTAGAATAACTGGCATATCTCCAGTAAAAGCAAAAGAAACTATGCAAGAAGAGGAATGTTATCACAGTAGAGTACTAGGTTCTGCAGGACGTAACATTTACATAGACATGTCATGTGAATGCTTCATTTTTGTTTTTCAACTAAAGATGCTGATATAACTGCATTTGGAAGACAGCAGTGGCATAAGAGCTAATCCTCATCTCAGGAAATAAGCAGTAGACTATTAATAAATCCCCTCTCCACTTTGTGCAATGGTCACCTGGCATTGGGAGGGATCTAGTCTGAGGAAAGCTGACCAGTAATTGTACTTTCCTGCCCTTGTATTATTATTATTTCGTATTTATTTATTTTTTTGAGATGGAGTCTTGCTCTGTCGCCCAGGCTGGCATGCAGTGGCAGGATCTCAGGTGACTGCAACCTCCGCCTCCCAGATTCAAGCGATTCTCCTGCCTCAGCCTCCCAAGTAGCTGGGGCTACAGGCACCTGCCACCACACCTGGCTAATTTTTGTATTTTTCGTAGAGACAGGGTTTCACCACATTGGCCAGGCTGGTCTAGAACTCTTGACCTCAGGTGATCCACCTGCCCCCGCCCCCAAAATTCTGGGATTACAGGTGTGAGCCACTGCACTCAGCTCCATCCCTGTATTCTAAAGGATGTTAGCAAGAACCCTAGGAAGCCCCACTACAGCAGAGGCACAGACTTAGCAGCAACCATTGTAAACATCGGCTGCGGGAAGCAGAGGAGAGGGGAATTCGGGAGAGCCAGTTTTCGGGTTGAAACAAGCAGGTGGCTGGTGAAGCCACTCATCAGACAAGGAGCCCGTGGGAGGGCTGGTTGCCAGCAGGACAAGGAGTCACCGAGTTTTGTTTGGGACATGGGTTTCTTGTGCTGGTGGTGCATTCGGGTGGAGCTGGCTAGAAGGCAGTTGGACACAGATGAATCAGACACTTGGGGGCTGGAGACTGCGAACCATCAAAGGCAATCAAAGCCAGGGAAGCAGAGAGAAGGGTCTAGAACAGAGCCTGAAAAACACCCACAGGGACCTGGAAAGGAGAAGGGGAAGGTGCAGCCAGACAGGCAGAAGGAAGACAAGGAGGGAAGCGTCCAGTCCAGGATGAATACCTGAGCCTGTGTATTTCTCTGTGATGGCTACTATTGAGTGTCAACTTGATTGGGATTGAACGATGCAAAGTATTGTTTCTGGGTGTGTCTGTGAGGGTGTTGCCAAAGGAGATTAACATTCGAGTCAGTGGACTGGGAGAGGCAGGCCCGCCCTCAACCCGGGTGAGCACCATGTAATCAGCTCCCATCTCAGCTAGGATAAATGCAGGCAGAGGAACGTGGAAGCACTAAACTGCCTGAGTCTTCCGGCCTCCATCTTTTTCCCGTGCTGGACGCTTCCTCCCCTGGAACGTCGAACTCCAAGTTCTTCAGCTTTTGGACTCTTGGACCAGTGGTTTGCCAGGGGCTTTCAGGCCTTCGGCCAAAGACTGAAGGCTGCACTGTTGGCTTCCCTGCTTTGGAGATTTGGGGACTCGGACTGGCTTCCTTGCTCCTCAGCTTGCAGATAGCCTATTGTGGACTTCTCTTTGTGTTAGTGTGAGTCAATACTCCTTAATAAACTCCCTTTCATATATACCTCTATCCTATTAGTATGTCCCTCTAGAGAACCCTAATACATTCTCTCCACACAACTTCCCAGTGTGTTCCCTACTGAAGTGACAGTAGTAATAATTCAATAGAGAAAATATTCATATAACTATTGGAAATTAAGAAAAGATTTCCCTCACATGCCACAAACTCTGATGCATCTCTGCAAGGTGTGGTGTGGATAAGCGTGAGTGAAGGGCAGAGCAGCCCAGGACTCTGGTGTGGAGGGAGGCAGAAGGAGCCCTGTCTGCGGAGCAAACAGAAGGACCTCCAGGGAATGCCACAAGTATCCCTACCCTGTTCAGGTGGCATGAGCGGGGGACAGGGCTATTTGGAGTGCCAGGTTCAATGGTACTGAGGTCTGCAAGAAGTGCCTCAGATGCCGGGTCCCTAGTGAGCTGAGGCCTCTGCAGTACTGTGACTCCCCTTAGCAGGGTACACTGGCCCTAAAGGAGGCAGAAGAGCTACAAGCTTGGCTGCAAACCACAAGAGCAACGCGTCATAGAGGACAAGTCGCTGTCCCAGCTTCCTCTATGTTGCCACATAAATCCAGAGAACAGGCTGGGCGCCGTGGCTCACGCCTGTAATCCCAACACTTTGGAAGGTTGAGGTGGGCGGATCACCTGAGGTCAGGAGTTTGAGACCAGCCTGGCCAACATGGTGAACCCCTGTCTCTACTGAAAATACAAAAAAAAAAACTTAGCCGGGCGTGATGGCAGATGCCTGTAATCCCAGTTACTCAGGACGCTGAGGCAGAGGAATTGCTTGAATCCGGGAGGTGGAGATTGCAGTGAGCCAGGATGGCACCACTGCACTCCAGCCTGGCGACAGAGCAAGACTCCATCTCAAAAAAAAGAAAGAGAGAAATCATAGAACACTGGCTGGGCGCAATGGCTCACACCTGTAATTCCAGCACTCTTCAGGAGGCTGAGGCAGAAGGATAGTCCGAGACCAGGAGTCTGAAACCAGACTGAGCAACACTGCAAGACCTTCATCTCTACAATTTTTTGAGACAGAGTCTCTCTTGTCACCCAGGCTGGAGTGCAATGGCGCAATCTCAGCTCACTGCAAGCTCCGCCTCCCGGTTTCAAGTGATTCTCCTGCCTCAGCCTCCTGAGTAGCTGGGACTACAGGTGCCCACCACCACGCCCAGCTAATTTTTTATATTTTTAGTAAAGACGGGGTTTCACCATGTTAACTAGGATGGTCTCGATCTCTTGACCTCGTGATCCGCCCGCCTCGGCCTCCCAAAGTGCTGGGATCACAGGTGTGAGCCACCACGCCCGGCCAATATAGTGCATTAACAGCCAAGATGGAGTCACTTTTGTCTCCACTCCAAGTGTCCATGGAAAAAAGCGGGTTTTGTTTTCCAGAAGAAGTGTATGTTCTTAATTTTTTTTTTAAGATGGAGTTTCACTCTCTCACCCAGGATGGAGTGCAGTGGCATGATCTCAGCTCACTGCAACCTCCACCTCCCGGGTTCAAGTGATTCTCCTGCCTCAGCTTCCAGAGTAGCTGAGACTACAGGCGCATGCCACCACGCCCGGCTAACTTTTTTGTGTGTGTTTTTAGTAGAGACAGGGTTTCACCATGTTAGCCAGGATGGTCTCGATCTCCTGACCTCGTGATCCGCCCGCCTCTGCCTCCCAAAGTGCTGGGATTACAGGCGTGAGCCACCGCACCCGGCCTAAAAGTGGATGTTCTTTATAACAGCAGATGAGATTCTAAAACAAAAACATAAACTGGGCTGGAAGGAAGAGAAGGAGGCATGTGGAGAAGAGTTTCTACAGGTGGGAGGCGCCTTGTCCTCCCCTCTCCCACCCCAGGGCACAGGAGCAGCTCACAAGGCTCCTATGACGTGAAGGCTTCGAGGAGGACCCTCTCAGAAGCTTAGCAAGGATTTCAGAAATAGGTAAAGGGGGCCGGGCGCGGTGGCACCCGCCTGTAATCCCAGCACTTTGGGAGGCCGAGGTGGGTGGATCACTTGAGGTCAGGAGTTTGAGACCAGCCTGGGCAACATGGTGAAACCCCTTCTCTACTAAAAATACAAAAATTAGCCAGGCATGGTGATGCACGCCTGTAGTCTCAGCTACTCGGGAGGCTGAGGCACGAGAATGGCTTGAACCCAGGAGGCGGAGGTTGTAGTGAGCTGAGATTGTGCCACTGCACTCCAGCCTGGGCAACAGAGCCAGACTCCATTAAAAAAAAAAAAAAAGAAAGAAATAGGTAAAGGGAATGTTGTGTCCTAACTGGAGTTCTCTGAGGGCCCAGGACCTCAGAATTACCTTGTTCAAACAAAGCCCGAAAGAGCCAACCCTGGCTGAGGGAGAAGGGTGTTCCTGCTCAGCAACCCACAGTCTCTGGGAAGACTGGAAGATCTTCAAGAGTTCCCGTAACCTCGCGGTGTGAAGGCAAAGCGGGAGTGATCCGAGGGAAAGTCCCATGCTACCCCAGAAGGAAAAAGTTTGAGCCAAAGGAACCGGCGCAGAACGTGGACAGGTGGAGGCCAACGTAGGAGCTGAAAAGAATGCATTTCCCCCATAAGGTCATCCGCACAAGCCAATCATAAATGCCTGGTAGAGTTGGATCCTGCTCACACTGAATAAATGGTAAAGAATTCTGTGTTCACCCCAGCAAGAAAGTGAAATAACTTAGTTGCAACCACAGTGGTAGTTCAGTATCCCGTCTATTCAAGTCAACCAAAAAAATATGTATGGAATATGGAAAAATATAGAACCCAAGAAATATGGGCTGTGAGTTCAATCCCATCTGGAGAGCATGGATTTAACAACTAGAACGGGATAGAGAGCTTCTCCCTGTGGCTCTAGGAAAATTATACTAGTGATGGGCAGTGTCAGAACTCTGTCCGGCAAGCAGCCCCAGGCAGCGCCCGGCAACCCCAGGGGACGCAGAACGTGAATGCTTTTCCTTCAAGAATGTGTATTCCAAACCTAGGAAGGTTTGAAACTAAATATATAGGCAATGAAGTAAAGCTAACATCTAGTATTAATACATTTGTGCTAAATTTAAGACAATCTATATTTGGTATTATAACGTGTAAGAAAATTCAGCATACTAAAAGATTTGAAATTAGCCTGTGATAGCAAATTAAAATATAAAATGAAGTACTTGATTTTAGACTCGTGCTTTCTTCTTCAGCTGAAATGTATGAAATAATTTGATTAGGTTTGTAAACAATGTTGGAATGTTGAAGAGACCTTGAGATTCCTTATGAATATTAATTTGCCTTATTTACTTAGTTTTTTATTGTTAAAATCAAATCCTTAAAATACACCAAATGTGTAAACTCAGTTTAAAATGTTTCTAGGCACGTAACTGCATTGTGAATGAAGCTGATTATTTAAGAGAGTTTTGTGTCTTTGACCTTCACTATTACGCAATACTCAGTGAGAAGGTAAAGTTGGTGGCTCTTATTTAGCACAATTTATTAAAAGAATGATTATGGCCAGGCGCGGTGGCTCACTCCTGTAATCCCAGCACTTTGGAAGGCCGAGATGGGTGGATCACCTGAGGTCAAGAGTTCGAGACCAGTCTGGCCAACATGGTGAAACCCCATCTCTAATAAAAATACAAAAAATTAGCCACGTGTGGTGGCACGTGCCTGTAATCCCAGCTACTCCGAAGGCTGAGGCAGGAGAATCGCTTGAACCCAGGAGGTGAAGGTTGCAGTGAGCCGAGGTTATGCCATTGTACTCCAGCCTGGGTGACAGAGTGAGACTCTGTCTCAAAAAACAAACAAGCAAAAAAGAATAATTACGTTTATAAGCTGAACTTACAAGAAGCTTAAGGAAAATTAGGTTTAAAATGTACTTTAACAAACTGGCTGTTAATTTCTTTAAGGAAACAAAATGGTAATAAACAGTTCGTTCAGTACGCAAATACCAGCATGAACATGAAAAGCTCTGTTTGACTTTAGGGTCCACATGCCAAAGGGCAGGGTCCAAGGCAGGCCACTAGAAACAGCGCCCCACCCATGCCAAGACCACCTGCAGCAGAGCCACCCTGGACTCCCCTTTCGCCAGGCAAGTGAACAGGGCAAACATGGACAGGCCCCCAGCACTAGTCTGAGAAGCCCAGAGGCCAAGAGGCCAAGAGGGTGGGCTTCATACCCCACCCACCAGTGTCCCCACATCAGGAGACTCTGTGTGTACCCCCACCACACCCTTCCCCTTTTTCTTCCCTGCTCTCTTTTTCTCCATAGCACTCATCGCCATTTGATAATGAATGTTATGTCTTTCGGTTATTATCTTTCTGTACATACAGCCAGGCACCGAGACAGCAGGGACTTAGGCTCACTCAGTCCTAAATCCCCAGCACCTAGAAAGGTACCTGCGCTTGGTCTGTCCCCATGAATCTGTGTTGCATGAAGGCACTGATGGCCTTGGCTCCTGCTTTGTGCCTCTCTCCCTGTCTGGGCTGCCAGCTCCCTGACCTCAGGAACTACCTTACTCACCGCTCAACCTCCGTGCCCAGCACTAACCCAGAAAAAAAAAACAAGAGTCTGATCCATGTAAAAGTGACTCCCTGTGGGAAGCCAGGCAGGGCCTTCGGAATCAAACAAATGTGATATTGAATTCCGGTTCTGCCACTTACCAGCCATAAGCGAACCTTGGACAAGTGGCTCAAGTTTTCTGATCTTCAGTTTCTTCAGCTGGAAGTGGATATCATAATAACTGTCTCACTCTGTTCTTGTTGGAATTAAATGGGTTAATGGAAGGCCAAGTGTCTAACACTGAGCCTTTTTTTTTTTTTTTTGTATAAGCAAAGCCCTCACATTGTAGGTGCTCGGTGAAAATCAGTTCCTTCACTCTCATGGTAGGCACTCAACGAAAATCAATTCCTGGCTGGGCGCGGTGGCTCACACCTGTAATCCCAGCACTTTGGGAGGCCGAGGGGGGTGGATCACAAGGTCAGGAGATCAAGACCAACCTGGCCAACATGATGAAATCACATCTCTACTAAAAATACAAAAATTAGCTGGGTGTGGTGATGCATGCTTTAATCCCCTCTACTCGCGAGGCTGAGGCAGGAGAATCGCTTGAACCCAGGAGGCGGAGGTTGCAGTGAGCCGAGATCATGCCATTGCACTCCAGCCTAGCGACAGAGCGAGACTCCATCTCAAAAACAAAAAGAAAAGAAAAGAAAAGAAAATCAATTCCTTTACTCCTTTTATCCTCCTCCAGTTGCTGCAGAGAAAGCTCTGCTTCCCTCCCCCTGAGCTTCAGGTACCTGACTTACATTTATCCCCCTGGGCAGTGACAGGAGTCAGTATGGGCGGGCCGGAGAGCCTGGCACCTGAGCCCCAGAGGAAGACCCTAGCTTCCTGCGGCTCAGGCTGGAGGATGGGAGCAGAAGAATCAGTTCCTGGTTGGGAATTTGGAGACACTAACAATTTTGGGAACTTCAAGAGCAGGAAGCGAAAAAAGATGTGAGAGAAAGGGGAACCACCAACCCTTCTAGACAGTCCCCTCCCCACCCCCAATCACAAAAATGAGGAGCCCAGGAGAGCCAACTCCTGGGAAGGAACAAATTCCCAGTTCCTACCCGGCCCATCTCCAGCCCGGTCCAGAACTCAGTCCTGAACTCAGTTCCCGGCTCCCACACCTCCATCAGCCCCAACCCCACTAGCAACCTGTCCCAGGCCCAATTCCAACAAAGAAAAGGGGTGGAGCCCTGGAGAAAGTGAGGTTCCCCAAATTAGGAGAGAATTCCCTGGCTTCTCCGCTGTCTGTTTCCACTTCCCCTGATCTCTGTCTTGCTGTGTTTATCTGCCTCATTCCGTGCTTCAGCCGTTCCCTCCCGCCACAGGCTCCCTCTCTGCCTGTCTCTGGCTCACTCACTCACATATTGCATGGCAGGGATGTGCTGGGGAAGAGGGAGCAGGCCAGTGAGTGAGAGCAGAGGAGGCAGAGGATGGGGCCAGAGAGGGAGGAAGGGGCTGGATCACCGCGGACCTCCAGGGCATGGAAGGCCGGAGGAGTTTGGAGGAGTTTTCTCCTCTGTGAAATGGGGAATTGTTGATGAGTTAAACAAGGAGACACACGGCCTGATTTACATTTTTTTGAAGTCACCTTCAGGCTGCTGTGTGAGGATGAACCTTTAGGGGTGAGAGTGGGCAGGGGATGTTGGTGTCAAAGTCCCAGAAGAGAGGTGATGATGGTGTTTGGGACTGGAGGTGGCTGTGACAACAGTGAGAAGATGTCAGATTAAAAGCAGATCATGGCCAGGTGCAGTGGCTCACGCCTGTAACCCCAGCACTTTGGGAGGCTGAGGTGGGTGGATCCTCTGAGGTCAGGAGTACAAGACCAGCCTGGCCAATATGGAGAAACCCCATCTCTACTAAAAATACAAAAACAACAACAACAACAACAACAAAAAAAAAAACATAGCCAGGCATGGTGGTGACACCTGTAATTGCAGGTACTCGGGAGACTGAGGCAGGAGAATCGCTTGAACCCAGGAGGCGGTAGTTGCAGTGAGCCGAGATTGCACCACTGCACTCCATCCTGGGTGACAAGAGTGAAGACTCCGTCTCAAAATAAAAATAAAAATAAAAATAAAAAAGCAGATCTTGGGCTAGGTGCAGTGGCTCACGACTGTCATCCTAGCACTTAGGGAGACAGAGACAGGAGAATGGCTTGAGGCCAGGAGTTTGAGACCAGCCTGGGCAACATAGTGAGACCCTGTCTCTACAAACAATAAAAAATAAATTTGAAAAAAAAAAGAAAAGGTAGATAGTAGATCTTGTAGGAAGAACTGTAGCAGGACGAGCCGCAGACAAAACTCCTCAGACACCAGATTAAAGAGGGAAGAGGTTTTTTATTCGGCCGGGAGCGTCGGCAGACTCGCGTCTTAAGAACCGAGCTCCCTGAAGAATAAATACGTAGCGTTTTTAAAGGTTTACAACATTAAGGGATCCATGTAAAAGGGTCATGATAAATCAAGCAAGCATGCAAAACATGACGGGGGGGGGCTACATGCATCAGCTAACAGAACGAAAAGTTTTACAGTGCTTTCTCATACAATGTCTGGAATTTACAGATAACACTAGTAGTTTTGGTCAGGGGTTAATATTATCATTATTATTTTAACCACCAGGGCCAGGTGGTGGTGCCAAGGTCGTCTAGCTATTTATCTTACTTCTGTTTCTTTCCAACTTTTTGCTTTCTCCCCCTTCTCCTGTCTTATAAACTAGGGAAAAGGGGAGACGGGGAAAAGCCGGGAAAGACAGCAGGAGAAGTGGTGGTCTCATTCTATAGAACCATCAACTCAGCACTGGCTGGGGAGGGCCTGTGGGCAAGGAAAGTAAGGCTTCCTGCAGAAGCTTTGCATGCGGCTGAGAAAGTGAGAGCAGGGTTAACTGAGCCGGGAAGAGGGGCAGGAGTGGGTTAAACGCCCAATGTAGAAAGAGGAACTAAAAGGGCCAGGAGCCATGGCTCACGCCTATAATCCCAGCATTTTGGGAGGCCCAGGGAGGTGGATCACTTGAGGTCAGGAGTTCAAGACCAACCTGACCAATATGGTGAAACCCCGTCTCTACTAAAAATACAAAATTAGCCGGGTGTGGTGTCACACACCTGTTGTCCCAGCTACTCGCGAGGCTGAGGCAGGAGAATCGCTTGAACCCGGAAGAAAAGAAAGAGAAAGAAGGAAGGAAGGAAGGAAGGAAAGAAGGAAGGAAGGAAGGAAGGAAAGAAGGAAGGAAGGAAGGAAGGGAGGAAGGGAGGGAGGGAGGGAGGGAGGGAGGGAGGGAGGGAGAGAGGGAGGGAGGGAGGGAGGGAAGAAAGAAAGAAGAAAGAGAAGAAGGAGGAAGGAAGAAAGAAACTAAAAATAGCTCAATTTGGGATAGACTGTGTTTGGGGTCCCTGTTAGACCCTGAGGTGAGATGCTAAGGGGGACGTTGAATAAACAATCTGGGCAGGGACATACACACCACACACACTGACCCCAACCCCATGAGCCCCATTGTCCTGAAGGGATATCCCTGCTCCTGCCCAGCTGGTCCCTGACCCCTGACCCCTGACCCCTGGCCATGCTGGCCTCAGATCTGTGTCTCCTTCTCAAATCATTGGCCCCCAGGGCCACTGTCCCTTGGTCTCCACTGGGTGCACTGGAAAGGCAGGGTGAGGTACAAGAAGCCCCATGAAAACCATGAAATCAGCAGCTCAAACACCAGCAAGTCGCCAGCTTTTGCAACAGCTCATAAGGACGGGTGTTTCCTGCGAGCCCTGCAGGCTTCCAAACTGCTTCTCTTTGTTTTGTAAAGGACTGTTCTATCAGTCCCCAACAGAACCCTGCAGTGGATCCCGCCTCCCTAATCTACTGTGTTCTGCATCTATCTACATCCGCAGTGTTTGCCGTGGTCTTGTTGCTAGAGGCTGGTTCCCCCTGCCTGATTTATAAAATTCATGTAACCCAGGATTTTTTGTGGTGTAGATAACTCTACGTTGAAAAGAATGCATGCTTTTTATTTTATGTATTATTATTATTATTTGTTGTTGTTGTTGTTGAGACAGAGTCTGGCTCTGTTGCCAGGCTGGAGAGCAGTGACATGATCTCGGCTCACTGCAACCTCCGCCTCCCAGGTTCAAGCAATTCTCCTGCCTCAGCCTCCCGAGTAGCTGGGATTACAGGCACGCGCCATGCCCAGCTAATTTTCTTTCTTTTTTTTTTTTTTAAGACGGAATCTCGCTCTGTCACCCAGGCTAGAGTGCAGTGGCGCAATCTCCGCTCACTGCAAGCTCCGCCTCCCAGGTTCACGCCATTCTCCGGCCTCAGCCTCCCGAGTAGCTGGGACTACAGGCGCCCGCCACCTCGCCCGGCTAATTTTTAGTATTTTTAGTAGAGACAGGGTTTCACTGTGTTAGCCAGGATGGTCTCGATCTCCTGACCTCACAATCCACCCGCCTCGGCCTCCCAAAGTGCTGTAATTACAGGCGTGAGCCACCGTGCATGGCCGACATGCATGTTTTTGAAATGCCACAAGGGCACTGGGGACTGGAATCAGGAACGGAAACGGGAAAGCTTCCCTTGTCCCCGTCGTCGCAGGGCGTGTGACAGTGGGAATGACTCGCTTCTTCAGAGTCCCCCTGCTCAAACCTCTAGGGGGAGCCAGCTGACGGGCAGCTTGTGAGTGTCCAACCCCACGGCAGCATCTGGGGACGGACGAATGCTTGCAGCTCCTGAAGCAACAGTAGGCGTGTGTGACGGGGGGCTCTTTTAGTTTTGCCGTCTGTAGGCAGCTTGTGTTAATCAGCTCTATTAGACCCTCTGCCTTATCACAAGCACAGAGGGCTTTCTGTGTCCTGGCATTCTTGCCTTGGTGTACTGGAAGAACGGGATCATATGTGAGATTGGAGAATGAGTACAAGGTGTTTTTTTTTTATTTTTTTTGAGACAGAGTCTGGCTCTGTCGCCCAGGCTGGAGTGCAGTGGCCAGATCTCGGCTCACTGCAAGCTCCGCCTGTCGGGTTTATGCCATTCTCCTGCCTCAGCCTCCCCAGTAGCTGTGACTACAGACGCCCGCCACCTCGCCCGGCTAGTTTTTTGTATTTTTTAGTAGAGACGGGGTTTCACCGGGTTAGCCAGGATGGTATCGATCTCCTGACCTCGTGATCCACCCGTCTCGGCCTCCCAAAGTGCTGGGATTATAGGCTTGAGCCACCGCGCCCGGCGAGTACGAGGTTTTTTATTGAGTGGTAGACCTCAGTGAGGTGGATGGGGTGGCCAGAAGGGGGATGGAGTGGGAAGGTGGTCTCCCCATGCCCGGAGTCGGGCCGTCCGGTGCCGGGACTCTCCTCCAACCGCCTCAGCCAAACTGCGAATCGTTCTGCTGATCAGTGACCTGCCCGCATCCGCCTGCCAGTGTGCTCTTATGCCGGTGTGTTCCCCTCAACGTCCAGCCGCTTGTGTGTCTACCCGCTAGGGTCTCAGGGCTTTTATAGTCACAGGATAGGGGTGTGGCAGGCCAGGATGGTCTTGGGAAAGGCAATATTTGGGCATGAAAACAGAAATTCCTGTCCTCACCGAGGTCTGTGGCACAGGCCTGGGGGTGAAGCCCTAGCCAGAGACCTGCCCTTCTCTCCCCAGCACTTCCCTGCCTGACTCCTGTGTCAGAACCAAATGGTTTTCTGTCTTCTCGATAAGATCACAAGGCTCTATGAAGCTAAGCACAATCAGAGGGCCCTGGGGGGTGGGGGAGGCATCATATGCCCACAGGGTGGCAGCTCTTGCCTGTGTCAGAAGCACAGAAATGAAGGGACCCTGTCTTCAGGAACAGCACAGTTATAAGCTCACGCTTGTAATTCCAGCACTTTGGGAGGCTGAGGCTGGTGGATGGCGAGGTCAGGAGATCGAGACCAGTGTGTCCAACATGGTGAAACCCCGTCTCTACTAAAAATACAAAAAAGTTAGCCGGGCGTGGTGGCGGGCACCTGTAGTCCCAGCTACTCTGGAGACTGAGACATGAGAATCGCTTGAACCCGGGAGGCAGAGTTAGCGGTGAGCCGAGATCGCACCGTTGCACTCCAGCCTGGGCAACAAGAGCGAAACTCCATCTCAAAAAAAAAGAGGAAAATATACAGGTTCACAAGCATGGAGTGAGTGGGACCCCAGAAATAAGGTGTCCAGAGAGGGCTTTCTGGAGAAATGGTGCCTCCGCCACCCCTGGAAGAGCCTCAGTCCAGAACCTCACCCTCCAGACTTCCCACCTACACACCTGCCTGTCCAAGGATAGCAAACTCCAGGAGAGCCGCTTGCCACAAGTATATAGCGTCTAATATATTTGTTTTCATATAAAATTAATTTCAAATTAAATATTCCTGGATGGCCGGGCACGGTGGCTCACGCCTGTAATCCCAGCACTTTGGGAGGCCGAGGCGGGCAGATCACAAGGTCAGGAGATCGAGACCATCCTGGCTAACACGGTGAAACCCCGTCTCTATTAAAAAATACAAAAAAATTAGCCGGGCGCGGTGGCGGGCGCCTGTAGTCACAGCTACTCAGGAGGCTGAGGCAGGAGAATGGCGTGAACCCGGGAGGCGGAGCTTGCAGTGAGCCGAGATCGCGCCACTGCACTCCAGTCTGGGCGACAGAGCAAGACTCCGTCTCAAAAATAAATAAATAAATAAACAAATATTCCTGGATGATTAGGTGTTATCTAATGGGTACAAGGTACATTGTTTGGGTGATGGAGACTCTAAAAGCCCTGAGTTCACCACTCTACAATCTATGCATGTCACACTTGTTTCCCATAAATTTATACAAATAAATAAAGCTGGGCCGGGTGTAGTGGCTCACGCCTGTAATCCCAGCACTTTAGGAGGTTGAGGCGGGTAGATCGCCTGAGGTCAAGAGTTTGAGACCAACCTGGCCAATATGGCGAAATCCTGTCTCTACTAAAAATACAAAAAAAGGAAAAAAAATTAGCCGGGCATGGTGGTGGGCGCCTGAAATTCCAACTACTCGGAAGGCTGAGGCAGGAGAATCGCTTGAACCCAGGAGGTGGAGGTTGCAGTGAGCCGAGATCGCGCCACTGCACTCCAGCAGGGGCAACAAGAGTGAGACACCGTCTCAAAAAATAAACAAATAAATAAAGCTAAGAAGCAATACTTTTGAAATAAATATTACTTGAGTTAAAATGAACTAACCAAGAAAAACATGCGCCTGACACATGATCGCTAATACTGCAATCGATACATAATCAATAATACTGCAATACAGGTGTACATTTGTTAGAGCTTCTTATGTGCCAGGCGTTGTACCTGCACGCTACATCCATTATCTCAGTTAAGCCTCCTAATAAGCCTAGGGAAAAAGGACTGCTGTTATCCCAGTTTTACAGATGAGTAAACTAAGGCCTAGAGAAATTAAGCAACTTCATTAAGGTCACTCATAAAGCTGGGCACGGTGGCTCACACCTGTAATCCCAACACTTTGGGAGCCCGAGGCGGGAGGATCACTTGAATTTGGGAGTTTGAGACCAGCCTGGCCAATATGGTAAGACCCCATCTCTACTAAAAATAGAAAATGTATCCAGGCATGGTGGTGGGCACCTGTAATCTCAGCTACTTGGGAGGCTGAGGCAGGAGAATTGCTTGAAGCCGGAAGGCAGAGGTTGCAGTGAGCCAAGATCGTGCCACTGCACTCTAGCCTAGGCAGCAAGAACAAAACTCTACCTCAAAAAAAAAAAGAAGTTGCTGTCTATGATGAATGGGTCCTCACCAGGCACTAAATCTCCTGGTGCTTGATCTTAGCCTTCCCAGCCTCCAGAACTCTGATCAACAAACTTCTGTTGTTTGTAAATTACCCATTCTAAGGCATTTTGCTACACCGCTACAAATGAACACAGACCCAGTTCCATCTGACTCCAGAACCAAAGCTCTTGCTACTTTGTACCCCTGGGGTGCATCCTGGGGACTGCAGACCTGCCTCTGTTCAG
Organism: Theropithecus gelada; assembly: GCF_003255815.1. Classification (NCBI taxonomy): domain Eukaryota; kingdom Metazoa; phylum Chordata; class Mammalia; order Primates; family Cercopithecidae; genus Theropithecus; species Theropithecus gelada. The sequence continues at coordinate 63,385,178 of NC_037684.1, forward strand.
CAGCACAAGATAAGAAAGGTCCAAACCCCTTGCACCTACCTTTGAGCTCCACCCCGGATCATCTCCAGCCTCCTCATTGCTGAATCCCCGGAATCCGAGTCCAGGCACCCATCTCATGACCTTCAGCTCATCTTCCAGGAAGTGACTCCGGAGGAGAGTAAACTCCTTCTCCAGGAAGCCTTCCCTGACTCACCAAGTAGAGCTCACCAGGCCCTCTTTGGTGCCACCTCCATGCGGGGCATATGCCGTAATCTTTGTTTGGGTGCACTGTCAGTCTCCCCTGCTGCACCAGGCCAGGCGGGACCCGTGCCTTTTTCATTTCTGTGTCTCTAACATCCTGCACGGAACCCAGCACACAGCTGGCCCAGACTCCCCAACTTTGCTCTTAGAATCAAGAGAGAGGAAAGCTAGTGTTTTTATACAAACACTGGAAAAGTCTCAAGAAACAGCTCATCAAAAAGTACAGAACAATGTGATTCATCTATAAGCTTTATAATCATTTGCATTTGGTGACCCACTCTCCCAGCTAGGGCTAAGTAGAAGTCAGTGATGCGGGGTGGACAGAATTTCAACAGAGGACCCCAAGGGCTCCCTTGAGCCCCGTCTCCACTGCTCCCCACTTGCCCCCAGCACCTGTCCAACATGCTCTATTTAGTGGATGACCCTGTAGAATCCTTGAGATTGCAGGCCTCAGAGAAGTGAGGCTTCTGACCAACTTGCTCGGTGCTGTGTCCCTGCAACATAGAAGAGCACCTAGCGCACAGTAGGCTGTCAAGAAACGTTAGTTGGGCTGGACACGGTGGCTCACGCCTGTAATCCCAACACTTTGGGAGGGCGAGGCAGGCAGATCACTTGAGGCCAGGAGTTTGAGACCAGTCTGGCCAACATGGCAAAACCCTCATCTCTACACAAACTTTTTAAAAATTAGCCGGGTGTAGTGGCACGTGCCTATAGCCCCACTACTCAGGAGCCTGAAATAGGAGGATCTTTTGAGCCCAGGAGTTCAAGGCTGCAGTGAGCTAAGATTGAGCCATTGCATTTCAGCCTGGGTGACAGAGCCAGGCTCATCTCAAAAATTAAAAATAAAGAAATTCTGACACATGCTACACCGTGGATAAACCTTGAAGATATTATGCTGAATGAAATAACCCAGTCAGTCACACAGGGACAAATATTGTATAATCCCACTACCTAAGGTAGTCAGATTCACAGAGACAAAAAGTAGAATGGCGTGGTTGCCAGGGAGAGGGGTTGGTGGGCGGGGAATGGGGAGTTGCTGTTCAAAGGGTTCAGAGTCTCAGTTTCGCAAGATGGAAAGAGTTCTGTGGATGGTTGCATGGCGATGAATGTGCCGCATGCAACAGAAACGCATACTTAAAAACGGTTAAATTTTATGTGGTGTGTATTTTACCACGATTTTTTATGTAAAAGGCAAAGTTTTTAAAAATTACTGGTCAGTATTAAACCTCATTTCATATTTCTAGTTTACTTTCTCGCCCTTAGGAAATTGGGTTTTTTCTTTTTCGCTTATGTTCCCAACATCAGGATAGCAGCGCCACCGTGTGGTCACAGCTGCAGGTGCCAGTCTGCAAGGAGAGAGACTCCCCTGCACCCCAACTATTTGTTAATACAGGTTGAGCAAACCTAATCCAAAAATCCAAAATCCGAAAGGCTCCAAAATCCAAAATTTTCTGAGCTATAAGTGGAAAATTTCACACCTGACTCATGTGACAGGTTTCAGTCAAAATGCCGTCGAAACAGTTTCATGCACAAAATTGTTTAAAATAATATATAGGCCGGGCGCGGTGGCTCAGCCTGTAATCTCAGCATTTTGGGAGGCCGAGATGGGCGGATCACGACGTCAGGAGATCGAGACCATCCTGGCTAACACGGTGAAACCCCGTCTCTACTAAAAAATACCAAAAACTAGCCGGGCGAGGTGGCGGGCGCCTGTAGTCCCAGCTACTCTGCTCGGGAGGCTGAGGCAAGAGAATGGCGTGAACCTGGGAGGCGGAGCTTGCAGTGAGCTGAGATCCAGCCACTGCACTCCAGCCTGGGCAACAGAGCAAGACTCCGTCTCAAAATAAATAAATAAATAAAAATAAAAAATAAAAAATAAAATAAAATAAAATAATATATAAAATGACCTTCATAGCCTAGACAACATAGCAAGACCCTGTCTCTACAAAAAATTTAAAAATTAGCCAGGCATGGTGTTGCACGCCTGTACTCCCAACTACTCAGGAGGTTGAGGCAGGAAGATGACTTGAGGGCAATCAATCTGCATTTTATACTTCCAAGTAGCTGAAGTGAAACATTAAACAGTAAGGAGATCATTCTTGCATAGCTAAGAGTATTCAGTTATTCAGCTCCTGAGAACCATTTGGCAACACTTACCTCTCATTACCTTTTTTTTGCCAACTTGTAACTCATTCTAGCTTGAATCACAAACACTTTCTAGTTCACATCTTAGAGTCGGAAAAAGGCTTGCGAAGCCCCTAAAGGTGTTGAAGCAGCTTGGCATGAGACCGTGATAGCTTCTGTTTCATCCCCAGATCTATTAAATGGAGTTCAGAAACCAGGATGAGTGCATTTATAAGCCCCAGATTTAAAAGACTCTTTGAAAAAGAGTTTCTCGAGTTTTACTTTTGACACACTAAATGCAGCGTTGGCCAGGCTGTTCTCCAACTCCTGACCTCAGGTGATCCGCCCACCTCGACTTCCCAAAGTGCTGGGATTACAGGTGTGAACCACCATGCCCGGTCCCCGTTAACTTTTAATAATAAAACATGGTGGCCAGGCACGGTGGCTCACGCCTGTAATCCCAGCACGTTGGGAGGCCGAGACGGGCGGATCATGAAGTCAGCAGATCAAGACCATCCTGGCAAACATGGTAAAATCCCATCTCTACTAAAAATACGAAAAAACTAGCTGGGCGTGGTGGTGGGCGCGTGTAGTCCCAGCTACTCCGGAGGCTGAGACAGGAGAATGGCATGAACCTGGGAGGCAGAGCTTACAGTGAGCTGAGATCGCGCCACTGCATTCCAGCCTGGGTGAAAGAGAAAGACTCCATCTCAAATAATAATAACAATAATAATAATAATAAAACATGGTGCCTGATTACAGGAACTTAAACTTGTTTTGTTTACCCACGCTGACATGTAAAAGTTACTAATAACTTCTTTGTCTAGGCAAGTTAGCAAGTGACTTTGTAAGCCCTGAGCAGCTCCCCTTATCTGTGTAAGTGGGAAGCCAGCCGTCGCCTACCCCAGGCAGGGGAGGCAGGACTTTTCCAGTGGCTCGGGGGAGACTGCCCTTCTTTGCCAGTTTTGGTTTGCAGACAGGCCACTGAAAGGTGGGGCCGAAAAGCTCCTGTGAAGCAAAGAAATTTGAGACTCTAGTCCCTTTCTTTTGGAGATCTAATGTCCTTAGAACCTCTGTGATGAATAGAGATGGCTCTAGCTAAAGTCAGCTGACGGGAAAGGGCACCAAAGGGCCCGAGGGAAGCCCATCATAACTGAAGAGGAAATAGAACGCGTGATCCTGTGTCTTAGTCAGCTTGCATTGCTATTGCAAAACACCATAGACTAAGTGGCTTAAACAAAAAACATTTATTTCTCACAGTTCTGGAGGCTGGGAAGCCCAAGGTGAAGGTACTGGCAGATCCAGTGTCTGGGGAGGGCTCACTTCCTGGTTTGCAGACAGCCGCCTTCTTGCTGTGTCCTCACGTGGATGAGAAAGCGCACTCTGGCCTCCTTCTCTTCCAACAAGGGCACAAATCCCATCGTGGGAACCCCACCCTCACAACCTCATCTAAATGTAATTATCTCCCAAAGGCCCCACCTCCAAATATCATCACACTGGGGAGTAGGGCTTCCACCTATGAATTTGGGGTGGGGAGGACAGAAACATTCAGTCCCTAGGACCCTGTATCAGTGCTAAGGCCAGGTAGGTTTTGTGAGGGAAGCCGGGTTTGGCACAGGTTGAAGGTGCCCCCTGACCAGATAGATGCTGAGAAGATGTACTTTGAGGACCACAGCTGAGCAGGGCTATGAACTGAAGTGTTTTTTCTCTGGAGCCCGAGGACCCAACACGGTTCTCAGCAGCACTAACGAGGGACCGGGTGTGCCCTGAGCAAGCTGTCATTGGGGGTTAAAGACTGAAACTCTCGGCCGGGCGTGGTGGCTCACGCCTGTAATCCCAGCACTTTGGGAGGCCGAGGCGGGTGGATCACAAGGTCAGGAGATCGAGACCATCCTGGTTAACATGGTGAAACCCCACCTCTACTAAAAATACAAAAAATTAGACAGGTGTGGTGGCGGGCACCTCTAGTCCCAGCTACTCAGGAGGCTGAGGCAGGAGAATGGCGTGAACCCGGGAGGCAGAGCTTGCAGTGAGCCAAGATGGTGCCACTGCACTCCAGCCTGGGTGACAGAGCGAGACTCCGTCTCAAAAATAATAATAATAATTAATGAAAATAAAGACTGAAACTCTCACAGCCTAGGTGCCTGGTGGCTTTGGGGACAGAGCTGAGCAGGGCACAACAGGGGTAAATGGTCTGTTCCATTAAGCTTTTGAAGCAGCAGCATTGTCTGAGGTAATACCCAAGGTTCATTGTCTCATGCCAAGGAAATTGAGGATGCGGGCAGACACAGGAGTGAGTTTAAGGGCAGAGGTTTAATAGGCAAGAGAAGGAGAAAAGCTCTCTCTCCTGCAGAGAAAGAGAGGTAACCCAGTGGGTCTTCTGGCTCTGTGGTGAAATGCACGGGGTTTTATAGGTGAGTCTGAGGAGGCAGTGTCTGATTTGGAGTTTGTTTTGTTTTGTTTTTGAGACAGAGTTTCACTCCTGTTGCCCAGGCTGAAGTGCAGTGGCATGATCTCGGCTCACCACAACCTCCGCCTCCCAGGTTCAAGCGATTCTCCTGCCTCAGCCTCCCAAGTAGCTGGGATTACAGGCATGCACACCATACCTGGCTCATTTTTGTATTTTTAGTAGAGACGGGGTTTCACCATGTTGGTCAGGCTGGTCTCAAACTCCCGACATCAGGTGATCCACCCGCCTCAGCCTCCCAAAGTGCTGGGATTACGGGCAAGAGCCACTGCGCCCAGCCAGCCAGGCAGTGTCTGATTTACATAGGGCCCAAAAGACTGGGGGAAACAGGTGTGCCATTTACATAATGCAAGAAGAAGCTGGCCACCCCACCCTAATCTTTTATTATGCAAATGGGTTATCTACCTGTCTGGCGTCATGTTGCTGGTTCCTTTACTGTACACGTGGTTGATAAAAGGGAAGATGAAGCCTCCATGTTGAACATGCCTGGCCCCAGGTAGCCTTTTCCGATTGGCACAGCTGCCGCCATTCACCCATCCAAGCGTCCAGGTTTCCTTGTCTATGTCTGCAGCTCGATTTTACAGGCTGCTCTTTGTTAGAAGAGAAATGATTTGGGGGCTGCTTTTTGTTAAAAGGGATGCCTTACCGAGGACTCTCTTACCCTTACCAACTGCCTAAGTCATTTCTTTTTAGTTCCTGTATTACTGTATCAAACTATAGCCAAACTATAGCCAGATCCACGGTGACTACAGCACAGCCACCAGGGGTGGCCTCTGGCTGAGCAGGACTTGTTTGCAGCAGCAGCATCTGGTGGCAATCACAGAAATGAGAAGGCAGTAGAGGCCAGGCACAGTGGCTCGTGGCTTGAACCCAGCAGGCGGAGGTTGAAGTGAGCCGAGATGGCGTCACCGCACTCCAGCCTGGGCAACAGAGTGAGACTCCATCTCAAAAAAAAAAAAAAAAAAGAACTTCGGCATTTGAGAAAAAGCCTAAGAATTTGGCATTGAACAGGATATCCAGCCCAAAAGGGAGCTCACCTGCTGTGTTGACTGTTGAATGGCCCAACCACATCTGGTTGCAGTGGCAAAGGGCTGACCTCCACGAGCAGACGAAAGTGCCTCCTGCGAGTGACCGACTCATCCAGGCCTTGGACCGAGAAACAGCTCCTCACTGCATCAGCTGGACCATGTACAGACCAGAGACAGGGCAAGAAAAAAGCAGAGGCTGTTGGCCTGCCAGAGAAGAAAGCTGCCGGCAAAGAGAGCATCTCCGTGAAGACCCCAGCTGTCTCACGAGCAGGGTTAACCCCAACAGCACCTTGTGGAGAACAAGAAGCCTCAGCTGGCGGTGACTGCACGTGACACTCGTCAAGCTGGCTGTCTCCCTGTCTGCGCTGGGTCCTACAGTGGGGGTCCCTTACTGCATTACCCAGGGGAAGGCAGGACGGAGATGCCTGGTCTGCAGGAAGAGCCCAGGAAGACTGTCACCTTCACACAGGCTCACTGGGAAGACAAAGCAGCTCTGGCTAAGGTGGGGGAAGCTATCAGGACCGATTACAATGGCAGGGATGATGAGATCCACAGTCGCTGGGGAGGCAATGAAACCTCCTTTGCAAAAATTATAACTGAGGAAATTATGACAGTGAAATAAATTAGACCTAACCGACTCCATCTTGCTTCTAACCTTTAAGCTGTCCTTGTTCATTCCTCAGCGTCGGCTGAACTCACCTCGGGGAGGAATTCAGTTCATGGTTTGACTCTGAAACAAAATTGATAACAACCCTTAACCGAAAAGACTCTCTTCTTGCCTGGGGACCAGTCTGCCTTTGCAGGACTAACAAATTAGCTACGAGTTCAGAAATTACAGTTTAGGGGTCATGCAGTCTCTGACTCTAAGAGTCTGAACCTCCCCAAATTGCTCCTGGGAATAACAGCACTATTGTAAAACCTAAGATCTGTACCTGAGATCCTTTTCAGACCCTGCACTCGGTGGATCAGCAGACACCACCCAGGCCCGTAATCTGACCTAACCAGTTCTGCCACCGCACCCAGGAACAGAAGACAGCAAGAAAATCTCACTTTGATCTCCGGTGATTCCATCTCCAACTTGACCAGTCAGCACTCCTCGTTCCCAAACCCCCAGCCGCCAAATTATCTTTAAAAACTCTGATCTCTGAACGCTCGGAGACTGATTTGAGTAATAGGAAAACTCTGGGCCGTGTCACGTGTGTCCGAGTGAAGAGCCCACCAAACAGGCTTTGTGTGAGCAACAAGGCTGTTTATTTCACCTGGGTGCAGGCGGGCTGAGTCCGAAAAGAGAGTCAGCAAAAGGTGGTGGGATTATCATTAGTTCTCATAAATTTGGGGATAGGCGGTGGAGTTAGGAGTAATGTTTTGCGGGCAGGGGGTGGATCTCACAAAGTACATCCTCAAGGGTGGGGATAATTACAAAGAACTTTCTTAAGTTTGGGGGCGTTTACAAAGAACCTTCTTAAAGGTGGGGGAGATTACAAAGTACATTGATCAGTTAGGGTGGGATGGTGGAATGTCATCAGTTAAGGCTCTTTTCACTTCTTTTGTGGATCTTCAGTTGCTTCAGGCCATCTGGATGTATACATGCAGGTCACAGGGGGATATGATGGCTTAGCTTGGGCTCAGAGGCCTGACAGGCCGGGCGCGGTGGCTCACGCCTGTAATCACAGCACTATGGGAGGCAGAGGTGGGCGGATCATGAGGTCAGGAGATTGAGACCATCCTAGCCAACATGGTGAAACTCCCATCTCTACTAAAAATACAAAAATTAGCTGGATGTGGTGGCACGTGCCTGTAGTCCCAGCTACTCAAGAGGCTGAGGCAGGAGAATCGCTTGAACCCGGGAGATGGAGGCTGCAGTGAGCTGAGATCATGCCACTGCACTCCAGCCTGAGCAACAAGAGTGAAACTCTTGTGAAAAAAAAAACCTCCTGTCTACTGCGCCGCCGGCTCTGTGTGAATTACTCTTTCTCCATTGCAATTCCCCTGTTTTAATAAATCGGCTCTGTCTATGCAGCAGGCGAGGTGAGCCCATTGGGTGGTCACAGCTATGCCCTGGGTCGAAAATCTGTGGCTCAGCCATTGCTAAGCTGGAAACGGCAAAGGCTAAGAACTTGCCCCTAAACCGGGTTAAACGTCCACTGTTCGTTTTCTGTACATAAATTTTTTTTTTAATTCTCCTTCAAACAAAATACTGGTCTATCGAGGTGGCTCATACTGGTAATCCCAGCAATTTGGGAGACTGAGGCAGGACAATGGCTTGAGCCCAGGAGTTCGAGACCAGCCCAGGCAACATAGTGAGACCCCTCTCTCTCCAAAAAAAAAAAAAAAAGCTAGGCGTGGTAGCACATTCCTGTAATCCTGTCACAGGGTGAACCCCAAAATTAGAGGTCAGCCCAGGAGGTCACATGGGTTCCTGCCTTTACACAGGAAGGAATTCAAGAGGGAGCCAACAGCTCAAGCCTGTAATCCCAGCACTTTGGGAGGCCAAGGAGGGCGGATCATCTGAGGTCAGGTTCGAGAACAGCCTGGTCAACACAACGAAACCCCGTGTCCACTAAAAATACAAAAATTAGCCAGGTGTGGTGGTGCGCGCCTGTAATCCCAGCTACTCAGGAGGCTGAGGCAGGAGAATCGCTTGAACCCGGGAGGCGGAGGTTGCAGTGAGCCCAGACTGCTGCCATTGCACTCCAGCGTGGGTAACACAAGGAGACCCTGTCTCAAAAACACAGAGGGAGCCAACAGAGTAAAGTGAAAGCAAGTTTACTAAGAAAGTAAGGAAAGAAAAGAGTGCCTACTCGGCCGGGCGCGGTGGCTCAAGCCTGTAATCCCAGCACTTTGGGAGGCCGAGACGGGCGGATCACGAGGTCAGGAGATCGAGACCATCCTGGCTGACACGGTGAAACCCCATCTCTACTAAAAAATACAAAAAACTAGCTGGGCGAGGTGACGGGCGCCTGTAGTCCCAGCTACTCGGGAGGCTGAGGCAGGAGAATGGCGTAACCCGGGAGGCGGAGCTTGCAGTGAGCTGAGATCCGGCCACTGCGCTCCAGCCTGGGCGACAGAGCGAGACTCCGTCTCAAAAAAAAAAAAAAAGTTCGCTAGTTGGCTACTTTTATGCTTATTTCTTTTTTTAAATTCATTTATTTTTCAAATGGAGTATTATTTCTCGATCGTATGCCAAACAAGGAGTGGATTATTCATGAGGTTTTCAGGAAAGGGGCAGGCAATTCCTGGAACTCAGGGTTCCTCCCCCTTTCAGACCACATAGGGTAACTTCCAAGTGTTGCCATGGTGTTTGTAAATTGTCATGGTGCTGGTGCGCATGTCTTTTAGCATGCTCATTTATTTATTTTTTTATTATTGTTATTATCTTTTTTTTTTTTTTTGAGACGGAGGCTTGTTCTGTCGCCCAGGCTGGAGTGCAATGGTGCGATCTCCGCTCACTGCAAGCTCTGCCTCCCGGGTCTCCTGCCTCAGCCTCCCGAGTAGCTGGGACTACAGGCACCCGCCACCACGCCTGGCTAATTTTTTTGTATTTTTAGTAGAGACGGGGTTTTACTATGTTAGCCTGGATGGTCTCGATCTCCTGACCTCGTGATCCGCCCGCCTCGGCCTCCCAAAGTGTTGGGATTACAGGCATGAGCCACCACGCCCAGCCACATGCTCATTTATTATGAGTGTATAGTGAATAGTGAGGACAACCAGAGGTCACTTCAGTTGTCATCTTGGTTTTGGCGGGCTTTGATCCACCTATGTAACGTTTTAGCAGCAGGGTCCTTGTGATCTGTACCTTGCAAAACCAGTCCTGCCGAGCTCCTGTCGCAGTCCCAGCTGCTCAGGAGTCTGAGGCACGAACATCACTTGAGCCCAGGAGCTCGAGACTGTGGTGAGCCATGTTGCTCCAGCCTGGGCAACACAGCAAGACCCTGTCCAGTAAATAAATAAATAAATAAAGGCACAAAGATTTCCCATATACTCCCTGCCCCTCCCATCCCCCCAACACACACAACCTCTCTCCGTAGATTTGTTGTTAATGTTTGTCTGCATAGGTTGTACCTCTGGTATGTAATTTATGTTTTAATTTTTTCTAACAAGTTAATTTGTGTGTAAACATGCAACCTGCACTTCCCCAACCCCAGAAAGTGCTGATAATGAAGAGTTCATTTGCTCCCAAAACAAAGCTAAGTTTTCATTTCACCAGTGGGAGTATTACCCTCTGTGTTTTCAGGTCATTAAATATTTGCAATAAAAATACAATTAATCATTTAGTGTACCTCAATGATGTGTGTATTGAAGGATTTAGCACCTCCCTTGAACAACAAACCATATTGCTCAACTGAGCACCATCCTCTTGAGGGACACTGGAGAATCTTTATTTTGTTTCTAAACTCACTCCTTAAATCCCAGCACTTTGGGAGGCCGAGGCCAGCGGATCACCTGAGGTCAAGAGTTTGATATCAAGGCGGGGGGCGGTGGCTCACGCCTGTAATCCCAGCACTTTGGGAGGCCGAGACAGGGGGATCACGAGGTCAGGAGATCGAGACCATCCTGGCTAACACGATGAAACTCCGTCTCTACTAAAAAATACAAAAAACTAACCGGGCGAGGTGGCGGGCGCCTGTAGTCCCAGCTACTCGGGAGGCTGTGGCAGGAGAATGGCGTAAACCCAGGGGGTGGAGCTTGCAGTGAGCTGAGATCCGGCCACTGCACCCCAGCCTGGGCGACAGAGCGAGACTCCATCTCAAAAAAATAAGAGTTTGATATCAGGCTGGCCAACATGGTGAAACCCCATCCCTACTAAAACTACAAAGATTAGCTGGGCGTGGTGGCACACGCCTGTAATCCCAGCTACTCTAGAGGCTGAGGCAGGAGAATCGCTTGGACCCAGCAGACGGAGGTTGCAGTGAGCTGCACACCTTTCGCACTCCAGCCTGGGCGACTTCGTCTCAAAAAAAAAAAAAAGAAAGAAAAAGAAATCTCAGGATCCCAAAATCCCTAAGCCAAAGGAAAAGTCAGGCAAAGGTTTGCCTTTTTATTCCTCCCATTTTATTCCTAAATAAGATAGCTACAAAGGTAAAAAAGCCTACATACCTCCCTCACAATTTGCCCACACTAAGCCAGACTAAATTGTGTCTTCAGTGAAAGGCTGATCAAGGACTTAAAAGGATGCAACCTTTTGTCTCTCCTCTACCTATGATGGGAAGCCCCTCTCCCCCCCCGCTTCCCCACCCTCGCTGTCTCACATCTCTCTAAAATGTATAAAAGCAAGCTGTACCCCAACCACCCTGGCCACATGTCCTCAGGACCTCCTGAGACTGTGTCACGGGTGTGTCCTTAACCTTGGCAAAACAAACGTTCTAAATTGATTGAAACCTGTCTCAGGTCAAAAAGTGTTAGGCTACATTGAGTCGTGTTTTGGTTTTTGGGTGTGTGTACATCGTTCTCTTCTCCACAAAATCAGAAAGTGTGGCCCTGCGCTGGAGAGGGCGGGGTCACCCCAGTCACCTGAGCAAGGAAGCCCCCAAGCCCAAGGAAAAGAGAGGGCACAGAGAGGACAGGAAGCCCCAAAGCCCACTGCCCCGCCCAGAGCCACCCACCAGCCTGGAACTCCGCTGCAGAAAAGCAAACCAAGGAAAATACAACTGAAGCTTGTTTGATGGCAAAGGCTTTCCTTTGCCTTGTGGATGAAGGAATGCAGATCGCCATGACGAGGGGAGCTTAAATTAGAGGAATTTCTCCGAAGGAAAGAAGGAATTTCCTCCACGGAGTGGCCTAGAAACTGCAGAGAAAAACACAGGGGATGGGGTCAAGTCACTTCAAAGTAGCCGCAGCAGAACGGCCCAGAGCGGGTCTTTTTTTTTTTTTTTTTTTTTGAGACGGAATCTGGCTCTGTCTCCCAGGCTGGAGGGCAGTGGTGCAAACTCAGCTCACTGCAACCTCCGCCTCCCAGATTCAAACGATTCTCCTGCCTCAGACTCCCGAGTAGCTGGGATTACAGGTGCCCACCACTACGCCCAGCTAATTTTTTTGTATTTTTGGTAGAGACGGGGTTTCACCATGTTGGCCAGGCTGGTCTCGAACTCCTGACCTCAGGTGATTCACCCACCTCGGCCTCCCAAAGTGCTGGGATTACAGGCGTGAGCCACGCGCCTGGCTCAGAGTGAGTCTTAAAAGGACAAAAAGAACAAACTTCATTGCTAATGCTCCAGACCGGCCCAGCAGTGAAAGCAGTGATACCATGTTACCCTGGCCCTTTTTGCCAACTCTGGAATCTTGCCAATGAGGAATTCAACCAATCAAATATGGGTTCCAAAATAGGAACTCATTAGCACAAATCTTGCAGGATGCTTTCCTCACTTGTGGGATTTTATTACATAATAATCCTAATTTTTGTATGGAGAGAAATGTTTATTGGTAGATTTGGTTACTTTCTGACAGTACAGGTTTTCTGAGACGGAGTCTCGCTGTGTCGCCCAGGCTGGAGTGCAGTGGCGCAATCTCGGCTCACTGCAATTTCTGCCTCCCGGGTTCAAGCAATTCTCCTGCCTCAGCCTCCCAAGTAGCTGGGATGACAGGCACCCACCACCATGCCCGGCTAATTTTTGTATTTTTAGTAGAGACGGGGTTTCACCATGTTGGCCAGGCTGGTCTCGAACTCCTGACCTCATAAGCTGCCCACCTCGGCCTCCCAAACAGCTGAGATTACAGGCATGAGCCACCATGCCTGGCCTCTCTTTATTACATTTATTTATTTATTTATTTATTTATTTATTTATTTATTTTCATATTTTGAGACAGAATCTCACTCTGTCACCCAGGCTGGAGTGCAGTGGCATGGTCTCGACTCACTGCAACCTCTGCCTCCCAGGTCCAAGTGATTCTCCAGCCTCAGCCTCCTGAGTAGCTGTGATTCCAGGCATGCACCACCATGCCTGGCTAATTTTGTACTTTTAGTAGAGTTGGGATTTCTCCATGTTGGTCAGGCTGATCTCGAACTCCCAACCTCAGGTGATCTGCCCGCCTGGGCCTCCCAAAGTGCTGGGATTACAGGCGTGAGCCACCACGCCCAGCCCAGAGTCTTTTTGATAAATAACATTTTCCCAGACAATTATTTAGCTTTTTAAATTTGGTTTTTAAAAACAATGAATAAATTAACTTATATCCACATCTCTCATTCCCTCTCTCAATTCTACCAACAAACTTTTATTTTAGTCTTTTTTTTTTTTTTTCGGTCACCCAGGCTTGAGTACAGTAGCGCAATTTCAACTCACTGCCACCTCTGCCTCCCGGGCTCAAGCGATCCTCCCACCTCAGCCTCCCAAGTAGCTGGAACTACAGGGTCAAGCTACCATACCCGGCTAATTTTTGTAGACACAGGGTTTTGCCATGTTGCCCAGGCTGGTCTCAAACTCCTGGGCCCAAGTGATCCACCTGCCTCCGCCTCCAAAGTGCTGGGATTACAGGTTTGAGTCACTGGACCTGGCCTGTTTTGGTCTTAGTTCTGCATTAAATATATTAAACATTCACTGCCTTCCTCTTGCTAAAATTTACTTTTTTGCTAGCCCTTAGTTGACTCAAGTTTATCCTCCAGTAATTTCTCCAGGAAGGGTTCGTGAGAACTATATTTTCTTTTTTTTTTTTTTTTTTGAGACGGAGTTTCACTCTTGTTGCCCAGGCTGGAGTGCAATGGCATGATTTTGGCTCACTGCAACCTCCGCCTCCCAGGTTCAAGTGATTCTCCTGCCTCAGCCTCCCGAGTAGCAGGGATTACAGACACCCGCCACCGCACCGGGCTAATTTTGCATTTTTAGTAGAGACGAGGTTTCTCCAAGTTGGTCAGGCTGGTCTCGAACTCCCAACCTCAGGTGATCCGCCCGCCTCAGCCTCCCAAAGTGCTGGGATTACAGGCATGAGCCACCGCGCCCGATCAAGAACTATATTTTCTAAGATCATACATTCTCAAAATTGTCTATGGTTTACAGAATAAGGACAAGCCACAGACTGGAAGAAAATATTTCCAAAACACGTATCTGATAAAGAGCTCGTATCCAAAATTTACAATAAACTCCAAAAACTCAACATCAAGAAAATAAACCACACAATTTAAAAATGGACAAAATAGCTGAAGAGACACCTCACAAAAGAAGGCATACCTATGGCAAATAGCATATGAAAAATGCTCAGCGTCATATGTCATTAGGGAATTTAAAATTAAAGTAACCTTTGGAGGGTCAGGCATGGTGGCTCACACCTGGGAGGCCAAAGCGGGGGGATCAGTTGTGCCCAGGAGTTCGAGACCAGTCTGGGCAACATAGGGTGACCCCCATCTCTACCAAAAAAAATTATTTACATTAGCCAGGCATAGTGCCACACACCTGTGGTTCCAGCTACTTGGAAGGCTGAGGTGGAAGGGTTGCTGGAGCCCAGGAGGTCAAGGCAGCAGTGAGCAGTGATGGAAGCACTGCACTCCAGCCCAAGCAGCAGAGTAAGACTCTGTCTCGAAAGAATAAAAAATAAAATAACAGTTGAACTCTACTACACATCTATTAAAATGGCTAAAATCCGAAACACTGGCAACATAAAATGTTGGCAAGGATGTGGAACAAGATAAACTCTCATTCATTGCTGGTGGGAACGCAAAATAGTATAACCACTCTGGAAGACAGTTTGGAAATTTCTAGTAAAGCTAAACATAGGCTTACCACACAATCCAGCAATCATGCTCCTAGGTATTTACCCAAAGGAGTTGAATGCTTATATCCCCCACGAAAACCCCAACACCGTCTATAGCAGCTTTTCATAATTGCCAAATATTGGACGCAACCAACAGATCCTTCAGTACACGAAACGATAAGCAAACTATGGTACATCCATGCAATAGAACATTATCCAGCTAAAAAAGAAATGAGCTATCAAGTCATGAAAAGACATGGAGGAAGCTTAAGTGTATATTGCTAAGTGAAAGAAGTCAGTCAGGCCAGGCATGGTGGTACATGCATGTAATCCCAGCTACTCGGGAGGCTGAGGCAGGAGAATCGCTTGAACCCAAGAGGCAGAGGTTGCAGTGAGCCGAGATTGCACCATTGCACTCCCACCTGGGCAACGAGAGCGGAACTCTGTCTCAAAAAATAAAAAAAAGAAGAAGTCAGTCTGAAAAAGCTATAAACTATATATATCCAACTATATGATACTATATTCTGGAAAAGCAAAACTATTGAGACAGTAAAAAGATCAGGGGTTGCCAGAAGGAGGAGAGAGGGGAGAGGGAAACAAATTTTATGGTCTTCTAATGAAATCCCTGACTCATGTTTTTTTTCCTTGACTATCTTGCTCCATCTCTTCCGGCACTCCACATGGGTCCGCAGGCATCCAAGGCTAGCCTGATTTTTATCCCCTAAAAGAAAAAAGGAATGGATCTTTTTTCCTGACTGCTCAAATAGTTCTTTATTTTTAAAACTCAATAACTTTACTAGGCCAGGTCTCAACAAAAACATTCTTGATCAGTTTTCCCTGACATTTAGCTTTCTCTTTCGTGATAGATTCAAGCCTCTTTTATTTCAGGAGAACTTTCTTTTCTTTTTAAAGGAGAGACAGAGTCTCACTATGTTACCTGGTCTGGTTTGGAACTCCTGGCCTCAAGCAATCCTCCCTCCTAATCCTCCCAAAATGCTGGGATTACAGGCATTAGCCACCATGCCTGGCCAATTTCAAGAAAACTTTCTTGAATTATATCTTTAGCTGTATGTTTTATCTATTGTTTTGGTTTTATTTTTTAGAGAGTTCAGTTACGCATATATTGCATATTGAATTTCCTTTGCATCTTATATATATGCATACGTATACATAATTTTCCCATATTGTTTTTAATCTACCACATTTCCACTTCATTGGTTCACTTTTCTCATTTCTATTCTTTATGTCCTTTACAGTGTCTTCCATAGTAACTGTTCTCATTTATGTTCCCTCCAATTTCTTTTTTCTTTTTTCTTTTTTTTTTTTTTTGAGACGGAATTTCACTCTTGTTGCCCAGTCTGGAGTGTAATGGTGTGATCTTGACTCACCCGCGAAGGCCTCCCGGGTTCAAGTGATTCTCCTGCCTCAGCCTCCCAAGTAGCTGGGATTACAGGCATGCGCCGCCATGCCCAGCTAATTTTGTATTTTTAGTAGAGACGGGGTGTAGGGAGACCCCCTGAAACTATTGCTACGGAATAAAAGATGAAATTCTCCTGATTATTGTAAATACAAAATTGCATGCAGAATTGTGTAAAGACAATGCCAGATTGGACCGCCAGAATGAGCCAACAGCGTGTGATGTGCTTCCCCCCGCAGAGAGCCTACGAATGGAGGTGCAGTCAGGGAGGTTTCACATCACCAAGATTCCTATCCCAGAAAAGCAGATGTTCATAGCTCTGGGAATGGAATGTGACCCTTGTGTAGAGCCTATAAACGACGCATGAGGGGCGCCTGTTCATATTCATAAGATAGGGTTATAAACGCCCTTATCTTGCCACGGCTCTTCTAGGTCTCTTTAGGGTTAAGACGTACTCCCTTCTCAGAATCTGTGCTCTAACCGGTTGTCTAGTTTCATGTCCTGCTTCTATTGATTGTTTGCAACCAGCTTTTGCTGCACCTTTTTTTTTTTTTTTTTTTTTTTGAGATGGAATCTTACTCTGTCACCCAGGCTGGAGTGCAATGGCGCAATCTCGGCAAACTCTGCCTCCCGGATTCAAGCAGTTCAACTCTGCTTCAGCCTCCCAAGTGGCTGGGATTACAGGCTCCCGCCACTGCTCCTGGCTAATTTTTGTATTTTTAGTAGAGATGGGGTTTCACCATCTTGGCCAGGCTGGTCTTGAACTCCTGACCTCGTGATTCACCCGCCTCAGCCTCCCAAAGTGCTGGGATTACAGGCGTGAGCCACCGCGCCCGGCCTGCTGCACTTATTACTACTGATTAGTATCTTACTAAACATAGGTTAGGGATAGACTGTGTTTCTGTTTTAAGGCTCTGTTAGAAATTGCTGACGCACACACTACATTGTAAATTCTTATCTCCGTATACTGTACTTCTGCATACAGATGTTATGTTAAAGAATTACTTCATCCCCATGTGATCATCTCACCTCATAATCAAACGACCCTAAATCCCTCACTAACCTACCCCTGCCCTCACTAAACTTAATAACAAATGCTGGCATATCCAGTCATTGGCGGCACCGTGAGACCAGAAGGCAGTGACCCCCCTGGACCCAGCTTTCACTGTCTTGTGTGTGTCTTTTATTTCTCGACCGGCTGATCTGCCTGGGAACAAAGAAAGAGCCCTGTTGCATTGCGGGCTGCTGGCCAGATCCCGCAATAACAGAGTTTCTCCATGTTGGTCAGGCTGGTCTCAAACTCCTGACCTCAGGTGATCTACCCACCTCGGCCTCCCAAAGTGCTGGGATTACAGGCATGAGCCACTGTGCCTGGCCTCTTTTTACTTTTCCTTTTTTTTTTTCTTTTTTTGAAACAGAGTCTCACTATATTGCCCAGGCTGGAGTCCGGTGGTTCATTCATAGCTTGCCCCAACCTCAAACTCCTGGGACAAAGTGATCCTCCTGCCTCGGCCTCCCAAATAACTGGAACTATAGGCATGCACCAGCACACCCGGCTATGTTTTTTTTTTTCTTTTTGAGATGGAGTTTCACTCTTGTTGCCCAGGCTGGAGTGCAATGGCACAATCTCCGCTCACTGCAACCTCCGCCTCCCAGGTTCAAGTGATTCTCCTGCCTCAGCCTCCCTAAGAGCTGGGATTATAGGCATGTGCCACCATGCCCAGCCAATTTTGTATTTTTAGTAAAGACAGGGTTTCTCCGTGTTGGTCAGGCTGGTCTCGAACTCCCAACCTCAGGTGATCCGCCCACCTCGGCCTCCCAAAATGCTGGGATTACAGGCGTGAGCCACTGTGCCCGGCCTACCCGGCTAATTTTTAAACTTTTTGCAGAGATAAGGGTCTCATTATGTTGCCCAGGCTGGTCTTGAACTCCCAGGTTCAAGTGATCCTATCACCTAAGCCTCCCAAAGTGCTGGGCTCACAGGCATGAGCCACTGCGCCCAGCCTCCTTTTTCATTTCTTCCAGCTCTTTCTGAAATTCAGTTTCCATTTCATCTGCTCCTGTTATCCCATAATCTCTGTTCTGAGCTCTTGCATTTCTGCCTTATTATCTTCCTGCATCGGGGTGATTACTTAATTAATTTTTTTAGTTCACAGCAAAATGTTTAGCTACAGTTTTCAGCTGTTCCATGGCAACATTTTTTTCTGGTAAGTATTCATCATCTACTGCTGAATTTTATTGCTGTTTTCCACATTTTTTCTTTGGCATAGCTTATCAATGCGGTGCTAGTTACTTTTTTAGACTCATCATTGAATGGGTGGGATTTGTGGGGGAGGAATATTTGCATGGTGGCCTTCCCAGCATCGCAACTCTGAAGTCTCCCTCCTTGGCTCTGAAGGGACGGGCTGCTTTCCCTACACAAGGCTCAACTCTGGGATTCTTTGGGTGGCTCCAATCCCTCCACTTCACCGGGCAGTCGGTGAACAGAACACTGCCCCCAGCCTCGCTTCTTCCAGTGCCTGCTACTTGCTACCTCTGAGGATACACTAGGGAGCCTCTCACCTTCAGGGGTGTATTTTTGCTGTGGCTTCCAGAAAGCTGCGGTCCCTTGACCATCAGCCACATTCCCTGCTTCCCCTCCTTCCCATCACAGCTTCGGTGTCGGTGGATATGTCTGTTTTCCAGTTTCCCTGAAAATGAAATCTTTCATGGTTTTTTTCATTCTCCTCATTTCTCTTATGTGATAAAATAAAAGAATCAGTTCTGCCTCTGCCCTTTACAAGATGTGGTTTTATGAGTCAATACATTCTTTCTGTCTCTGTCACTTCCAAACAGGGAGTTCTGATTCATACAGGAAGTGGCTGCGCCCTCTGGTGATCTTACTTGGTTTCTCCAGCCAGCACCACAGTCCTGGCACTTAGCGCACTGTGGCTGCTGTCCCACATGAGAAGCAGAAGGCTGGCCAGCAGCGGTGGACGGGCATCACAGGTGCCAGGACATGAGGACAGTCTCCTTTTGAATGCTTCATCTTGCCACCATCCAACATGTCAGTCTCCACTCTCCATGCCGTCCTCCCCTCTTCCTCACCCTCCTCCCTGGGCGCTGCATTCCCGGTCCACTACATCCAGGCCTGGATGCTGCTCCCAAGACTGCAGCCAAGTGCCCAGTGCGGCACATGGGCCAGTGGGCTGGGCCCATAGAAAGGCATTTTAAGGATAGAGGGGTTTGTGGCAATAATAAGAGATTCAGTTCACCTGGAAGATCTGATAATTGTAAAATTATATAATTCAATGAAATAACTTCAACAAAAAAGGAAAAACTTGATAAAACTATAGAGAGAAATTGACAAATCCACCACCAGAACGGAGAATTTCAACATGTCTCCTGCAATTATTGAACCATCAGGCCGGGCATTGTGGCTCACGCCTGTAATCCCAGGCATGGGTTTAGGAGGCTGACGCAGGCAGATCACTTGAGCCAAGGAGTTTGAGACCAGCTTGGGCAACATAGTGAAACTTGGTCTCTACGGAAAAATGAAAACATTAGCTGGGCATGTGCCTGTAGTCTCAGCTACTTGGGAGGTTGTGTTGGGAGAATTGCTAGATCTTGGGACGTCAAAGCTGCAGTGAGCTGTTATCTAGCCACTGCACTCCAGCCTGGGCAAAAGAGCAAGACCCTATGTCAAAAAAAGAAAAAAAGAAAAGAAAAAAAATCAAACAAGGGAACAAAATATACATATATACAGCAAAAATTTTAAAAAACAGAATGTAAAAGCATGATTTAATAACACATAAAACCCTGCTCCAAATAATTAAAAAGATTATACATTCAACTTAAGCACACTTGGAATATATATACTAAATTGATAAAGTAATAGGCTATAAAGCAAGTCTCAACAAAATTTCAAGGAAGGAGTATCATATAGATCTCTCACTAAAATGCAGTTAGTAAGAAGCCATCGACTAACAGATAAATTTAAACATTCTTGTACTGTTGGAAATTTTAAAACCCACTTCTAACATGTTATAAATCAAAGAAAAAATTATAATAAGCTGGGCGCAATGGCTCATGCCTGTAATCCCAGCACTTTCGGAGGCCGAGGCAGGTGGATCACTTGAGCCCACGAGTTTGAGACCAGCCTGGGTAACATGGTGAGACCCCATCTCTACTAAAAATACAAAAATTACCCGGGCCTGATGGCTCACACCTGTAATCCCAGCTACTCGGGAGGCTGAGGCAGAGAATAGCTTGAACCTGGGAGGTGGAGGTTGCAGTGAGCCGAGATCGCGCCACTGCACTCCAGCCCGGGCAACAGAGCAAGACTGTCTCCAAAAACAAAAAGTAGCCTGGAGGGTGAGTGACCTGCGAGACTCACAAGAAGGGAAGCCGACAGAGATACCTACAGACTGAGTGCTGTGCGCCCTGGTGCCGGCAAGAAAGCCGAGGCTGGGGCTGGGTCAGCAACCAAATTCCAGTTTAGAGGCGGATTTGGTCATGGACATGGTCAGCCACATCAGTAAAATTGGAGAGGGTTATTTTGCATTGAATAAATTTAACAGCAAAAAAAAGAAGGAGAAGGAGAAGGAGAAGGAGAAGGAGAAGGAGAAGGAGAAGGAGAAGGAGAAGGAGACAGGGTCTCACTCTGTCGCCCAGGCTGGAGAGCAGTGGCATAAACACGGCTTACTGCAGCCTCAACATCCTGTGCTCAAGAGATTCTCCCACCTCAACCTCCCGAGTAGCTGGGACTACAGGCATGCACCACCACACCTGGTGAATTTTTGCATTTTTTTTTTTTTGTAGAGACGGGGTTTCACCATGTTTCCCACGCTGGTCTCGAACTCCTGAGTTCAAGTGATCTGCCTGCCTTAGCCTCCCAAAGTCCTGGGATTATAGGAGTGAGCCACCACGCCTGGCCTGGTTGTTGATTTTTTAAAATCTTTTTCTCTACATTTTTCTGTAGGTTTGAAGTATTTTAAAACAATAATTTTTTTTTTGAGACAGGGTCTTTGCTCTGTCTCCCAGACTGGGATGCGTGGCACTGTCACAGCTCACTGTCTTGAACTCCTGGGCTCAAGCAATCCTTCCTTCTCAGCCTCCCATTCCAGCCTCAGCTGGAATGACAGATGTGAGCCACCCCACCCAGCCTCATAATACTACTTTTTTTTACTTCTTTTTTTTTTTCTTTTCTTTTTTTTTTTGAGACGGAGTCTCGCTGTCGCCCAGGCTGGAATGCAATGGCACGATCTCGGCTCACTGCAAGCTCCACCTCCCGGGTTCACGCCATTCTCCTGCCTCAGCCTCCCAAGTAGCTGGGATTGCAGGCGCTGGCCACCACACCTGGCTAATTTTTTTGTATTTTTAGTAGAGACGAGGTTTCACCGTGTTAGCCAGGATGGTCTCGATCTCCTGACCTTGTGATCCACCCACCTCGGCCTCCCAAAGTGCTGGGATTACAGGCGTGAGCCACATCACCCGGCCTCTTTTTTTTTTTTTTTTTTTTTTGAGATGGAGTTTCACTCTTGTTGCCCAGACTAGTGTGCAAATGGCGCAATCTCAGCTCACCGCAAGCTCTGCCTCCCGGGTTCAAGCAATTCTCCTGCCTCAGCCTCCCAAGTAGCTGGGATTACAGGCATGCGCCACCACGCCTGGCTAATTTTGTATTTTTAGTAGAGACGGGGTTTCTCCATGTTGGTCAGGCTGGTCTCAAACTCCCAATCTCAGGTGATCCGCCCACCTCAGTCTCCCAAAGTGCTGGAATGACAGGTGTGAGCCACCCTACTCGGCCTCATAATATTACTTTTTTAATTAAAAAATAATAAAGGGTGAGGAAGTGAAAAGAGTGAGAGGAATAACTCAAAGAGTTTTGCTCTAAAGACAGCAAAGAAGTAGGGCAGCTGCTGAAGAGGTGATGCTGTCAACACAGTGGGTGCCTCAGGTGTGGGTGATGGGGGCTGTTCGGAAGCTCCCAGGCATGACTCAGGAGGAAGAGAAACTTGTTCATGCAGAGGAGAGTTGAGCCCTGGAATAAGTGAGTGGGTGTGGGCTCCATGGTCTCTGATAGGAGCAGAGCAAGCACACCCACTTAGCTGGAGGGAAGACGAGGTGAATGAGGATGTTGCAAGCAGAGTGGTTGGATGTGCTTCAAGGAGGGAAAATGACCGAGTCTACCTAGCTGCTGTGGCAACAGCAACAAATCTCAGTGGTTTCACACCACAAGCGCATGTTTCTCACTCACAGCACAGTCCCACACAGACCTTCCCTGGAGCGATGTAGGGATCGAGGCTCCTCGTCCTTGGCTCAGCTGTCCACTGGGGCTTCCTCAGAGCTTCCTTGGGATCCCTTCCATCTAGCCAGCTGAGGAGCAAAGAGAAAGAATGAGGAGGACCAGGCACGGGACATTTCAGCCAGGCCTGGATGCATACTACACTGCGGAAGGTAGAGCCCAGAATCTGGTCAGTTGCCCCAGCCTACCTGCAAGGGAGGCTGGGAAATGAAGTCCTCCGTGTGTCCACAACAAGGGATGAGTTCAGGACTCTCTAGGAAGTATCCACCACAGAGCGGGAGGCTGAGTCCTCAGCTGCCATTTTCCCAGCAACATTAGAAAGAAAGTCATCAGGTGAGAGTAAGAAAGGATCAAAGCAAGGAGAAAGTGTGGAACCATGATTTCAGAGAGATGAAGAGTGGATGGATTCATACGGTCTATAGGAACACTGGGGAGTGCTGAAAATTCACTTGAACCAATGGCAACATTTGATAATGCATTCTGCTACATTTACACATTTAAAAAATGCCATTGTTGGCTGGGCATGGTGGCTCACACCTGTAATCCCAGGACTTTGGGAGGCCGAGGCAGGTGGATCACTTGTGGTCAGGAGTTCGAGACCAGCCTGGCCAACAGGGCGAAACCCCGTCTCTAGTAAAAATACAAAAATTAGCTGGGCGTGGTGGTGGGTGCCTGTAATCCCAGCTGCTTGGGAGGCTAAGGCAGGAGAATTGTTTGAACTGGAGAGGTGGAGGTTGCAGTGAGGGGACATCATGCCACTGCATGCCAACCTGGGTGACAGGGTGAGACTCTGTCTCAAAAAAAATTTTTTTTAATTAAATAAGCGGCCGGGCGCGGTGGCTCAAGCCTGTAATCCCAGCACTTTGGGAGGCCGAGACAGGCGAATCACGAGGTCAGGAGATCGAGACCATCCTGGCTAACACGGTGAAACCCCGTCTCTACTAAAAAATACAAAAACTAGCCGGGCGAGGTGGCGGGCGCCTGTAGTCCCAGCTACTCGGGAGGCTGAGGCAGGAGAATGGCGTAAACCCGGGAGGCGGAGCTTGCAGTGAGCTGAGATCCGGCCACTGCACTCCAGCCTGGGTGACAGAGCGAGACTCTGTCTCAAAAAAAAAAAAAAAAAAAAATTAAATAAGCAAAAATGCTATTGTTCAATTAACTGTTCAAGAACTTGAAGTTTTAAATACTGTTCCTACTGAAATGGGTATTTTTTAAAACTTATTATTTATAAATGTAGGACCATATGTATTGTAAGAACAGTGAGCCTTAGTTTTGACCTCCCAGAATATTAGGAAATTTTTAGAAATGAATTTCAATTTACTTCAATGAAAAAAAATAGCCAAGCATGGTGGCTTATGCCTATAATCCTAGCACTTTGGGAGGCTGAGGTGGGAAGACTGCTTGAGCCCAGGAGTTTCAGAGCAACCTGTAGACTGTAGTGAGACCCCATCTCTACAAAAAAAAAAAAAAAAAAAAGTTGCTGCATATGGTGGCATGCACCTGTGGTCCCAGCTACTCGGGAGGCTAGAGTGGGAGGATCACTTGAACCCAGGAGCTGAAGGCTGCAGTGAGCCAAGATGGCACCACTGCACTCCAGCCTGGGTGACAGAGCGAGACCCTGTCTCAAAACAAAAGTACACCCTTTAGCACTTACTGGAAAGGTGAAATAATGGTTGTTCAAAAATAACACACATGGCCAGGCGCGGTGGCTCACGCCCGTAATCCCAGCACTTTGGGAGACAGGCGAATCATGAGGTCAAGAGATTGAGATCATCCTAGCCAACACAGTGAAGCCTCATCTCTACCAAAAATACAAAAATTGGCTGGGCACGGTGGCTCAAGCCTGTAATCCCAGCACTTTGAGAGGCTGAGATGGGAGGATCACAAGGTCAGGAGATTGACACCATCCTGGCTAACACGGTGAAACCCCACCTCTACTAAAAAATACAAAAAAACTAGCCAGTCAAGGTGGCGGGTGCCTGTAGTCCCAGCTACACGGGAGGCTGAGGCAGGAGAATGGCGTAAACCCAGGAGGCAGAGCTTGCAGTGAGCTGAGACCCGGCCACTGCACTCCAGCCTGGGCGACAGAGTAAGACTCCGTCTCAAAAAAAAAAAAAAAATTAGCTGGGCATGGTGGCACCTGCCTGTAGTCCCAGCTACTTGGGAGCCTGAGGCAGGAGAATCACTTGAACCCGGGAGGCAGAGGTTGCAGTGAGCCACGATTATGCCACTGCACTCTAGCCTTGTGACAGAGCCAGACTCTGTCTCCAAAAAAAAAAAAACAATTAAAAAAAAACTATATATATATATATATGCACGCACACACACACACACACACACACACACACACAAAGGGGCTGGGCACGGCGGCTTGCGCCTGTAATCCCAGCACTTTGGGAGGCAGGTGGATCACAAGGTCAAGAGATCGAGACCATCCTGGCCAACATGGTGAAACCCTGTCTCTACTAAAAATACAAAAATTAGCTGGGCATGGTGGCTCATGCCTGTAGTCCCAGCTGCTTGGGAGGCTGAGGCAGGAGAATCACTTGAACCCAGGAGGTGGAGATTGCAGTGAGCTGAGATCGTGCCACTTCACTCCAACTTGGTGACAGAGCGAGACTCTGTCTCAAAAACAAGTAAAAATAAGAAATAACACAGAGGCCGTGAATCACTATTTCAGAACTGGTATAGTACCTACATTTAAAAATATAAAATTGATATGAATATGCCTTTTATTTAATGTTTGGTACGAAAGTAACTATTAAGAAAGTAGCTTCAGGCTGGGCACAGTGGATCACGCCTGTAATCCTAGCGCTTTGGGGGGCCAAAGCGGGTGGATTGCCACAGCTCAGGAGTTTCAGATCAGCCTGGGCAACATGGCAAGACCCCATCTCTACTAAAAATACAAAAAAAAGTTAGCTGGAAGTGGTGGTGCATGCCTGTAATTCCAGCTACTTGGGAGGCTGAGGCATGAGAATCACTTGAATCCTTGAGGCAGAGGTTGCAGTAAGCTGAGACGGCACCGCTTTTTTTCCACTTAAAAAAAAAAAGAAAAGAAAAAGAAAATAGCTTCGTATTTTTATTAACTGTATAAGTGGAGAAAACTAAGCTATTTGTCCTTTGAAATGACTACAAAACAGCCTTATTTAAAAATAGAACTATCCTCCTGCCCCTTGCCTGGTTATAATAAATATTGTGTCTTATGAAGAAAAAAAAGTCAGACAGGCCATCCTATGGTGGTGGTTTTGTTGTTATTGTTGTTATATAGACACACTCAGCCACTCAGGAACAAACTAAGAGAGAGGAAGCATTTAACCAGCATTTTACCTGTCAAGAAAGACAGAAGGAAAGAGGAGCAAGAGAGTTCAGAATATGAAAGGAGTGATTATAATGCTGCACTGAAGACTTCAAGGGCAGTAAGGACAGGACAAGGGCAGGCAGTGTTGCTGAATGCCAGGGGTTCAGTCTAGGTCCACCCGCTCACTGAACAGAAAGCCAATCACTGAGACAAGTATTACCAGAAAAGAAAGGCTTTTATTGTGAGTGATGTCAGCCAGGAAATAAGTCTCAAATCCGTCTCTCCAACCATGAAAGTTAGGAGTTTATACAGCAGGGAAGAAATATAACTACGTGCAGGGAAACAGGAGTTAGGGAGAGGTAAGGAAAAAGAGTTGGTCAGCAGGCAGCAGCGGTCAGATGAGAAGTCCAGCATCTCATTGTCCGGATGCCGTGATCTGGAAAGTTTCAGCCAGCCCCACACACACACTATCTGGGAGACCTGATGATCAGTTTCCTGAGAAAGAAATTCAGAGAAGACAAATGTAAGTTTCTTGAGCTTTAAGACCAGGAAGGTCAATTTCTATATTTCTTAAGAAAACAAAACAAAACAAAACAAAACTGTAAACATCAGTTCCATGGAAAATTTGGGCTGATTCCAGAAGGACAGTGGGAAAAGATAATGCAGAGCCCCCACAGTGTCCTCAAGAGATAAGCCCAACAGAATGGCTCTGTCCAGTCAAGGAAACTCTAGGGAAAGTTCAGAGTCTCTAGACCTTGCAGAATTTGCTACAAAGCAGCCATATTTAGGCAGGAATCTGTGCCAAATGCCTAGCATGTCCACCACACTGTCCATCAGAGGTATCCCCGGATAGGGCACAGGTACCATATTCCAGGAGGTTGGGACATTGGCTGCAACAGCTGGAGAAGGCAGGTGTTTTGTTTTGTTTTGTTTTTGTTTTTGTTTTCTCTCTATTTCAGTTTGCAAACCATACTGGGTACAGCAAAGTTGACTGGAAGCAAGTAGAGAAGGATGTGAAGACAGCCAAGGAACTGCTGAAAAGCCCTAAGAACAACCAGATACCTGTTGATGGCAAAGCAAAACTGGAGGTGGGATCATCTGTGAGGAAGAATGTTCCAGTGACTGGAGGATTTGGGAAGCTTTCTGCTTGGCATGGTGTCCTAAAGAGAACTCCTTCACTTCCATTCTGCCTGGTCTGTTTGGGTTTTTGTTTTTGTTTTGAGTTCTCCTTTTCTATCTCTCGTCACATTGTGTCAGTTGACTTTTCTAACCAGCAGCCTCTATACTGCATCATCGGATACTGAATCTCTCCTCCTCGTCTTCTCCTGTGCCTTCCTCCTGCAGTGGCAAACGTGAATGGTTTTCTGTAGGGATCTGTTGAGGTCCTAACATGAACATGATGAGGAGGGCAGAGCTGGAATGTTTTGCCCCTCCCTGACAACACTCCTCACCTGGTGACTTTGTAGGTTAGCCAGAACATTTCTTATCCCCCTATATAAGACACTTATCAGAACACATTGCAGCTGGGCGCAGTGGCTCATGCCCATTATCTCAACACTTTGGGAGGCTAAGATGGGCAGATCACTTGAAGCCAGGAGTTCAAGACCAGCCTGGCCAACATGGAGAAACCCAACCTCTACTAAAAAATAAAAATAAAATTAAAAAAATTAGCCAGGCATGGTGGCACATGCCTGTAATCCCAGCTACTTGGAAGGCTGAAGAATGAGAATCCTTTGAATTCAGGAGGTGGAGTGTATTAGTCTCTTCTCATACTATTAAAGACATACCTGAGACTAGATAACTTATTAAAAAAAAAAAAAAAGTTTAACAAACTCACCGTTTCACATGTCTGGGGAAGCCTCACAATCATGGCAGAAGGCAGAGAAAGAGTAAATATTTGTCTTACATGGCGGCAGCCAAGAGAGCTTGTGCAGGGGAACTCCCATTTATAAAACCATCAGACCTCATGAGACTTATTCATTCTCACAAGAACAGTACAGGAAAGACCTGCCCCCATGATTCAATTACCTCCCACCTGGTCCCTCCCACAACACATGGGGATTATGAAAGCTACAATTCAAGATGAGATATGGGGGTGGGGACACAGCCAAACCATATCATTCTGTCCCTGGCTCCTCCCAAATCTCGTGTCCTCACAATTCAAAACCAATCATGCCTTCCCAACAGTCCCCCAAAGTCTTAACTCATTTCAGCATTAACTCAAAAGTCCACAGTCCGAAGTTCCTTCCATCTATGAGCTTGTAAAATCAAAAGCAAGTTAGTTATTTCCAGACACAATGGGGGTACAGACATTGGGTAAATATACCTGTTCCAAATGGGAGAAATTGGCCAAAATGAAGGAGCTACAGGCCCCATGCAAGTCTGAAATCCAGTGGGGCAGTCAAATCTTAAAGCTCTAAAATGATCTCCATTGGCTCCATGTCTCACATCCAGAGCACGCTGATGCAAGAGGTTGGTCCCTATGGCCTTGGATGGCTCTGCCCCTGTGGCTTTGCAGGGTACAGTTCCCCTCCTGGCTGCTTTCATGGGCTGGTGTTAGTGTCTGCAGCTTTTCCAGGCTCATAGTGCAAGCTGTTGGTGGATCTACCATTCTGGGATATGGAGGATGGTGGCCCTCTTCTCATAGCTCCATTAGGCAGTGCCCCAGTGGGGGCTCTGTGTGGGGGCTCTAACCTCACTTCTCCCTTCCACACTGCACTAGCAGAGATTCTCCATGAGGGCTCTGCCCCTGCAGCAGACCTCTGCCTGGACATCCAGGTATTTCCATACATCCTCTGAAATCTAGGCGGAGGTTCCCAAACATCAGTTCTCGACTTTTGTGCCACCAGCAGACTCAACACCATGTGGAAGCTCCCAAGTCTTGGGATTTGCACCCTCTGAAGCCACAGCCTGAGCTGTACCTTGAACCCTTTTAGCCATGGCTGGAGTGGCTGGGACACAGCACACCAAGTCCCTAGGCTGCACACAACAGGGGGACCCTGGGCCTGGCCGAGGAAACCATTTTTTCCTCCTAGGCTTCTGTGCCTATGACAGGAGGAGCTCCCGCAGAGGTCTCTGACATGCCCTGGAGATATTTTCCCCATTGTCTTGTTGATTAACATTTGACTCCTTGTTACTTATGCAAATTTCTGCAGCAGGCTTGAATATCTCCCCAGAAAATGGGTTTTTCTATTCTTTTTTTTTTTTTTTTTTTTTGAGACAGAGTTTCACTCTTTTTGCCCATGCTGGAGTGCAATGGCACCATCTTGGCTCACTGCAACCTCCACCTCCTGGGTTCAAGCGATTCTCCTGCCTCAGTCATCTGAGTAGCAGGGATTATAGGCATGTGACATCACGCCTGGCTAATTTTGTATTTTTAGCAGAGATAGGGTTTCTCCATGTTGGTCAGGCTGGTCTCAAACTCCTGACCTCAGGTGGTCTGTCCTCCTCTCCCTCCCAAAGTGCTGGGATTACAGGTGTGAGCCACCATGCCCAGCCAGGATTTTCTATTCTATTGCATCATCAGGCTGCAAATTTTCCAAAATTCTATGCAATGCTTCCTCTTGAATGCTTTGCTACTTAGAAACTTCTTCCACCAGATACCCCGAATCATCTCTCTTAAGTTCAAAGTTCCACCTATCTCTAGGGCAGGGACAAAAGCTGCCAGTCTCTTTGCTAAAGCACAGTAAGAGTCACTTTTGCTCCAGTTCCCAACAAGCTCCTCATCTCCATCTGAGACCACATCAGCCTGGACTTTATCGTCCATATAACTATCAACATTTTGGTCAAAGATACTCAATAAGTCTCTAGGAAGTTCCAAACTTTCCCACATTTTCCTAGCTTCTTCTGAGCCCTCCAAACTGTTCCAACCTCTGCCTGTTACCCAGTTCCAAAGTCGCTTCCACATTATCAGCTATCTTTACAGCAGCACCCCACTCTACCGGTACCAATGTACTGTATTAGTCTGTTCTCACACTGCTAATAAAGACATACCTGAAACTAACCTATAAAGAAAAAGAGGTTTAATGGACTCACAGTTTCACATGGCTGGGGAAGCCTCACAATCATGGCAGAAGGCAAAGAAGGAGCTAAGATACGTCTTATATGGCGGCAGGCAAGAGGGTTTGTGTGGGGGAACTCGGCATTTATAAAACCATCAGATCTCCTGAGATTTATTCGCCATCACGAGAACAGCACAGGAAAGACCTGCCCCCATGTTTCAATTACTTCCCACTGGGTTCCTCCTACCACATGTGGGGATTATGGGAGCTACAATTCAACATGAGATTTGGGTTGAGATACAGCCAAACCATATCATGGAGGTTGCAGTGAGCTGAGATCGTGCCACTGCACTCTAGCCTGGGTAACAGAGCGAGACTCTGTCTCCAAAAGAAAAAAAAATAAAAAACATTGTAAGATGACTCACCATGGGGACAAGTAGATCCTCAAAGGTTGGCCCAAACTGCTGCTTTGGAAAAGAAACAGTAAGTGCATAGATACTTTGTTATGACGTGCTGCATGGAAAAGAACTAAACGCATTTGGCTTTAAGTATGAAATATTTTTGGTATCTTGGTGTCTACTTTCTTTTACAGTTGGTTTTAGATTACAGAAAGAGAGCTATTTATACCTGTTATTATTATCCTGACAAAAATGACAGCATAAGCACTATAATTGAAAAATCTGAATATAGAATGAATTTATGTTAAAAGTATCTGTTGCGCTGAAGGCATTGTATTTAGTGGGAAGGGCTTTGGGGAACCAACTGGTAGAAATATATCATGGAACGGTTCATTTTAGCAAAGCATTAAGATATTGTCCACAGAATGTTTTCCACCATACAGGTTATGCATTCAGTGGCTGTTTCAAAGGGTTTATTTATGGAAAAGCAAGCGACTTTAGGTGGGGAGGGAAGAAGTTCTTGAGTTCTTATTTCATAGAAAAGGAGCCATAGCTCGTTGTACTGATTCTACCATTTCTTTATTCAGTTAGTATGAAGTATAACCCTTTAGCCAGAATTTTTGGCTGGGCACAGTGGCTCACACCTGTAATCCCAGCACTTTGGGAGACCGAGGTGGGTGGATCACGAAGTCAGGAGTTCGAGACCAGCCAGCCCAATATGGTGAAACCCCATCTCTACTAAAAATACAAAAATTACCCAGGCGTGGTGGCAGGCGCCTGTAGTCCCAGCTACTCGGGAGGCTGAGGTGGAAGAATCACTTGAACCTGGGAGGCGGAGGTTGCAGTGAGCCAAGATGGTGCCCCTGCACTCCAGCCTGGGCGACAGAGCGAGACTCCATTTCAAAAAAAAAAAAAAAAAAAAAAGAATTTTTGAGAAGTATTATCCCAGGCATTCAGAACTGAGAAAGATCACACATAAGAAATACATTATTATCGTCATCAAATGTTAAAAAAAAAAAAAAGTGTTGGGATCAATGGATTGGATAGCAATGTCCCACACCCCACCATTTACTCATCTTTTCTCCTCTGAGTTGAAACTCCTCTTTGGTGAGCTACTGGATTCCTATATGCACTTGCATGTAGGAGACGGCTACTGTTTGGCTTTCCCTCCCCCACATCCCACCCCCAACACCGTCTCCACGTTTCTGTGAACTCTCCCCTCCTTCGCATGTGGTCACCACAGTAGCCATGGCATGACCTTTGGCTGCAATTAATCATGCCAGTATTAGTCAGCTGATCCAACAGAGCCAATCAGTGTCTTCCCCACTACTTTGGGGGGAACAGACAGAAAGAGAGAGAAAGAGAAAGAGAGAGAGAGAGGAGAGACTATTAGGTAATCACCTTAGATGGTCAGTTTTCTGTTGAAGGCACCTACTCCATATCTTTTCCCCTTCATCACTCTACATTTCTGAATTTAATCCTATACTTTGTGCTCAACTTTTGTGTGCTCTGAAAGTCAGCTTTATCCTAAGCAAATCTGTATCTACTTTAAAAGACTGAAAATAGAAAAAAAAAATCTTTGCCAAATTCTTCAGAGACTGCTGTATTTACATATGGTTTAAAATCAAATGTCATAAGAACTTCTTGATTAAACTATTCCCCGTTATTACATTTTTTATCTCTTCTACAGCATCATTTTTGAAAAGACTTCCTCTTTGAAATACTGCATCTATATTCTTGTGTATTTGTTTCACCTTTCCACACTCAATTCAGGTGTATTAAAATAAATCTAACACTTTAATTTTAAAAAAGAGGTGGGGGGAGTAGGGAAAATCCACAAGCTATAAAACTAAAGAATTTGACATTTTGGGTTGGATGAAAAAATTAAAAAGCAAAAAAAAATTCAGGAGTGTTGTAAAGATTTGAACTGAGACCGGGCGCGGTGGCTCACACCCAGCACTTTGGGAGGCCGAGGTGGGCAGATCACGAGGTCAAGAGACGGAGACCATCCTGGCCAACATGGCGAAATCCAGTCCCTACTAAAAATACAAAAAGTAGCCAGGCATGGTGGTGCACGCCTGTAGTCCCAGCTACTCAGGAAGCTGAGGCAGGAGAATCACTTGAACCCAGGAGGCAGAGGTTGCAGTGAGCCGAGATCACAGCACTGCACTCCAGCCCGGTGATTGAGACTCAGTCTCACCAAAAAAAAAAAAAAAAAAAAAATTTGAACTGAAGAGCAGAGAAGCCAGTCCACTATAAGAGGAAAAAGTGAGGCAGAGCCTCTGAACCTCTGAAAGAGGTAGAGGTCACACACAGAGAGAACTTCCCAGGTCCCTGAAAAAGCACCCATCCCCATTTTGACACAAGGCCCAGTTGCAACCCCACCCAGAGACCCCTGAGATGTTCTGCTGTCTTTCTGATAAACTCCCTTCCTTTTTTAAACTCTTTTATTTCAATAGCTTTTGGGGTACAAGTGGCTTTTGGTTCCATGGATGAATTGAATAGTGTTGAAGTCTGAGATGTCATTGTGCCTGTCACCTGGATAGTGTACATTGTACCCAATATGTAGTTTTTAATTCCACACCCCCGCTTTTATCCACCACCCCACTCAGCCCTTCTGAGTCTCCAAAGTCCATCATATCACTGTGTATGCCTTTGCATATTCATAGCTCAGCTCCCACTTACGAGTGAGAACATACGGTGTTTGGTTTTCCATCGCTGAGTTACTTCTCTTAGAATAATGGCCTCCAGCGCCATCCAAGTTGCTGCAAAAGACATTATGTTGTTCCTTTTTATGGCTGGGTAGTATTCCATGGTGTATATATACCACATTTCTTTCCTTCTTTCTTTTTTTTTTCTTTTTTTTTTTTTTTTTTTTGAGACAGAGTCTTGTTCTGTCGCCCAGGCTGGAGTGTAGTGGTGCGATCTCAGCTCACTGCAACCTCCGCCTCCCAAGTTCAAGTGATCCTCCTGCTTCAGTCTCCCAAGTAGCTGGAACTATAGGCGCATACTACCACACCCAGCAAATTTTTGTATTTTTAGTAGAGAGGAGGTTTCGCCATGTTGGCCAGGCTGGTCTTGAACTCCTGACCTCGAGTGATCCACCCACCTCAGCCTCCAAAGAAAGTGCTGGGATTAGAGGCGTGAGCCACCGCGCCCGAACACCACATTTGCTTTATCTACTTATTGGTTGATAGGCATGTAAGTTGATTCCGTATCTTTGCAAACGTGAATCGGCCCACAATAAACATATGCATGTGTGTGTCTTTTTCTTTTTTCTTTTCTTTTCTTTTTTTTTTTTTTTTTGGAGATAGAGTTTCACTCTTTTGCCCAGGCTAGAGTGCAATGGTGCGATCTCAGCCCACTGCAACCTCCACCTCCTGGGTTCAAGCAATTCTCCTGTCTCAGCCTCCCAAGTAGCTGGGATTACAGGCATGCACCACCACGCCTGGCCAATTTTGTATTTTTAGTAGAGACGGGGTTTCTCCATGTTGGCCAGGCTGGTCTTGAACTCCCGACCTCAGGTGATCCACCTGCCTCAGCCTTCCAAATTGCTGGGATTACAGGTGTGAGCCACCGCGCCCAGGCCATGTGTCTTTTTCGTATGACTTCCTTCTTTACTTAAGCTAGTTCTCACTGAATTTCTGTCACTTACAGCCAAGACAGCCTCAACTAATTCCCTGGATCCATTTCTGAAGTACATTCCATGTCATTGACTCCTCTGTCCATCCCTATGCCTGTGCCAAGTGTGTTTTAATTCTGTATTTCTATTGTGGGGAAAAGAAAGAGAGATCAGATTGTTACTGTGTCTATGTAGAAAAAGGAAGACATAAGAAACTCCATTTTGATCTGTACTAAGAAAAATTGTTCTGCTTCGAGATGCTGTTAATCTGTAACTCTCGTCTCAACCCTGTGCTCACAAAAACATGTGCTGTATTGACTCAAGATTTAAGGGATTTAGGGCTGTGCAGGATGTGCTTTGTTAAAAATGTGTTTGCAGGCAGTATGCTTTGTGAAAGTCATTGCCATTCTCCGTTCTCGATTAACCAGAGACACACTGCACTGCGGAAGGCCGCAGGGACCCCTGCCCAAGAAAGCCTGGGAATTGTCCAGGTTTCCCCCCACGGAGACAACCTGAGATAGGGCCTCATGGGAAGGGAAAGACCTTACAGGCCCCCAGGCTGACACCCATAAAGGGTCTGTGCTGAGGAGGAGGAGTGAAAGAGGAAGGCCTCTCTGGGGTTGAGATAAGAGGAAAGCATCTGTCTCCTGCACATCCCTGGGAATGGAATGACTCGGTGTAAAACCGAGCATACATTCTATTCTGAGAGAGGAGAAAACCGCCTTATGGCTGGAGGCGAGACATCGTGGCGGCAGTACTGCTCTGTTACTCTTTACTGCACTGAGATGTTTATGTAAAGTTAAACATAAATGTAGCCTACGTGCATGCACATTCAAGCACAGCACCTTTCCTTAAACTTATTTATGACAGAGAGTCTTTTGTTCACATGTTTTCCTGCTGACCCTTTCCCTACCATCACCCTATAGTCACATTGCATTCCCTTCGCAGAGATAGTAGAGATAGTGATCAGTAAATACTGAGGGAGGCCGGGTGCGGTGGCTCATGCGTGTAATCCCAGCAATTTGGGAGGCCGAGGTGGGCGGATCATGAGGTCAGGAGATCGAGACCACCCTGGCTAACATGGTGAAACCCCATCTCTACTAAAAATACAAAAATTTAGCCAGGCATGGTGGCGGGCGCCTGTAGTCCCAGCTACTCGGGAGGCTGAGGCAGGAGAATGGCGTGAACCCAGGAGGCAGAGCTTGCAGTGAGCTGAGATTGCACCACTGCACTCCAGCCTGGGTGACAGAGCAAGACTCTGTCTCAAAAATAAATAAATAAATACTGAGGGAACTCAGAGACCAGTGCTGGTGCAGCTCTTCACTTGCTGAGCGCTGGTCCCCTGGGACCACTTTTCTTCCTCTACACTTTGTCTCTGTGTCTCATTTCTTTTCTTCGCCTCTCATCTCCACCTTTGCGAGAAATACCCACAGGTGTGGAGGGGCAGGCCCCCCTTCAACCTGTGATCTATTTTAATATCTGACAGGACAAGTCCCCTTATTATTGTTCATTTAAGTTTTTTCTGCTGGCTACTCTCACGTGTTTAGTCTTCTAGATGAATTTAGGTTCATTTTGTCCAATTCCAAAAAGACATTGCCCAAGAATTTTCATCTGCATAACCTTGAATTTATAGCTCAATCTAGGGAAACTTGACATCATAGCAATATGGAGACACCGTAGTCAAGAATAAGTTGACTATGTGAAGTATTTTTATGGCCTTCATTAGAGTTTTACGGTTGTTCTCATTCACGTCTTGCACATTTCTTCAGTTCATTCTTGAGTGTTTTATGGTTGATTGCTATTGTGCATTCCCAGATTCTTACTGGAGATTGAGTGTGGGGTCTTGTAGTAGGCACCTGTGGTGTCCCATGTTGCACCCCCTTGACCTGCTGATTTCAGCCACAACAGAAGTAGACAGTTCCATGAGAACTCAACCAGGTTCTTGCGCTGAAAACAACCCCCCTCAAGCATGAGCCACACTTTCTGCCCCGCTGCTTTCTCTAGCACCAATAGAAGCTTGCTCAGCCAACACGAGTACAGCTCAGACCTGCTGGGGAGTTCATGCCCATGGGGAATGGAAGCTGGTGGGTAAATCCTCCAGCCACCCCTCCTTCAGATCAACCATTCTGTATGCTTAGAGATACTGGTGAGCCCCATCACCCAAAATGTGCAGCAGCCTTGATAATGCACCTCTATTGGGCTTGCCTCCTTCCCCACCTCACTCCCTCCTCTTTTTCACTCCTGCTTTCTGGGATCAGCTCCCAAGAAAACTATCTCCCTCAAGTCCTTCTCTCAGGCTCTGCTTTTGGGAGACACCCGAACTCAGGCAGACCGCCTATGGGATTCTGGCTCATAGTGAGGCAACTGAGTTTTATAGGAGAATCACTCAAACCAGTTGGTTTCCCCACTGCCAAGAACTATCACACCCACTCTACACAGCTGTTGAGCAGAGCTGGGACCAGTCTGGCCTGGAGTAGACACACACACACACACACACACACACACACACACACACACAGGTCCTGCTGTAACCCTGCATTCTTCAGCCTTGGGTGTGGACCCTCTCTGTAATACCTCTGAGAAGCTTGTAACTCCTTCACCATACTGCAGTGTCCCCCTACCTGCCTCACCCCAAATTCAGACTCCTCCCTTTATACCCCAAGCACAGGTAACTTGAAGCAATAAAGAAGGAGATTCGGGCTGGGCCCGGTGGTTCGCACCTGTAATTCCAGCACTTTGGGAGGCCGACGCGGGTGGATCGTCTGAGGTCAGGAGTTCAAGACCAGCCTGGCCAACATGGTGAAACCCCGTTTCTACTAAAAATACAAAAAAATTAGCCAGGTGTAGAGGTGAGCACCTGTAATCCCAGCTACTCGGGAGGCTGAGGCAGGAGAATGGAGTGAACCCGGGAGGCAGGAGAATGGAGTGAACCCAGGAGGCGGAGGCTGCAGTGAGCCGAGATTGAGCCACTGCACTCCAGCCTGGGCGATAGAGTGAAACTCCATCTCAAAAAAAAAAAAAAAAATCACCGGGCGCAGTGGCTCACCCCTGTAATCCCAGCACTTTGGGAGGCAGGCAGATCACGAGGTCAGGAGACTGAGACCATCCTGGCTAACACGGTGAAACCCCATCTCTACTAAAAAAATACAAAAAATGAGCCGGGCGTCGTGGCTGGCGCCCGTAGTCCCAGCTACTCGGGAGGCTGAGGCAGGAGAATGGAGTGAACCCGGAAGGCGGAGGTTGCAGTGAGCCGAGATTGTGCCACCGCACGCACTCCAGCCTGGGTGACAGAGCGAGACTCCATCTCAAAAAAAAAAAAAAAAAAAAAAAAAAAGATCTTACACATGACCTCCCAACTATTTCTATAAATTTGCACCATACACTCAAGACTCAATGTTCTGGGAAAGAATGCCAGGTGGATGATACTTATGGCACATGCCATCCCCCTCCCACTACACCGGGGGGCGGGGAGAGATGAAGAATATGAATCTGTGGCTACTGGCGCCCCCTGAAGTATGCACATTATAAGGGGCTGTCTAAAATACAAATGATGAATGTTTACTATAATATTCTTTGCCCATTTCTCTGATGGGTTGTTGATGTTTTTTTTCTTGTAATTGTGTAGGGGTTCTTTATAGTCTGGATATTAATTAATTGTTATAAATATTGCAAATATTTCATCTGAGTCTATTGCTTTTTTCTTTTTTTCTTTTTTCTTTTTTTTTTTTTTTTTTTTGACAGGGTCTCACTCTGTTGCTTAGGCTCGAGTGCAGTGGTGCAATCATGGTTCACTGCAGCCTTGACATTTCTTGGCTCAGGTGATCCTCCCACCTCAGCCTCCAGAGTAGCTGGGACTACAGGCACACGCCACCACGCCCAACTAATTTTTGTATTTCTTGCAGAGACAGGGTTGTTGCCCGGGCTGGTCTCGAACTCCTGAGCTCAAGTGATCTGCCTGCCTCAGCCTCCCAAAGTACTGGGATTACAGGCTTGAGCCACTGCACCTGGTCCCTCTTTTTTTTTTCTTACCATTTTTTTTGTTGTTGAAGAAAGCATAAGTTGGCTGTAAAAGCTTCCGCCTTCTGGATCTGACGGCACGCACGCCTGTGCGGCTGTTCCCCTCCCACTGCATTTCCAATAAGCTGGTAGGTAGTGCTAATCAGATTCTGTTCAAGGTTCTGTGACAACATTGCCCAGGCGTTACTGTGGCGTCCCTACTGCATCACAATAGTAAGTACATAGTGTCTGCAAATGTACAAAACCTGACCTCCTCCTTCCTGATCTTTTTATCCTGATTTTCTTCTCAGGATCGACCTTCAGAACTACTGTGACAATGCGTTCCTTCTCTTCATCCTGTGTTTAGTGGAAATGTTTATCATCTCTCTCCATTAAGGGTGATGGCAGGCGTGGGGGGTTGAGATACACCTACGGGTCGCTCCTGCTGGCCAGAGGTGAGGTGCGACTTGCTCCCATCCTCAGTTCCAGGTGCGCTCTCGGCATCCGTATGTTCAAGGCCTTTCCTCATTTTCATGTTTCCTCTTCATCCTCGTTGCACCCTCGAATTCCCCTCCCTTCCTTAAGAACCCACTTGAGGCTGGGCGCAGTGACTCATGCCTGTAATCTCAGCACATTAGGAGGCCAAGGTGGGAGGATCACCTGAGGCCAGGAGTTCGAGACCAGCCTGGACATCATGGCAAAACCTCATCCCTACTAAAAATACAAAATTAGCCGGGCGTGGTGGCGGGTGCCTGTAAACCCAGCTACTCAGGAGCCTGAGGCGGGAGAATCACTTGAACCCAGGAGGCAGAGGTTGCAGTGAGCCAAGATCACGCCATTGCACTCCAGCCTAGGCAATAAGAGTAAAACTCTGTCTCGAAAAAAAAAAAAAAAAAAAAAATCTATTTGAATAGGTTTGATGTATGTCCTTGAAAATAGCTGGATCCTGGAAAATTATGAAGTGGAGTTATGTACATAGGCTTTTGACTTTAATCAATGTTGTGTTCTAGACTGCATTCTGTTTTCTACTTCTCATTTAATGCTGGTATTAGGTCTATTAATGTTATTGTGTGTATATCTAGTCACTGGTTTGTTTGTTGTTTTTTTTTTTTTTTTTTTGAGACGGAGTCTCACTCAATCTGTCACCCATCCTGGAGTACTCTGCCTCGGCCTCCCAAGTAGCTGGGACTATAGGCTCCTGCCATGACACCCAGCTGACTTTTTGTATTTTTAGTAGAGACAGGGTTTCCCCATGTTGGTCAGGCTGGTCTCGAACTCCCGACCTCAGGTGATCCACCCGCCTCGGCCTCCCAAAGTGCTGGGATTAGAGGTGAGAGCCACCGGGCCCAGCCCTAGTCACCGTCCTAAATGCTAGATAGTAGCCCATCAGACATGTTTCCCACATTCTGCTTTCAGTAGGCTCCCAGGTTGCCTCCAGCTCCTTGTTACCCAAACAGCACTGCAGTAAATATTTTCACAGTGTCCCATAATGCTATAATGGACCTGTCAGAGAATCTCACTGGTGTATATATTTGGAAGATTTTCGGGGATCATCCTTTTTTTTTTTTTTTTTTTTTGAGACGGAGTTTCACTCTTGTTACCCAGACTGGAGTGCAATGGCGCAATCTTGGCTCACCGCAACCTCTGCCTCCTGAGTTCAAGTAATTCTCCTGCCTCAGCCTCCCAAGTGGCAGGAATTATAGGCGCCCACTACCAAGTTCAGCTAATTTTTTTTTTTTTTTTTTTTTTTTTTTTTTTTTTTTTTTGTATTTTTAGTAGAGACAGGGTTTCACTGTGTTGACCAGGCTGGTCTCGAACTCTTGACCTGAAGTGATCCACCCACCTCGGCCTCCCAAAGTGCTGGGATTACAGGTATGAGCCACTGTGCCTGGCCAATAATATGCATTCTTTTTTTTTTTTTTTGAGACAGAGTCTCCCTTTGTTGCCTAGGCTGGAGTGCAGTGGCACAATCTCAGCTCACTGCAACCTCCGCCTCCCAGGTTCAAACGATTCTACTGCCTCAGCCTCCTGAATAACTGGGATTACAGGTGCCCACCACCACACTCAGCTAATTTTGGTATTTTTAGTAGAGACAGGATTTCACCATGTTGGTCAGGCTGGTCTCGAACTCCTGACCTCGTGATCCGCCCGCCTCAGCCTCCCAAAGTGCTGGGATTACAGACGTGAGCCACCACACCCAACCTGAAAATATGCACTCTTTTTTTTTTTTTTTTTTTTTTTTTTTTTTTGAGACGGAGTCTCGCTCTGTCACCCAGGCTGGAGTGCAGTGGCCAGATCTCAGCTCACTGCAAGCTCCGCCTCCCGGGTTTACGCCATTCTCCTGCCTCAGCCTCCCGAGTAGCTGGGACTACAGGCGCCCGCCACCTCGCCCGGCTAGTTTTTTTGTATTTTTTAGTAGAGACGGGGATTCACCGGGTTAGCCAGGATGGTCTCGATCTCCTGACCTCATGATCCACCCGTCTCGGCCTCCCAAAGTGCTGGGATTACAGGCTTGAGCCACCGCGCCCGGCCGAAAATATGCACTCTTAATTCCACTAAATATCTTGCAGAACGTCTATTCCAATGTGTCCTCCCATCAGCAGCTTCTCCCACAACCTTGACAGCATTTGACTTCCTCCTAATGTTTGTCAATTGGATGGGTGTAAAGAGATGGCTCGCGTGTTTGATTTCTCTGGTTAGTCACTAGCGATTGTAAGCATGTCTTCATATACGCATTAGAACCCCAGGCTTCCTCACCTGTGAACTGCTTGTTTATACCTGGTGCTACTTTTCCAATAGGGTTCCTGTGGACTTCTTCATCTCGGGCTCCTTCTGTGTTGAATGTCTTCCATTTGTCCTTCCAGATCCACTCTCTATCCTTCTCCAGGTTGTTCTGTGGACTGGGAGGCTGAGCGGTATGACTGCATCAAATTGCTCCCTTGCCATCTGGCTTCCAGCCCTCCAGGAAGAGAGGGAAGTGAGGATATTAACTCCCTGGCCCCTCCCTGCAGAGTGGCTGTGGGCTAGCTGACCCCTGCAACTGAGTATCACAGCTGCTGTTGGGAGGTCCTCTCCCT
The DNA here is from genome assembly GCF_003255815.1 of Theropithecus gelada. Lineage (NCBI taxonomy): Eukaryota > Metazoa > Chordata > Mammalia > Primates > Cercopithecidae > Theropithecus > Theropithecus gelada. The sequence continues at coordinate 63,425,808 of NC_037684.1, forward strand.
GCGGTCCTGGAGGTGGTAACAGCTCCCCACTCTGGGATGCCTGGGTTCTTGCACCATTTCTCGTGGCTTCCCTAAGCCTGTTCACACCTTTGCAGCTAGTCCCTATATTATGAAATCTTGCGCTTACCCATTTTTGGGTGTGCCATCTGTTGCTTGCTGGGAGCCTACCTGATACACTGCTGTTGAACTGAAATTTATAATTTTCATGCAATTTCACAAATTTTTTTTGGCTTTTTGGAACGTGCCTTGGAGGCCTTATTTAACAAGCTCTTCAGCTGGGCGCGATGGCTCACACCTGTAATCCCAGCACTTTGGGAGGCCGGGGTGGGTGGATCATGAGGTCAGGAGGAGACCAGCCTGGCCAACATGGCGAAACCCTGTCTTTATTAAAATACAAAAAATTAGCCTGGCATGGTGGCTCACACCTGTATTCCCAGCCACTTGATAGGCTAAGAAAGGGAATCGCTTGAACCCGGGAGGCGGAGGTTGCAGTGAGCCGAGATTGCACCACTGCACTCCAACCTGAAGACAGAGCAAGACTCCATCTCAAAAAAAAAAAAAGAAGAAGAAGAAGAAGCCCTTCTATACTGGTAGTATAGATTTTTCTTTCTTTCTTTGTTCCTACTAGTTCTGTAATTTTACATTATATGTTTAGGTCTTCAATCTATCCAGCATCCACCTTTGTCTGTGATGTTAGGTATGAATCCGGTGTTACTTATCTTCATAGAGAGCCAGTTTTCCCAATAATGTCTTTCTTCTACCAATTCAAGATGTTACCTTTATTGTATATTAAGTTTCCATGTATGCACAGTTCTGTCTCTAAGCTCTTTATTCTATAACATTGGTTTATCTGTCTGTTCTTGTATTGTTACTGTGCTATTTTTATTACTATGGCTTTGTAATCTATTTTAATGTCTAATAAGGCTAGTTCCCCCTTCCTCCAATTTCTCCTTTCTTCCCCATTTTGACTTTTATCTTGCCACATATACTTTTTTAAAAGTTGTTGCATTGTTTTTAAAAATCCAGTTGAGGCCGGGAGCAGTGGCTCACTCCTATAATCCCAGCACTTTGGGAGCTTGAGGCAGGTGGATCACCTGAGGTCAGGAGTTCAAGACCAGTCTGGCCAACATGATGAAACCCCATCTCTACTAAAAATACAAAAATTAGCCGGGCGTGGTGGCACCTGTACCCGCAGCTACTCGAGAGACTGAGACAGGGGAATTGCTTGAACCTGGGAGGCAGAGGTTGCAGTGAGCTGAGACTCTGCCATTGCACTCCAGCCTGGGTGACAGAAGAAGACCCTATCTCAAAAAAAAAAAAAAAAAAAATCTATTGAAAATTTTATTTTTATTGTATTGAATGTATATGTTAATTTGGAAATAATTTAAGTTTTTTCTTGTATGTTCTTCATGTGTTATTGTGGTGACAGCAGGTTAATACACATGCCGAAGCCTCTCATTAGGTCGAATTTTTTGTTTGTTGATGGTGCCGATTTTCTGTATGGATAAGCATATTGTTTTATCTCTTCCTTTCCAATTCTTACAACTTTTAATGTCTTTTTCTGTCTTGCACAGTTTGGCTAGCATGCCCAGGATGATTCTGAACAGCAATAACAGCAGTATAACGGAGGCTTCTAATTACCCCTAATATCAATTATCTCCTTCTTGCTACACCAGGGGTCCAGAAACATCTCCTATAAAAGGCCAGATAGCAAATATTTTAGGCTTACCAAGTCATACAGTCTTTATCATAACTACTCAATTCTGCTGTTGCTGCACAAAAGCAGTCATAAATGAAATATAAACAAACAAGCATGGCTGTGTTCCAATAAAACTCTATTTACAGGCCAGGATCCGTGGCTCATGCCTGTAACCCAGCACTTTGGAGGCATAGGCGGGTAGATCACTTGAGCACAGGAGTTCAAGACCAGCAAGAGCAACATGGTGAAACCTTGTCTCTACAAAGAATACAAAAATTAGCAGGGTATGGTGACTTGTACCTCTAATCCCAGCTACTTGGGAGGCTGAGGCAAGAGGATCACTTGAGCCTGGAAGACAGAAGCTACAGTGAGTCAAGATCATGCCACTGCACTCCAACCTGGGTGACAGAGCCAGACCCTGTCGCAAAAAAAAAAAAAAAAAAAAAAAAAAAAAAAAAAAAAGCTGGCCAGGTGCAGTGGCTCACACCTGTAATCCCAACACTTCGGGAGGCTGAGATGGGAAGATCACCTGAGGCCAGGAGTTCGAGAACAGTCTGGCCAACATGGTAAAACCCCGTCTCTACGAAAAAAAAAATACAAAAAATTTGCTGGGCATAGTGGCGCATGACTGTAATCCCAGGTACTTAGGAGGCTGAGGCATGAGAACTGCTTGAACCTGGGAGGTAGAGGTTACAGTGAGCTGAGATTTTGCCATTGCACTCCACGGAATGTGTCATGACAGGAGGGGCAAACATCTTGAAACACGTGATGGAAGCCATAGGTTGAAACGATAGAGCAACAAGGTGGAAACAACTAGAGTCCAGAAAGATTTCGTCATAAATCAGAGCTGAACTTTTGCTGAGTGTTTTTTCTGCATTGTGTAATTGTTTTCTTTTGTACACCTTTAATCTGTTTTTCTGTACTCTCTAAATCTACTATATTAACATTAACAGATTTTTCTTATGTTAAACCATCTTTGAATTCTTGGCATATATACTACTTGAACATGTTATCTTTTTTATTTTTTTATTTTTGTTTGTTTGTTTGTTTTTTGAAATGAGTCTGACTCTGTCGCCCAGGCTGGAGAGCAGTGGCGCGATCTTGGCTCACTGCAAGCTCCGCCGCCGGGGTCACACCATTCTCCTGCCTCAGCCTCCCAAGTAGCTGGGATTACAGGTGCCCACCACCGTGCTCAATTAATTTTTTTTTTTTTTTTTTTTTTTTTATTTTTAGTAGAGAGTTGGTTTCACCGTGTTAGCCAGGATGGTCTCCATCTCCTGACCTCATGATTTGCCTGCCTCAGCCTCCCAAAGTGCTGGGATTACAGGTGTGAGCCACTGCGCCTGGCCATGTTCTCTTTTTTAATGTGCATTTGATTTGATAGGCTAATATCTGATAAAATAATTTTAGGCCGGGCGTGGTGGCTCGTGCCTGTAATCCCAACACTTGAAGGTGGATCCAAGCAGGCGGATCACTTGAGGCCAGGAGTTTGAGACCAGCTTGGCCAACGTGGCAAAACCCCATCTCTACTAAAAACACAAAAATTGGCTGGGCACAGTGGCTCACGCCTGTAATCCCAGCACTTTGGGAGGCCAAGGCGGGTGGATCACAGGTCAGGAGTTCAAGACCAGTGTAGGGAGACTCCCTGAAACTATTGCTACAGAATCAAGGTGAAATGCTCCTGATTACTGTAAATACAAAATTGCATGGAGAATTGTGTAAAGACAATGCCAGGTTGGGCTGCCAGAATAAGCCAACAGTGCGTGATGTGCTTCCCCCTGCAGAGATCTATGAATGGACGTGCAATCAGGGAGGTTTCACATCACCAAGATTCCTATCCCAGAAAAGCAGATGTTCATAGCTCTGGGAATGGAATGCGACCTTTGTGTAGAGCCTATAAATGGACGCATGAGGGGCGCCTGTTCATATTCATAAGATAGGGTTATAAACGCCCTTATCTTGCCACGGCTCTTCTAGGTCTCTTTAGCATTAAGGCATACTTCTGAGAATTTTTGGTCTAACCGGTTGTCTAGCTTCATGTCCTGTTTCTATTGATTGTTTGCAACCAGCTTTTGCTGCATCTGTTACTGCTGATTAATATCTTGCTCATCATAGGTTAGGGATAGACTGTGTTTCTGTTTTAAGGCTCTGTTAGAAATTGCTGACGCACACACTATATTGTAAGTTGTTTTCTCTGTATACTGTACTTCTGCATACAGATGTTATGTTAAAGAATTACTTCATCCCCATGTGACCATCTCACCTCATAATCAAACGACCCTAAATCCCTCACTAACCTACCCCTGCCCTCACTAAACTTAATAACAAATACTGGTATATCCAGTGCATTTGCAGCATCACAGGACCAGAAGGCAGTGACTCCCTGGACCCAGCTTTCACTATCTTGTGTGTGTCTCGACCTGCCAATCCATTTGGGAACAATGAAAGAGTTCCGTTGCACTGTGGGTTGCTGGCCAGATCCTGCAATAGACCAGCCTGGCCAACATAGTGAAACTCTGTCTCTATTAAAAATACAAAAAATTAGCCAGGCGTGGTGGTGGGCGCCTGTAATCCTAGCTACTTGGGAGGCTGAGGCAGGAGAATAGCTTGAACCCAGGAGGCAAAGGTTGCAGCAAGTGGAGATTGCACCACTGCACATCAACCCAGGCAACAGTGTGAGACTTCATCTCAAAAAATAATAATAATGATGATAATTGGCCGGGCATGATGGTGTGCCCCTGTAATCCCAGCTACTCGGAAGGCTGAGGCACAAGAATTGCTTGAACCTGGGAGGCAGAAGTTGCAGTGAGCTGAGATCACACCACTGCACTCCAACCTGGGCAGCAGAGCAAGACTCTGTCTCAATTAAAAAAAAAAAAAATAGAATTTTACATTCCTGGTCATTATAATGAAAAGCCTCCATTTGGAAATTGTTAGAGCTTGATTAATGGCCAAGTATTTGCTAAATTTTTTGAGAATGTCTGAGTATACTTGAAAAGAACAGGTATTCCACTGGGTATGGGGGCTTATGGCTATAATTCCAGCTGTTTGGGAGGCTAAAGCAGGAGAATCGCTTGAGCCCAGGAGTTTGAGATTTGCCTGGGCCACATAGCAAGACCCCTATCTCAAAAAAAAAGGGGGGGGGGTATTTTGTATTTGACAAGTACAGTGTACTAAATGTGTCCATTAGATCATAATAGTTCAATCTGGGATTCAAAACATCTTTGTCCTTATTGTTTTGTCTGCTTGATCTATCAATTACTGAGAGATATATTTTATAATCTATTATGAATGTAAACTTGTCTGTTTTCTTATACCCCTAAAATTTTTGCTTCACATATTTTTGTGGCTATCTTATTCAGTGCATGCATATTTAATACTGGTGTATCTTCCTGTTGAATCGAACTTTTTCTCATTAGGAAGTGATCCTCTTTTTTTTTTTTTTTTTTGAGACGGAGTCTCGTTTTGTCGCCCAGGCTGGAGTGCAGTGGCGCAATCTCGGCTCACTGCAAGCTCCGCCTCCGGGATTCACGCCATTCTCCTGCCTCTGCCTCCGAGTAGCTGGGACTACAGGCGCCCGCCACCTCGCCCGGCTAGTTTTTTGTATTCTTTTTAGTAGAGACAGGGTTTCACCGTGTTAGCCAGGATGGTCTCGATCTCCTGACCTTGTGATCCACCCGCCTCGGCCTCCCAAAGTGCTGGGATTACAGGCATGAGCCACCGCGCCCGGCCAATCCTCTTTATCTCTAATAATACTTTTTGTCATAAAGTGTACTTCATGGCTGGGTGCGGTGGCTCACGCCTGTAATCCCAGCACTCAGGGAGGCTGAGGCGGCTGGATCATGAGATCAAGAGTTCAAGACCAGCCTGACCAAGATGGTGAAACCCCGTCTCTACTAAAAATACAAAAATTAGCCAGGCGTGGTGGCAGGCGCCTGTAGTCCCAGCTACTCAGCAGGCTGAGGCAGATAATTGCTTGAACCCGGGAGGCAGAGGTTGCAGTGAGCCGAGATCATGCCTGGGCAACAGAGTGAGAGTCCATCTCAAAAAAATAATAATAATGAATAAAAATAAAATAAAATAAAGTGTGCTTCGTATGATAGTCATTTGGTTGGAATTTGACCAATGTGTCTTTCATCATTTTGCTTCCAGCCTGTTTCAGATGTGGTTCTTAGGCATATAGTTGGATTTTATTTTTTATTCTGTCTGGAAAGGTTTTTGGCTTTTAACAAGATAACTTGGTATTTTGCATTTAATAAAATCAGCAACATACGTGGATTCATAACCAACCTTTTGTGTTTTTTCTTATCTACCTCTTCTGAGTTTTTTTCTCCTTTATTCTGTTCCTTTAGTTTAATATTTTTTCTTCGTTTTTCCTGCTTATAAGTTTGAAAGTTATAACCCGGCTTCTAAGAGATTTGCCTAAAAATTACAATAATGGCAGGAAAAACACTGTATTTGCTTTACTGTTTTAAATCGGGAAGTGTTATGTAATTATATCCCCTATGTCTCTACTTATGTAATCTTTCTCCTTTCTAAAGTTATGTCTGTGTCTCCTTTTTTTCTCCTTCATATTTATTTTATTTGCCTTTTTTTTTTTTTTTGAGACAGAGTCTTGCTCTGTTGCCCAGGCTGGAGTGCAGTGGCACAATCTTGGCTCACTGCAACCTCCACCTTCCTAGTTCAAGCAATTCTCCTGCCTCAGCCTCTTGAGTAGCTGGGATTAGAGGCGCTCACCACCACACCCGGCTAATTTTTTTGTATTTTTAGTAGAGGTGGAGTTTCACCACGTTGGTCAGACTGGTCATGAACTCCTGACCTCAGGCAATCCACCCATCTCGGCCTCTCAAAGTGCTGGGATTACAAGTGTGAGCCACCACGCCCGGCCTTATTTGCCTTTTTAAGCATCAAATTTTACTTTTATTGACCATATGTACATTTTTATTTTCTAGTTCATTATTTCTGCTTATAATTTTGTAAGTTCTTTTCTTCTACTTTAGGGGATTTATCTTATTCTGTTTCAAGTTTCCTGAGTTGAAACAGCATATTTCAAGTCAGCCTTTCTTGCTTTTAATAAAAGTGTTTATCTTTGAGACCAGCCTGACCAAAATGGTAAAAATCCCATCTCTACTAAAAATATAAAAACTTAGTTGGGCGTGGTGGCAGGTGCCTGTAATTCCAGCTACTTGGGAGGCTGAGGCAGAAGAATCCCTTCAACTCGGAAGGCAGACATTGCAGTGAGACGAGGTCACGCCATTGCACTCCAGCCTGGGCAACAAGAGCAAAACTTCATCTCAAAAAAATAAAAAATAAAAATGAAAATTAACAAAAAATAAAAGTGCTTATCTCTACCTACATTTTCTCCCCATAACTACTTTGACCACCTCACGGTTTCAGCATATACAGTACTCTTGTAATTCATTTCTAAATCGCTTGACTTTTTCATTTCGATTTTCTCTTAAAAACTCAGAATTACTTAGGAAGTAATACCAAAAAAGATGGTGAGAAAATTGTATGTTGATAGATCTCTTCTTGGCTGTACTTTCATGTTCATTTCTAACCTTATTTTACTGTGGTCAGAGCATTGTTCCTTTTAGGAATCGCTTGAGGTCTTGTTTATGGGTGAATACTTCGGCAATTTTTGTTCACAATTCCATGTCTGTGAATGCTGCTTCTGTTTGCTGTAATGAATGCAAAGGACACCAGTGAGTTTCATTCAAAGTTGTTGAAGCACTCAACAAATTCGGGTGGTTCTGCCAGGCGTGGTGGCTCACGCCTGTAATCCCAGCACTTTGGGAAGCTGAGGCGGGCAGATCACCTGAGGTCAGGAGTTCGAGACTAGCCTGGCCAAATGGTGAAACCCCATCTCCACTAAAAATACAAAAATTAGCTGGGTGTGGTGGTGCACTCCTGTGATCTCAGCTACTTCGAAGGCTGAGGCAGGAGAATCACTTGAACCCGGGGGGGCGGAGGTTACAGTGAGTTGAGATCGTGTCATTGCACTCCAGCCTGGGCAACAGAGCACGACTATTTCACCAAAAAAAAAAAAAAAAATCGGGTGGTTCTGTTCCTGGGGGTATCGCTCCAAGTAGGATGGTCTTCAGTAAGATGGCTTGTTTACAGCTGGGACACAGAGAACAGAATAATTTGCCCAAACTCACATATCTCTAAATAACAAAGTCTGGCCATTCTGGCCCAAAGCCCACACAGTTATCATGATGCTACAACGCCCGCCAAGGCTTCCTAATGCCAACCAGCCCACTCCTGCTTCCGAATCCCCAATAACCAGGTAACTCATAAAACGTTTAGGTATATTTCTTTTTACTCTTAAAAAAAAAAAAAGTTGACAATGATAACGTGCAAACTGCAGAAAGCGCCACGGGTTTCAAGCCCCCCACCTTCCCAACATCATCCTATCCTTCCCTTTCCCTTAAAATCCTACATGAAAATCCCCGAGAAAGCAGAAGAGGCCCCCAGATGGGCGGATTCCCAACCCCGGACCCCAGCGGCAGGTCGAGGCACTGAAGAAATAAATTAAAGGAGAGGTGGCTCCTGACTGGCCTTGTCCAGCTCTGTCTCGCAGACCCAGCGGTAGGGCCTCTGGCAGACGTCGTCGTTCCAGCGGCCGTCGTCGGTGAAGTGGGCACAGTCCTCCCCTCCCCCGAGCCCGTGGCCATACCAGTCGTCCGGCTGCTCCGGTCTCCAGTTCCTGGGGACAGAGCCAGCTGTGGGCCCCAGGAGGTCGGACCCGCGGCCAGGTCGCTCCAGACCCCTCCGCCCAGGGCCCCAGGCGGGAAGGCGGCCGGACCCAGGCCGAGGGAGGGCGCGCACTCACTTGAAGCCCGTCTCGTAGTCCGTCCCGTCCACCCACTTCCAGGGCCCGTTTTGGTCGTGGAGGCCCATCCAGGTGTTCACAGGACCTATGTGGTGCTGGACAAATTTCTGAGGAGAGAGGAGGCGGGTGGTGATCTCTCCCCGAGGCCAGCCGGCCTCCCAGACCCTCCGGGTCCTCACCTGCTCCTCCCAGGACGTGACCACCACCAGGTGCGCGTCCTCCAGCCGGCAGTAGTTGTCGGCGTCGGCCCAGGCCTTCCCGGAGCGAGAGAACCAGTAGCAGCTGCGCTCGTGCTCCACCCAGTTGACTGGGCAGCAGGCCCTTTCTGAGCCTGAGCGGGAGAAACCGGGCGCAGGAGCTAAGGCGCTGCCCGGGGGCGCCGGGGAGGCAGAGAGCGGGCCGGGCTGGCCTCCTCACCATTGCCCTGGAGCGCCGCCATCTGACAGCTCAGGCTCCGCAGGTCAGACACGAACTGCTTCACGTGGAGCAGCAGGCTGGAGTGATCTGGGAACACGCGGCGGAGGGGAGCGAAAGGAGATGCGGGACCCGCCGGGAGGGAAATGAGGTCAGCCCCACATCCTCCTGCTGGGACCCGAACACCCATCGCAGTGCCACAAACAGCAGTGGAGTTGGCCTGAGAGACCCCCATACACACACACTCCTACACACACAACACACCCTTACACACACTCACACAGACACACAACTCATCCTAACCCCCATACACACAGACAATACACAAAACACACAACACACCTTAACCCACATACACAAAACACACAAATACACACAACACACCCTCACACACACACAAACATGCCCTAACCCACATACACACGCAGACAACACACAAAACACAACACACCCTAACCCGCAGACACACACGCAGACAACACAAAACACAACACACAACACAGACACACAACACACCCTAACCCACAAACATCCACAAAACGTACAACACAACACTCCCACACACAACACACCCTAACCCACATAGACAACACACAAAACACACAACATACCCTAACCCACATACACAAAACACAACACACCCTAACCCACCCACAGACACAACACACCCTAACCCACAAACGTCCACAAAACACACAACACACCCAACACACCCACACACAACACACCGTAACCCACATAGACAACACACAAAACACAAAACACATGCAGACACAACACACCCTAACCCACATACACAGAACACACCCAAACACAGACACACAACACACCCTCACACAAATACACAGCCACACAACACGCCCTCACACACAACACACACGTACACAACACACACAACACGCCCTCACACACAACACACCGTAACCCACATACACACAACACACAAAACAACACACGCATAACACACCCTAACCCACATACATACAACACACAAAAAACACACCCTCACACAGATACACCCTAACCCACATACACACCACACACCCTTACACACCCACTCACACACAAAACACCCACAACACACACCCTCACACACACACAGAACACACCCTAACCTACATACCCTCAACACACACCTTCACCCACACTCTCACACACGCATACAACACACCCACACACACACTCACCCAAACACACAAAACAACACATCCTCACACAGGCACACACACCCTCACTACCATACACACATTCACACAACACACACACAACACACCCTCACCCACTACACACACCACACACACACCCTCAGCCACATACACAACACACATATACTCTTTCACACAAGCACACACAACTCAGATTTACACACAACACGCACATACACACACATAACATGCACATTCACACACATATACTTACACTCACGTACACTTACACATATACTTACAGTCTCACACACACGCAACACACTAACATACACACGTTCTCACACACATACACACACTGATACACACATAAACACACAGACTCACACTCGCACACACCCATCCACACTCCCTCTCATTCACAGACTCACACACACTCCCTCTCATTCTCACACACACAGACTCACACACACTCCCTCTTTCTTACAACACTCACACCATCTCATTCTCACACTCACACACACACCATCTCATTCACACTCACAGACTCATACACACACTCCCTCTCATTCTCAAACACACTCCCTTTCATTCTCACACACACACAGACTCACACACACACTCCCTCTCATTCTCACACACATCCATACACTCACTCTCATACACTCACACACACACTCCCTCTCATTCTCACACACACTCACAGACTCACACACACACACCCTCTCATTCTCACACACATCCACACACTCACTCTCACACTCTCACACACTCACAGACTCACACACACACTCCCTCTCATTCTCACACACATCCACACACTCACTCTCACACTCTCACACACTCACACACTCACACACACTCCCTCTCATTCTCACACACATCCACACACTCACACTCTCACACACTCACAGACTCTCACACACACTCCCTCTCATTCTCACACACATCCACACACTCACTCTCACACTCTCACACACACACACACTCCCTCTCTGACCTTCACTCAGGTCCTTCTGCTGTTTCTCCAGCTGGGACTCCAGCGACTTCATCTTTCTTCCCACATTGCCTCCTGCGGGAGAGACTCGCTCAGCGTCCCCAGCCCCAGACCCCCAGCCCCAGCCCCAGCCCCAGCCCCGCCTCAGCGCCCTCACCCTGGGTGCTCAAGCCCTTGACCTGGGCCTCGGTGCTCGCTGTGAAGTTGCTGAACGTCTCTCTCAGGCCCCGCAGCTCCCGCTGCAGCTGGGCGTCTGGCCAGGAGAGGGTGCAGAGAGAACACAATGGGAGCGCTGTGTCCACCACCACCGCACCCACCACTCCTTCGCCACGGTACCCCGTCAACACCCCCCAGTGTTGCCCCCTTCCCTGCCCACCCCTGGGGCACCCACTTTGGGATCCGATCACACAGACAACCACCAGCAGCAGGAGGCTGAGGCCCAGGGAGAGCAGGAGGAGGCGAGGGCCGGAGCAGAGACGCCGCAGGAGGGACTGCGGAGGAGGTGGCCCTGCGAGAGGAGGGGGTGTCAGGAGCGCGGGGACAGAGGGGAGCCTGGCACAGCTCCGGGGTCCTGAAAGGGGAGCAAGCTAAGGCGGCCCTAGTAGTCTAGGAGGAACCATGCACATGAAAAAATGCGGGCGGTGGGCGACCCTGCAGGGCCAGAGGCAACTGGAAATCGGGGAGAAAAGAGGGCTGGGGAGGGGGGCTAAGCGCTGAGCCGCCCCATCCCACCGAGGCCCTGAGCTTTTGCTGACACCTAATGGCATGACTGTGTCACTGCAGCCAATCCAGGAGCCTCAGTCCACCCCCTCCTCCCGCGCCTTGCAACGCAAGTGAGTGACCCGCGCCTCGGAGCCGCTGCTGCTTCCCCTGAAAGTGGGAAAAGGCGGGAGGTTTCTGTCTCTGTCCGTGAATTCCACTCGTCTTTGGCTGCGCGCAGGGAGAGAAGGTGCAATAGCTACTCTTCAGGCCCTCAAGTCTTCCACCCAGCAGGGGGAAGAGACACGTTAGCCCTGTGTCCTGAGAGTTGAAGGGTGGGGGGCCCTCCCGGGGCTCTCCCTGCCCTCTCTCCTCCGCTGCGGACCCTCCTTCCGTCAAAACGCGCTGCACCCCATCCCCCAAGAACTTCAGCCTTGCCCAGCCTAAACAAGTGCCTGCTCGGAGGACAAAGAAATGGGTCAAGGGGAATTTGCTTTTGAAGCAAGAGGGTGTCGTTCTCCCTCAGGTCAGAGATCCCTCATCCCCCGTCACAGAATCCTCAGACCCTTCGCAGAAACCTTTGCCCACTTCACCAACCTGATCACTGACACACACAGGCACGCGCACACGCACACACGCACACACACACGCACGCACGACCAGGGCTCCCTGGGTGGTGTTGGAAGGGGAAAGGAAGAGGGGTCTGACTTCGTCATAGAAAGCCAACAGTGACCTCATCTCTCCAACTTCCAGCTGTTCCCACATCCCCTGGGTCCACCCCCGAGTGCCAGGAGGCACAGGAAAGCTTTGGGCAGCTGTCACCAAGAAAGGGACTCCAACTCCACATTCTGGATGCTTTTCTCAGTGTTGGGAGAGGGAGACAGACGCAGAGAGAGAGCCAGGCTCACGGGCAAGAGTAGGAGCTGTGGCTGGGGGGTGGAGAGCCGCCAAATTCTCGCCTTGCAGAGGCAGGGCAAGGCGGCCCTCACCTTTTCCGAGCTGATGGTGGTCACTCTCCTCATTGTCCAGATGCTGCAGGTCCTGATACTCCTTGGTCATGATAGGGCTGGTGCTGGAGCTGGGACTGAGTCAAGGCTGAGGCTGGGGCTGAGGTGGGGGCTCACCAGGACTAGAGCTGGAATGAGGGGCCCATCTTTTTATTCCCATCTGATTGACGGCTCCATGGAGACCTTTCTTCTTTCTCTCTCTCTCTTTTTTTTTTTTTTTTTTTTTTTTTGTGCGGGGTCTCGCTCTGTCGCCCCGGGGGGAGTGCAGTGGGGCCATCTCGGCTCACTGCAACCTCTGCCTCCCAGGTTCAAGCGATTCTCCTGCCTCAGCCTCCCGAGTAGCTGGGACAACAGGCGCCTGCCACCACACCCAGCTAATTTTTTGTATTTTAGTAGAGACAGGGTTTCACCGTGTCGCCCAGGCTTGTCTTGAACTCTTGAGCTCAGGCGATCCGCCCTCCTCAGCCTCCCAACGTGCTGGGATTACAGGCGTGGGCCGCCGCGCCCGGCCGAGACCCTTCTTCTTTCCTCCATCCACCCCCAGGCCTGACATCCAGAATCGGTCCTCTGATGTTTCCCACCAGCACCCCCCAATACAGCCTGGCTTTCCTCCACACCCCTGCACCCCCAGCCAGCCTCCCGCCGCCTCTCTTCCCGTTTTACTTGCTTGGGGTCTCAGGGTCTGACGCCCAGGTTCTTCAGTGCTGTGCAGAAGCCGGACTAAGGAGCGGGGCTGAAGCTTGGAGAATGGGGGTGGGTGGACAGCCGTGGACGATGGAGTGGGAGCGGGCAGGGTCCATAGGAGGGCCCTGGGCCCCGGTGTCTGTGTCTGCGTGTCTGTGTGTCCAAGCACGCCAAACGTGGCATCTCCAGTGCCCGGGACTTTGGACAGTAAACAGAGGTGGAAATGGATTGGGACTTAGGGGAGTGTGGGGGCGGGAGTGGGGGATGGGTTGCCTCTGCTCTCCTCCCCAGGGAGGAGAATCATGTTGCCACCACACAGGCCAGTCACCTTACTCTTCCGTGCACCGTTTGGGAGGGGTGCCAGGCCAGGAGGCGCTGGGATGGGATTTGCCATATCCCCCCTCCCTCCCCGTTTCGCTTCCTGCCTCTAAATTCCCCAGAACGATTGGTGTCTCCAAATATCCCTGAACAGGATCAGAGGAACCGGTTCTCTGCTCTTGCCCAATCCAGGCCTGTGACCCTGGCACATGAGCTGCAGGCCCCAGTTTCCTGCGGGGCCGAGCCCCAGGCTTCCCAGCTCTGGCCTGACTTGCTTCCCTCTCCTGGGGAGTAAAGTCTTCCAAGCAGCATGAGGGCCGGTTTGGTTCCGGGAGACGCAGGCGAGCCTCCGCTGGGACTGGTGCCAGCAAACCTCCATTCGCTGCTACTCTGTGCCTCAGGTCACTGCGTTCATGAACTTCTCTCATTATCCCCAGAGCACATCACATTTCACAGATGAGAAAGCTAAGGCCCTATAAGGTAAGAGCTTGCCCAGGGTCATGCTGCAAGGACGCAGCAAAGGGTAGACTAGAACGTGAACAGCCTGACTCCAGGCACTGCGTTCAGGCCCCAGAACCACACCCAGAGCCAGGATCCCATCCGGTTGACACAGCTGGGCTCCAGTGTCCCAGAGATGCTAAACCATGGTCCCTTACAGCCCCACGGAGCTTCAGAGAGAGCCATGTGAATTTGAATTATGCTCACTTGGAAATCAGGCAGTATTAAAGATAATCTTGGCTGGGCGCAGTGGCTCACGCTTGTAATCCCAGCACTGTGGGAGGCCAAGGCGGGCGGATCACCTGAGGTCAGAGGTTCAAGACCAGCCTGGCCAACATGATGAAGCCCCGTCTCTACCAAAAATACAAAAATTAGCGGGGCATGGTGGTGCATGTCTGTAATCCCAGCTACTCAGGAGGCTGAGGCAGGAGAATCGCTTGAACCCAGGAGGCGGAGGTTGCAGTGAGCCAAGATCGTGCCACTGCACTCCAGCCTGGTGACAGCAAGACTCCATCTCAAAAAAAAAAAAAAGATAATAAATTTAAGCTGGCTACAGTGGCTCATGCCTGTAATCCCAGCACTGTGGGAGGCCAAGGTGGGTGGATCACCTGAGGTCAGGAGTTTGAGACCAGCCTGGCCAACATGGTGAAACTGCGTCTCTACTAAAAATATAAAAATGAGCCAGGTGCAGGCCTGTAATCCCAGCTACTCAGGAGGCTGAGGCAGGAGAATCGCTTGAACGCGGGAGGCGGAGGTTGCAGTGAGCTGAGATCGCGCCATTGCACTCCAGCCTGGGTGACAAGAGCAAGACTTTGTCTCAAAAAAAAAAAAAGGTAATAAGTCTCACTTTAGGTCCAAATGTGAAATCATCCAAATCCTACTTTACAGTTATTTCAGTGAGAAAACAAGGCTTGAATTTTGAGAATTTTCAATGATGTGAGATATTCAGGAACACATCCCTTGCATAAAATGTGACAGCTCTGTGTGTGCCCTCCTTTGTCTGTGTCCTGACAACCACCGTGTCATTTACATGTGCTGGGACAATGGCCAATGATTTTGTTGACTGTTGGGCTGTTAATTAAACATCCTTTAATATAATCACTTACAATCTGGCTTATTCAGGCAAATGAACCTACATTATTTCGGTCGGAATAGTGGTCACCTGGTTGGGTGCGGTGACTCATGCCTGTAATCCCAGCACTTTGGGAGACCGAGCCAGGCGGATTAACTGAGGGTCAGGAGTTCGAGACCAGCCTGGCCAACATGGCAAAATCCCGTCTCTACTAAAAATACAAAAATTAGCCAGGTATGGTGGCAGGCACCTGTGATCCCAGGTACATGGGAGGCTGAAGTGGGAGAAATGCTTGAACCTGGGAGACAGAGGTTGCAGTGAGCCGAGATTGTGCCATTGCACTCCAGCGTGGGCGCAGAGAGAGATACTGCATCTCAAAAAAAAAAAAAAAGAATTTTTTTTTTTTTTTGAGATAGAGTCTCGCTCTGTCGCCCAGGCTGGAGTGCAGTGGCACAATCTTGGTTCACTCCAGGCTCCACCTCCCGGGTTCACGCCATTCTCCTGCCTCAGCCTCCCAAGTAGCTGGGACTACAGGTGCCCACCACCATGCCTCCCTTGCAGAAATAGTGACTAGCCGAGAGCACAAGAGGCGCTTGGGGATGATGGAAAAGTTCAGCTCCTGGGTCTGGATGCTGGTTACACCATGGTGGTGTTCAGCTTGCAAAACTGCAGAAAGCTGTGCACTTATGATATGTGCATTTTTCTGTTTGCGCATTATACTGGAGTAAGAGACTTTCAAATCTGATTTCTACTCTATAACCCTCATTCCCCAAACTCATTGATTAGGGGGTAGGGCTTGGATCAGTGCTAAAAACTCCAAAGCCAATAACATTTATTCTATTATTATTATTATTTTTAGAGATGAGGGTCTCACTGTGTTGCCCAGACTGATCTCAAACTCCTGGCCTCAAGTAATCCTCCCTCCCCAGCCTCCTGAGTAGCTAGGATTACAAGTTCGTGCCACCACACTTGGCAAAGCAAGTAACTTTAGAACGGAAGTCAGAGATGGAAGGGAAACAAATAATACCATGTACCGGGCCACTAACTTCCAGGCCCTCTGCAAAATACCAGAGATAATACTGAAAACGAAAAAGTAGCTAAAAAAAAACTATGCTACAATGGCAGTAGATCGATGCCCTCTGAGAATTCACGCATCCTTTACATTTATTCCTTTAAGAACATGTTAGGCCAACTCTGGTGGCTCACATCTGTCATCCCAACACTTTGGGAAGTCAAGGCAGGAGGACTGCTTGAGGCCAGGAGTTTGAGGCACACTGGGCAACATAGCAAGACCCCATCGTGCCTGTAGTTTCAGCTACTTGGGAGGCTGAGGTAGGAGGATCACTTGAGCCCAGGAGTTGAGGCCACAGTGAGCTATGATGGTGCCCCTGCACTCCAGCCTGGATGATAGAGTGAGATCCTGTCTCAAAATAAGTAAATAAATTAATTTAATTAAATTAAAGATTATAGTCCAGGTGCGGTGGCTCACACCTGTAATCCCAGCACTTTGGGAGGCCGAGGTGGGTGGATCATGAGATCAGGAGTTTAAGACCAGCCTGTCCAAGATAGTGAAACCCCGTCTCCACTAAGAGTACAAAAAAAAATACATATATATATATATATATATATATATATATATATATATATAAGCCAGGTATGGTGGCAGGTGCCTGTAATCCCAGCTATTCGGGAGGCTGAGGCAGGAGAATCACTTGAACCCAGGAGGTGGAGGTTGCAGTGAGCCGAGATCGAGCTACTGCACTCCAGCCTGGGCGACACAGCGAAACTCCGTCTTGGGAGAAAAAAAAAAAATTATATACCTTGGTTAGGGTAACCACTCTGTGGTTTATCCCTGTGTATGTTAATACATTTGAATGCCTTTCTTGAAAATAAATTTTTTGGCTGGGTGACAGGAAAACACACCTGTTATCCCAGCACTTTGGGAGGTCGAGGTGGGCAGATCATGAGGTCAGGAGATCGAGACCATCCTGGCTAACGCGATGAAACCCCGTCTCTACTAAAAAATACAAAACAAAACTAGCCGGGCGAGGTGGCGGGCGCCTGTAATCCCAGCCACTCGGGAGGCTGAGGCAGGAGAATGGCGTAAACCCGGGAGGCGGAGCTTGCAGTGAGCTGAGATCCGGCCACTGCACTCCAGCCTGGGCGACAGAGCAAGACTCTGTCTCAATAAATAAATAAATAAATAAATAAATAAATAAATAAATAATTTTTTTGGCCAGGCACAGTGGCTCATGCCTGTAATCCCAGCACTCTGTGAAACTGAGGTAAGCAGATGGCTTGGGCTCAAGAGTTCAAGACAAACCTAGATAACATGGCAAAACCCTGTCTCTACCCAAAAATACAAAATATTATCCAGGTGTGGTGGCGCATGCCTGTGGTCCCAGCTACTCTGGAGGCTGAGGTGAGAGGATCGCTTGAACCTGGGAGGCGGAGGTTGCAGTGAACCAAGATCATGCCACTTCACTCCAGCCTGGGTAACAGACCAAGACCCTTTCTCTATGTGCCTGTAGTCCCAGCTACTCGGGAGGCTGAGGCAGGAGAATGGCTTGAACCTGGGAGGCGGAGGTTGCAATGAGCCAAGATAGCGCCACTGCACTCCAGCCTGGTGACAGAGCGAGACTCCGTCTCAGAATAAATAAATAAATAAATAAATATTTTCTTTAATAAAAATTAATAATGTTTTCAAATATTGAAGAATTTTAACGGATATGGACCTTGGATTTTCCTTGTGGAGAAAGTCTCATGTATTAATTTTGTATTGCTGATAACAAAGGAAGGCCCATAAAGAGTTGCAGTCAGGGCAGTGGTGAGGTCAGATCTGTGAGCTTAACAACAGCCTGGCCTTGGGGTGGGTGATGGCTCAGAGATGGTTTGCCCAGAGGCAGGGAGATGATCAGGAGGCTGCTGCGTTGGTCTCAGTGAGAAAATGTGAGGCTAGAGGCCAGACGGGGAGGGCCAGATGAGCAGAACTTCAGTAGAGGAATGACGTAGACCTGGTAGCTACTGAATGTGCACTCAGGAGGGGACCAGGGAGGCGGGGGACAGTGGCACAGCTGCCCAGGGTCCAGAGGCTACTGTAGATGGGTCTGGAGTCTGAAGAGACTTGTGAGCAGGAGCCTCTGAAAGCAGAGTGGGCGACGTCCAGGTGTGGCAAAGTGCCCCATGGTGACCCCGCCCCGTGACAGGGCATGGTGGAAAGAAAGCAGCCGAGCACAGTCCCTGCCAGTAGGAGAAGCAGGAGGAAGCACCCAGGACTGCCAGTCATCCAAGCTTCAGGGCCAGCTCTGGGGACTATGAGTACCAAGTTAAATATTGCTCGGGAGGCCGAGTGCCGTGGCTCACGCCTGTAATCCTAGCACTTTAGGAGGCTGAGGTGGGCGGATTGCCTGAGCTCAGGAGTTGGAGACCAGCCTGGGCAACACAGTAAAACCAAGTCTCTACTAAAATACAAAACAATTAGCCGGGCGTGGCAGCGGGCGCCTACAGGCGCCCCAGCTGCTCTGGAGGTTGAGGCAGGAGAATTGCTTGAACCCAGGAGGCAGAGGTTGCAGTGAGCCAGGATCACGCCACTGCACTCCAGTCTGGGTGACAGAGCGAGACTCCATCTCAAAAAAAAAAAAAAATATATATATATATATATATATATATATATATATAGAGAGAGAGAGAGAGAGAGAGAGAGTAAGGGTTAGGTTAGCACGATCTCAGCTTACTGTAACCTTTGCCACCCGGATTCACGCCATTCTCCTGCCTCAACCTCCCAAATAGCTGGGACTACAGGCGCCCGCCACCACACCTGGCTGATTTATTTATTTATTTATTTATTTATTTGTATTTTTAGTAGACATGGGGTTTCACCACGTTAGCCTGGATGGTCTCGATATCCTGACCTTGTGATCCGCCCGCCTTGGCCTCTCAAAGTGCCGGGATAAGAGGCGTGAGCCATCGTGCCCAGCCAAAAATATATATATACATATTGCTAGGGAGAGATAATGAAATGAACTTCCCATGAGGGTAAATCAGGAAGACTGGAGTATTTTCAGGTTGGGGGAGGCCTGAGCAGCTGGTGAACAGAGGAGAAGGGCTGGAAGCAAGAGGGCTCCTGGCTGCTGAACAGGAAGCTTGCTGAAGGCCTGAGGCTCCAGGAAGGATGCTTGTGCTGCAAAACCAGCCTGAGGCCCTCCATGAGCCGGACCTGCTCCACCTTGCCCTCATCTGGAAAATGGGCTCATGCCCGGCTCAGAGTGCTCATCAAGGTTAAACGGGATAATGAGTGAAAAGCACCTAGCGCAGTGCCGGCACA
Source organism: Theropithecus gelada (assembly GCF_003255815.1). Taxonomy (NCBI): domain Eukaryota; kingdom Metazoa; phylum Chordata; class Mammalia; order Primates; family Cercopithecidae; genus Theropithecus; species Theropithecus gelada. The sequence continues at coordinate 63,445,500 of NC_037684.1, forward strand.
CACCAGGTACTCAGCACGTGCTAGCTGATTTCAGTTTCATTCTCAGCAACACAGCCTTGAGTTGCATTAGACCTCCAAGGCCTCTTCCAGTGTGGGAGGAGGAGAAAAGGGGGAAGATTGGGATCAGGATGGCAGAGGATGTCTGTCCCCACACCCCGGAGGGTGGTTAGCAACTTCGCTGGGACAGAGCTGGTGGCCCGGGGGTTGTCTGAGTTGAGACAGTCCCTTCCCCTGCTATGGAGAAGGAGGGTTCTGAGCTCCCTCAGTCACTGCCAACCCTCTCGGAGCACTTTCCAGCCTCATGGTTGGGATGGGCCTGTGCACCCAAGGGCTGAAGCTAGACCTCCTCCCAGGCCTGCAGGGAGTCTAACACCCGCAGAGCTGAAGAAGAGGCACCTGAACAAACAGGCAGGAGGGGCAAAGCAGGGGCTCTTCACGAACTTCCCAGAGAGGGCAGCCAATGGCCCCATATCTAGAAAAGGCTGAGCAGCAATTGGGTTGAGATGAAGCAGGGGAGGGTGAGGAAAAGGAAGGCTGTCCTCCAACCTTTCGGGCTGGAGGGCTGTGCACCGGGGCAAGGGAAGTGCGGGATCACCAGTGCTGAGAGGAGCAGACGGGCCTCTGCACACAAGTTTAAATCTGAGCTGACACAACCCACCCCAAGAGCTTCAATATCCCGTCTCTGCAGTTGACAAGAAGCTGGCCTGCAGAAATGGGTGCCCAAGCTCCGTGTCTCCAGCAGGGTCTCTCTCCTCAACACCACTCTGTCCACCCCAGGCACACCCACCTTTTCAACCTTGGGACAGCCAGCATTCTCTGACCCAGGACCCTCTCTACACCTCTTTGCTACTTTCTTTTAGAGACAGAGTCTCGCCCTGTCGCCCAAGCTGGAGTGCAATGGCACGATCTGGGCTCACTGCAAACTCCGCCTCCCGGGTTCAAGCGATTTTCCTGCCTCAGCCTCTGGAGTAGCTGGGATTACAGGCGCCTGCCACCACACCCAGCTTTTTTTTTTTAAAGTAGAGACGGGGTTTCACCATGTTGGCCAGGCTGGTCTTGAACTCCTGACCTCGTGATCCGCCCACCTCAGCCTCTCACAGTGCTGTGATTACAGGCGTGAGCCACCATGCCTGGCCTGCCTCTTTCCTACTTTTTGAGGGTAAAACTTGTAAAAACTCCAAATGATTCCAGGCTTTAACTTTTGCATTTATCCATATCTGAAAATAGACCAAGAGGCCAATGACAATAATTGCTACCATTTTCTACTATGCGTCAGGCACTGTGCTGAGGACTTTACATGTACTTTACCATTAATTCCTCACAGGTATCCAGCAAGGTAGGTAGTTATTTCCATTTTACAGCTAGGTATACTGAGGCTTAGAGAGGTTAAGCTCTCCCCAAAGTGACAGTGACTCCACCATCATCCCTCATCCTAACCCCAGCAACAGCCTAGCTGGCTCTCCATTGCCCCCTGCTGTATATTCCCCTTCACACCCAGAGTAACCTGCTCAGGGACAAACCCGTGTTCCCTTCACAGCCCTCCGGCAGCTTCTATGCCACTCTGAATAAATCCACGGAAAGTCCTGTGTGCCAGGCCTCTCTGACTTCTCTGACACATCTTCTGTTTCTCTCTGTCCCCCACCCTACTCCACTTCAGTGGTCTCCTTCTATCCTTCAACCTTTCAAATTGATTCCTTCCAGATTGTTCCTCTCTCTACTTGGCACGCTCTCACCACCCCAGTCTTTGTTGTCCTTCAGGCCTCAACCCAAATGCTGCTGCAAGGGGCCTCCCTGACTGCCCGGTCTAAACCAGCAAGGGCCATCACTCTCTTTGCATAATAGCACCCATCATTGTCTAAACGCTCTGTGTTTACTTACTCCCTATATAGTCTGTCATCTCCACTGGATGGACCCAAAGTTCCCTAAGGACAGGGATGTTGCCTTCCCAGCATCTAGAACACTGCCTAGTTCCAAGGAACATCCAAGTAAGTATTTACTGAAAGAAATAAAAAGTGTGGGGAGTAGAGGAGCCAAGATTTGAACTGACGTTGCTTGGGAGCCTGGGGCTCCAGTGCACTATATTACATTGCCTTCTCAAGCGGCCAGGGAAGAGCTCCCATGGCCTTGGAAGAATACAGCCCCAGCTGCAACCGTGCTTCCCCTGAGGAATAATGCGTGGAGGGAAACAGGGAGGGAACTTTTTTTAAAACAATATGTATTTCTATATTTATCTGAATTGTTGTCAGGTACTTGTATTAATTGTAATTTACAAAATAATGCATGCAGGCCAGGTGCGGTGGCTCACGCCTGTAATACCAGCACTTTGGGAGGCCAAGGCGGGTGGATCACCTGAGGTCAGGAGTTCAAGACCAACCTGACCAATATGGTGAAACCCGTCTCTACTAAATACAAAAAATTAGGCCAGGCGCAGTGGCTCACGCCTGTAATCCCAGCACTTTGGGAGGCCAAGGCGGGCGGATCACGAGGTCAGGAGATCGAGGCCATCCTGGCTAACATGGTGAAACCCCGTCTCTACTAAAAATACAAAAAAATTAGCCGGGCATGGTGGGGGGCACCTGTAGTCCCAGCTACTTGGGAGGCTGAGGCAGGAGAATGGCGTGAACCTGGGAGGCGGAGCTTGCAGTGAGCTGAGATTGCGCCACTGCACTCCAGCCTGGGGGACTGAGCGAGACTCCGTCTCAAAACAAACAAACAAACAAACAAAAAATTAGCCAGATGTGGTGGCATGCACCTGTAATCCCAGCTACTGGGGAGGCTCAGGCAGGAGAATTGCTTGAATCCGGAAGGCAGAGGTTGCAGTGAGCCGAGATGTTGCCACTACACTCCAGCCTGGGCAACAAGAGCAAAACTCTGTCTCTAATAATAATAATAATACATGCAAAATTATGTGATTCTACCCCTTCCAGGTCAACTATGTGATTCTGCCCCTTCTAGTTTAACACACAGATGCATTACCTACACATACCTTCCTCAGCTCCTAGATTTCTCCCTTCTGCTCATGATAGAGAACATTATCACAGCCTCAAGCCATCTGCTATTACACAGAACCAAGCTAAGAGAAGGATTATTTGAAAAACATCCAGGGAGGCCGGGCGCGGTGGCTCAAGCCTGTAATCCCAGCACTTTGGGAGGCCGAGGCGGGTGGATCACGAGGTCAGGAGATTGAGACCATCCTGGCTAACATGGTGAAACCCCGTCTCTACTAAAAATACAAAAAACTAGCCGGGCAAGGTGGCGGGCGCCTGTAGTCCCAGCTACTCGGAGGCTGAGGCGGGAGAATGGCGTGAGCCCGGGAGGTGGAGCTTGCAGTGAGCCAAGATTGCGCCACTGCACTCCAGCCTGGGCGACAGAGCGAGACTCCGTCTCAAAAAGAAAAAAGAAAAAAGAAAAACATCCAGGGACAGGCACGGTGGCTCATGCTTGTAATACCAGCACTCTGGGAGGCCAAGGCAGGCGGATCACCTGAGGTCAAGAGTTTGAGACCAGCTTAGCTAACACGGTGAAACCCCATTTCTACTAAAAATACAAAACAAAAAACAAAAAAAAATAGCTGTGCGTGGTGGCGTGCGCCTGTAATCCCAGTTACTTGGGAGGCTGAGGCAGGAGAATCACTTGAACCCGGGAGTTGGAGGTTGCAGTGAGCCGAGATCGTGCCATTGCACTCCAGCTTGGGCAACAAGAGAGAAACTCCATCTCAAAAAAAAAAGGAAAGAAAAGCATCCTTTGAAGCAGTGCTTCTCCACCCAGTGAGACATCAAAATCACCTGGGAGCTTTCCAGAAATGCCGACCCCTGGTCCCCATCCCCAGGATCCTGTTGGACTCGGTCCTGCATAGAAAATTCTGCAGGGCAATCCATGGCTACTGGTTGAAGTGACACCCCTTCAGCGATCTCTGTCTCTATTCTTGGACCTGTTTAGGCTTGGACAGCCACGCCATCCACACAATCACTACCCCTGGGCTAGTCTATTGCATGCAACTCTCAACTTTAGTCCGGAGTGGCTAAAAAAATGCCCTTTTGCACTGTTTGGGATTTAACCATCACAACTTAGGGCCCTCTGCCTCAGCCTTACCTACTGGAGCCCCTGAAAATCAGAGAGAGAAAGGAATAGTACCCCACCAGGTGCCTCCCAGGGTTCATCTGTGCCACAGCTGAGGCCTTCCCGCTGAGAGCTTGCCAAACACATGAAGAAGGCAGAAGGCTGAGAGTCACCATTCTACATAGCAGGATCTGAGAAGCTTCAGTTAGGACTTAGGGCCAGGAAAATATGACTCCCTAAAAGAACTAAAATTCTTTCTCCCTTATAATAAAGAACTAGGTAATTGATAATTTCCTTTTTTGCCATGGCTATCAGGAAGCTCAGAGATCACATTTACCCTCATAGCTCGTATACATTTCTCCAGTTTTCATCTTTGGCATTTAGATTCTTATTTTCCTACCCTCATTATTTAAAAAGCTGCCTCAGATTTTTCCCACAGAGATAAGGCATAAAGGCCGGGCGTGGTGGCTCATGCCTGTACTCTTAACACTGTGGGAGGCCGAGCCGGGTGGATCACCTGAGGTCAGGAGTTTGAGACCAGCCTGGCCAACATGGCAAAACCCCGTCTCCACTAAAAATAAAAATACAAAAATTAGCCAGGCGCGGCGGCAGGCACCTGTAATCCCAGCGACTCGAGAAGCTGAGGCAGGAGAACCGCTTGAACCCAGGGGGCGGAGGTTGCAGTGAACCAAGATCGCACGATGGCACTCCAGCCTGGGCGACAGAGTAAGACATTGTCTCAAAAAAAAAAAAAAAAAATCATTTCCAGAGCCTAGCTCTGTCCACAACTCCATGAACATGAATGAATGAAGTTTCCTCTCTATTTTCCTTTAGGGACTGTTGTGCTACCCAACAGGGCTGAGACAGCCCAGCGGGGATCAGAGCTGGACTAAGTTTGCAGGGCCCCAGACAAGTTCCAGCCTCCCGTCTCCCTCCACACCCAGGTCCCAAATAACCAGGCCACACACCGAGTTTCAAGTATCTGTCTCTTCCTTTCACTCTCTCAAAAGAAAAAATAAATAAATTGCAGAAGGCGGCAGCATTTCCAGTCTTCCCTGGCTCCCGGACACCCGACCCCCGACCCCTGCCCCCCACCCTCCCCCCCACCCTTCCCCCTCCCCCCACCCCCCCCCCCCCTTTCCCCCAAAAAAAAATCCCAAAAAAAAAAAAAAAAAAAAAAAGCCACATTTAGACCTTCCACTCATGCAAACCGGCAAAGAAAAAAGGTGGGGGCGTGTGGAAGGCAGGGGCCCACGGTGGAGTCCCCTGCTTCTCCCCCCAAAAAACCACCTTTGAGAAGAAAAAAAGTGGAAAAAATAAATGAGAAATCAAGGGACATGGGGAATTACGATGAGGGCAGGGGTGACCCCAGACCCTGCCTCAGGAGAGAGCGGAGGCCTGTGGCCCTGCATCCCTGCAGCGGGTGCTCCTCGAGGGGGCCCTGACTTCTGGAATGTGTGTGGGAGAAGATGGGGGAGGGCAGGTGGCCCCCGGTGGGTCTGTGTGTGCATTGGGGGCGGGCGGGGGCGGGGATCCTAAGGAGCAAGGGCTCGGAACCAGGAGCCCAGCTCCCCCCCCAGACCCCAGGTTCCTGGCATTCAGGAGCCCAGTTCTGGGGTACGGGGATACATGCAGAGGAGTGTCCCCCCTCCAATAGGCTGGATCCAGTTAGAAAGGAAATAAATAAGAAGGGGTGGGAGGGAGGCCGGGGGGAGCCAAGGGCTTGGGCGATTCAGTCCAGACCAAGGGCCCAGGTGATGGAGGCAGGGCGAGTCCAGGCCAAGCCAGGGCAGGAATCAGAGTCTCTCTCGGGCTGGAACCCAGATGTAGGGGCCTGAGAGGTCCTCGATGACACGCTTCACCTTGTGGTAGATCTCCTCAAAGCTGTCACCCTCCACGATGGCTGGGAGTGGGGTGGAGCAGGGAGTAAGGCCAAGGAAGGGCCAGAGGACACCTGGCCAAGGGAGTGGCACCAGCCCAGAGGAAGGGGCACCTCTTTCTAATTCTCCAAGCCATGAGCCATGAGGCTGTACCCACCCAAAGGGGCACCTCTTTTTTTTTTTTTTTTTTTGAGACTGAGTTTCACTCTTAGTGCCTAGGCCGGAGTGCAGTGGTGCGATCTCGGTTCACTGCAACCTCCGCCTCCAGGTTCAAGCAATTCTCCTGCCTCAGCCTCCTGAGTAGCTCGGATTACAGGTGCCCGAAACCACGCCCTGCTAACTTTTGTATTCTTACTAGAGACAGGGTTTCATCATGTTGGCCAGGCTGGTCTTGAACTCCTGACCTCAGGTGATCCACCTGCCTCGGCCTCCCAAAGTGCTGGGATTATAGGCGTAAGCCCCCATGCCACGCCCACAGGGGCACCTCTTTCTAAACCATCCACTGGGAGTGGCGGGGGAGCTCTTTCTAATCCGAGCAAAGGCACCCTACGTGCTGGCGACAGCCTTGCTGTGGCCTCACCTGAGAAGCACTCTGTGAACTCCTGCTCCAGCTTGGTGGCTCTGTCGAAGGCTTTGCGGGCTTGCTCCTCTGTGATCCGCTTGTTAATCTCTCTGTGAAGAGGGAGGGAGAGCAGGCCTGAGACTGGGCCCACCTGACCCTACCTTTTACCTCCTCTATCTAGGAATGTTAAGTTACAACTAGTATTCTTCTATTTGGAGCACATAGCAAAAAAAAAAAAATACAATTCCCAGTATCCTCTGGGGCCACAGATGAGACCCCCCCACCCCAACCGCCCCAGCCAGGTGTGGCTACTCCAGGGACATTTCCAGAGCTTCATCCTTCCAGCCTTCAGCCCCAGAGACGGGATTCGGACTCCAACTCCCAACAGCCCCGGAGGCCCTGACTCGCCCCTGCTGGTATACCCCAGGGGCTGCTGGGAGATGTAGTCCCGTCTAGCCCAAGGCAGGAGAGGAGGGGAAAGGCCCGATTCCCCGCATCCTCTGGGTTCCAGGTCTCCTGGATTCCAGGTTCCGCTGGGTTTCAGGAATCCCCCTCTGGGGTTGCTGAAACCGCTGTCCAGCGTTCTGAAGGGAGAGTTGACTGCAGAGGCCTAGTGAGGCCCAGGGCCACATGTGTTGGGGGAGCAGAGGGGAGGCCCCCAGGACTATACTCACAGCACATTCTCCAGGGAGCGGGGGCGAATGAAGATGGCGATGGGGTGCAGGTGGGCCGCCTGCAGCCGCCGCACGGCATTGGCCGAGACATCGAGGATGCAGTGCTTCCCCTGGGGGCAGGCAGGGTGGGCGGAGGGGGGCCAGCAGGTGGCGGGAAAGGACAGACAGCAGTGCCGGAGGGACATGGGACGGGGAGAGGTGGGGAATGGGAGGTTGGCCGAAGGGGAGTGACATGGATGTCAAGAAACACGGGGGCAGAGAGTCAGGCAGGAAGAGGGCAGGGACAGAGTAAAAGACAGAGAAAGGAAAGGGAAGATGGAGAGCACGGGGAGAGGGCAGGGACAGGACAGAATGGAGGAAGGGAGGAGCACCAGGCAGACAGGGACCCAAGAGATGGTGGCAGAGCCGGGGCAGCAGCGAGTGGGGCGGGGTGTGTAAGGCAGAGGTGACACAGGCCGGAAGGAAAGCCAAGAAAAAGGAGAAAGGAAGTAGGATAGAGGGAGGAGGGAGGGGAGGACGGACAGAGGACAGACAGATGGAAGGAACAAGGAGACAGATGGGAGGGAGGGAGGCAGATGGAGAAAGGAACCGTGGAGGGAGGGAGGGCAGGGTGGGGAGCAGTGGGGAAAGGAAAGGAGTTAGCAGAGGAGTGGGAGAAGGGAGCGGGGCCCCAGGAAAGGGTGAGGCAGGGGAGAGGACCAGAGGGGAGTCAGGAAAACGGGAGGGACCCAGTGGGGAAGGCCAAGCCACCAAAGACAAGGCCATGGGAAGAGAGGAGAAATGGGGCAAGGAGGAGGGAGTGGGGAGAGAAAGAGGCCAGATGGTGATGGGAAATTTGGGGTCAGGAAGCGAGGGAGGCGGGAGAGAGAGCAGGGGCAGAGAGCAGGCGGTCAGAGTTGCCCAAGAGGAGAAGGAGGTGGAGGAGCGGAGTCGAGACCCAGCAGGGAAAGAGACAGAGAAAGAGAGAGTTAGAGAGAGCTGGAGGGAGGCAATGGGGTGGGGAGAGGGGAGAAGGAAGAGGACCAGGTGCCCGCCAGGTCCTACCTGCTCTGCCACCTCTCGCACGGACTGAACGCTGGTCCCATAGAGGTGGCTGTTGTACTGGCCGGCCTCAATGAACTTGTGCGCCTGAATGTCCTTCTCCATTTTCTCCCGAGACGACACAAAGTGGTAATCCCGGCCATCTATCTCATACTCCCGCTTGGGCCGTGTCGTATCTGCCAGGAAGTCACCCCACCCCCCAAAGATCTAACCACCATCCCTCTAGCTTAAATCCTGCCTACTTCAATCAAATCCCCACAGTGCCCAGCTGGTCCTTTGGTGAAAGGGAGCTTCCAGGGAGACCAAGACTGCAGAGGGCCAGAACCGCTTCCCCTAGCACCCTCCAGGGCCTCCAAGTTTCTGGCCTGGGCATGGGTACTGTGAAATGAGAGTGTGGTTGAGAAGCACCCCTTCTTGCAGAAACCCTGTATCCCCCTACACACCAATCCCCCAAAGGCTCTACCTATGGCCCCAGGGATGGGCCTCCTCCGTCCCACCCCCACCTCCACCTTCTCCTCCATCCAAGGCCCCAGCACTCACGGGGAACACAGGATCCAAACTTGTCGGGGAACTCGGAGAGAAGATCATCGTTGGCGCGGTCCTTGGTGGGCCCAAGGATGATGATGGGGCGAGCATAGTGCACTGCAGAGAAAGCCTGGCTTAGGCCGAGCACAGGGTTGGGGGAGCAGCAGGCGCTGGGGCCAAGGCAGGGGCCAGGGCTCACCTTCCATCTGCGTCACTGTCTCGTAGCTCAGAACCGAGTCTTCTCGACCTGGTGGGAGGTGGGGCATCTGCAAGGGGCTCTGAAACAGGGGACCTGGAGCCCTGTCTCTCCCTTGAGGATATCAAAAGCAGCTCAGTGCTTCTCTCACCCACATCTTCCCAAACTGACCCTACCTACCCTGTGATCCAGAGCTGGAGCCCCAGTCCTAGGAAGAAAAAGCAGGCCACGGCGTTAGTTACCAGCTCAGCTCCATGAGCCCTCACGCTTCTACCCAGGCTCACGCCCTCCTCCACCTACCTTGGCCTTTAACCTTGACCACTCTCGTCGCTCAACCCTGTGGGATACATGGAGAGATAGGCGGGTAGGGGAATGCCCAGTGAGGAACCCTGCTGCCCCCACGCTCCAGGCCAGCTGACAGCCCTGGGCACTGTGTTCCTCAATGAGGAGCTGTCCTTCCCAAAGGCTCATGGGAGCCAGGGTCCCCAGGAGGGCCCAGCAGACAAACTGCTAGGAGTTCAGAGGGCAAACGCATCCCCTGTTGGCTGCCCACCCTGGGGGACCTTGGAAACTTCAGTGCCTGTGGCAAGAAGCCTACAGAGCCCAGAAGCCTCACCGCCGTTTGCTGGGGATGAACCCAATGTCGTCGGTCTCACTGTCAGAGTGGACCCGCCGTGCCTGCCACCACTCCTCATCACTAGCATCGATGACATGCAGCACGTCCCCAAAGCGGAAGCTCAGGGCCTGGCTCAGGAAGCCGCAGTCCTTGGTCTTGTCGTAATCAAACAGGGCCCTGGAGGGCAAGTGGCTATTGGTCAGAGCCCAGCTGAAGACTCCAAGAAGGATGCCCCAGTCACCCTTCAGTGACAGAGGTCTGCAGATGGCCCTCCCATGAGTGCAATGGATGCCGAGGAACCCAAAACTGTGTGGGGACCAAACGCTGACTATCACTCATAATCACCACAACTGTTAGCCATCATTCAGTCCACACTGAGTCCAGTTTCCAGAGGGAGGGCTCGAACTCAATCCTCTCAAGAAAGCAGCTTGCAGTACACATGCACGTCATAAAGTCACAGGGGTACAGCCAGGCATGGTGGCTCACGCCTGTAATCCCAGCACTTTGGGAGGCCAAGGCGGGTGGATCACGAGGTCAGGAGATTGAGACCATCCTGGCTAACACAGTGAAACCCCGTCTCTACTAAAAATACACACACACACACAAATTAGCCAGGCGTGGTGGCAGGCACCTGTAGTCCCAGCTACTCAGGAGGCTGAGGCAGGAGAATGGCGTGAACCCGGGAGGCGGAGCTTGCAGTGAGCGGAGAGCACGCCACTGCACTCCAGCCTGGGCGACAGAGCGAGACTCGCATCTCAAAAAAAAAAGTCACAGGGTAACCTTCAATCTGCCCAAATTCATAAGAAAAAGAAAGGTCCCGTGTTTCCAACTAATGATTACCCTTACCAGTATCAAATCTCCATCAGTAAGTCACAACCCCTGGGGTCAGAACCAGAGAAGGAATGAAGATGCGCAGGAAAGCAATGGGCCTGGAGAGGAGGGAGGAGACCCTGGGCCCCCTGGGAGTGTGACAACCACATGATGCTCCCCCTGGGAGCCACCACATAACCCCTGTGGTCACTGGGAGTCAGAACAACGTTGGGGACCAACTGGCCCCAAGCAGGGAGGAAGGGCAGAGCAAGGGCTCAGGTGGGAGCCAGCATCCGGGTGGCCGGTGATGCCATTCAGCAAGAGGGAAACTGCTGGCACAGCAGGACAGAACACAGTTCCACAGCAGGATGGTGAGCTCTGTGTGGGACATGTTGAGTGTGGGATGCCTGTGGGACATCCCAGTGGAGATGGCCAGAAAGCAGATGGCCAGAAGTGCAGGTCTTGACCTCCAGAAAGAGGTCAGCCAGGGCCAACAGCTCCGAGAGACATCTGCAGAGCGGAGTGGCAGACGAGGCCATGCAAGCCACAGGGCCAGACGGGGAGAAAAGTGGGGGGTGACCCGCGGGGGCGGGACGGAGATGTGCTTTGGCAGAAACCTAAGCCACAAAAAGAGTCAATGGAGACGAACCCTAAGAGGGGAGAAAATGCCACTGGAGACACGGGGGCAGGCACCACAGAGCTGCAGCCCCCTTCTCTGGAACTGCCCACAGTACCGCTGGAGAGACGGGGGCAGGCACCACGGAGCTGCAGCCCACCTCTCTGGAACTGCCCACAGGGATGTGAAGGCTGGGGCAACACTCCAAATACCCTAGAGGACCATGCTCCACCAAGCATTAACCTTCGAGAAGCCAAATTGTGCGGTGGCCTGGGAGTCCCGAGGAAGCGCTGGGATGACCAGGGGCTAGAAGGCAACTGGGATACTTGGGGTAGAGGCTATTTTCCCATCGACAGGGAGTATTTCAAACGTTAACCTGTGCAGTGAAGCCCATGAACCCCCGCTGCGCCTCAGGCCTGGGGTGGGGAGTCAGAGCAGGCAGGGTAGAGAGGAGGAGCGGCTGAGGCCCGGGCCAGGCACAGAGTGCCCAGGAACGCAGAGGGGCGGAGGAGCCCAGCCCAGGGAGCCTCTGACCTGATGTAGAAACCCCTTTTGGGGTTGCTCCGCAGGGAGGCAGTCCCTGAGCCCAGGCTGCTGTTCATGAGCTGTTCCCGGAGGTCGTGGATCTTGGCCTCGAATCGGCTGTACTCTGAGGAAGGACAGGGAGGTTCCTGAGCTCTGTCCCCATCCTACTGCCACCCCTGTCCTCCCCTACTGAAGCCATCAGCTGAGGAGGCAGAGTTCTAAGGGCCATTTTAGCTCACAAGACAGGAACTTCTGGCCTGGTACCTTCTGGTTTATACTGAGCGATGATCGTGACCGTCTGACCTGCATTCTTCAGGGCAATGGCGGCCTGCTCGTGGCTGGCATTTCGGAGGTCAACACCGTTGACCTAGAGAGAGGAGGACAGGCTGTGTCACCAGAGACAGAAGCCAGCACTTCTGGGTCCAGGTGGAGCAGGGAGTGGTCCCGCAAGAGGACTCGGCTGCAGCCCACCCAGGCCCCTCCCCAAGAGCTCTGCGCTCTGCCCTGAGGGGAGGGGGTGGTGCAGGTAGGGGCAGGCCTTCCCTCACCGACAGGATCTGGTCCCCCTTCCGCAGCTCCCCACTGAGGTCTGCAGGGCCCCCGGCCAGGATAAAGGAGATGAAGATGCCTTCACCGTCCTCGCCACCCACGATGTTGAAGCCCAGGCCCGTGGAGCCCCGGTGGATCACAATTCGCCTCGGTTCTCGGGGAATGTCTTCCTCCCCGAGCAGGTCCTTGGCCACTGGGGAGTAGCGCCGAGGGGAAGTGGGGGTCATGGCTGTGGGGTAATCGGTGCCCAGGTAGCTGCTGTGACTGATCTCGTTGTCCAGGTGCTGAGAATAAGCTGAGGAAGACACAGGGCAGAGATGAAAGTGCCTGGAGGGAAACAGCATCCGCCACCCAACCTTCTCCCCAGGTGCCAGGAGAGCCAAAGTCAGCTGGAAGGGAAGTTGTTCTCTCAGAGACGCCGGGGTGGGGTGGTAAGGGGATATCGGATCACAGTGACGTCAGGGGTCAGGAATTTAGACGTGACATCACAGGCTGGTTGTCCTAAGGGATAAAGAATTTAAACATTATATGTCCTCAGTATGCCAGGGATGGGGAAGTCAAAGGGAACATTAATATTACGCTTTGGGACTTTTCTTTTGGTTCCTGTGTCACTCAAATCTCTTAATCCATAAAATTCTTCTCCCTCTTTTTCCCCCCAACTCTTTGCCATCCATTTGTTAAGAAAAACTAGGTCATTTCTCTAAAAGAATTTCCCACATTCTATGAGGGAAATTCTTTTTTTTTTTTTTTTTTTTTTTTGAGAAGGAGTCTCAGGCTGGAGTGCAGTGCCGTGATCTCAGCTCACAGAAGCCTCTGCCTCCCAGGTTCGAACGATTCTCATGCCTCAGCCTCCCGAGTAGCTGGAATTACAGGCACGCACCACCACGCCCAGCTAATTTTTGTATTTTTAGTAGAGATGGTGTTTCACCATGTTGGCCAGGTTGGTCTTGAACTTCTGACATCAAATGATCCACCCGCCTATGCCTCCCAAAGTGCTGGCATTACAGGCGTGAGCCACCTTGACCAGCCTATGAGGGAAATTCTTTTTTTTTTTTTTTTTTTTTGAGGCGGAGTCTTGCTCTGTCACCCAGGCTGGAGTGCAGTGGCTCAATCTCGGCTCACTGCAAGCTCCACCTCCTGGGTTCACGCCATTCTCCTGCCTCAGTCTCCAGAGTAGCTGGGACTACAGGCACCCACCACCACTCCCGGTTAATTTTTTTGTATTTTTAGTAGAGACGGGGTTTCACCGTGTTAGTCAGGATGGTCTTGATCTCCCGACCTCGTGATCCACCCGCCTGTGCCTCCCAAAGTGCTGGGATTACAGGCGTGAGCCACCACACCTGGCCCTATGAGGGAAATTCTAACAGGGAAATTACTGCTTACCCTCCTGTGGTTTGTTTAGCCTATGCCTCTGCCCCTGTATCTCCTGTAAACTGGCAGTTCATGCTGGAGGCTTGATCAGTTTCAAGTTCAATTCAGAGGTTTTTTTAGTAAGTCCTGTATACTTCATAGGTAGCACTATGTTCTTCCTACGGCATCACCACAGGATACAATGTCTGGTTGTCTTTCTGTCAGGTAAGATTAATGGTAGGTTCAGGGTCGTCAGCCCTGTCCATCCATTATATGGCGCCCCATCAGCCTTTCAGGTGAGTTTTAGCCACACTGACAATCACCGCCTGGTTCTGATATGTATCAGGGACTGCAAAATGGTGATATTCTACTTCTTTCTTTCTTTGGAGTGGGGAACATTTATTAGTGGGAATTCTTCTTTAAAAAAGAAAAATCTTAGCCAGGCATAGTGGCTCACGCCTGTAATCCCAGCACTGTGGAGGCCAAGGCAGGCAGATTACTTGAGGTTAGGAGTAACCTGGCTAACATAGTGAAATCCCGTCTCTACCAAAAATACAAAAATCGGCTGGGCGTGGTGGCTCATGTCTATAATCCCAGGTACTCGGGAGGCCGAGGCAGGAGAATTGCTTGAACTCAGGAGGCGGAGGTTGTAATGAGCCAAGATTGTGCCACTGCACTCCAGCCTGGGTGACAGAACGAGACTCTCTCTCAAAAAAAAAAAAAAAAAAAAAAAAAATCCTCCAGCTTGGATAACATGGTGAAACCCTATCTCTACAAAAGACAAAAGTTAAACGTTACCTGAGCATGATGGCACTCGCCTGTAATCCCAGCTACTCGGGAGGCTGAGGTGGGAGGATCGCTTGAGCCCAGGAGGCGGAAGTTGCAGTGAGCCAAGATCATACCACTGCACTCCAGCCTGCTGGGTGACAAAGCAAGACCTGCCTCCAACGACAACAAAAAAAAACCAGCCCTGTGTCAACCTATTGGTTACTCTCTGAGGTAGTCTGCACACTAAAGGGAGGATAAATGCATGCCTCTCTCTGCATGCCTCTCTCCCTTTATTCACCAATTTCAGAATGAATGAGATTGCCTAGCATCCTCCAAAAAAAATTTTTTTTTTGGGGGGACGCAGTTGGTGCAATCTCGGCTCACTGCAACCTCTGCCTCCCAGGTTCAAGCGATTCTCCTGCCTCAACTTCCCGAGCAGCTGGGATTACAGGTGCCCGCCACCACGCCCGGGTAATTTTTTGTGGTTTTAGTAGAGATGGGGTTTTGCCATGTTGGGCGGGCTGGTCTCGAACTCCTGACCTCAGGTGATCCGCCCGCCTCGACTTCCCAAAGTGTTGAGATTACAGGCGTGAGCCACCACACCCGGCCAAAATATTTTTAAGTATTATTATTACCTTAAAGGTTTTAATATATTTAATGAGTTTTCACTGGCCAGTAGAAGCCTCTTCGATTTGGATCCTGTGTCTTTGCTGAGAACCTATTAGTCTTGGATACCTTCCTTGCTCTCTAGTATGAAAGAAGTTAGCAGCTCATCTTATACATTTATTGCCAAAGATTTTAAATTGACCCTTCTTCCGACGCTCCCAGGTTCCTTTTGGTAGGTTATGGTATTTAGGAACAGTACCATGTGATTTTAATACGGTTTTACAGTATTATTTCATATTTTGTACGGGCTGCCACACCTCATTATTCTTTTCCAAAATGTTTTAGCTTTTCCCCCACACAAATTTTTCCAGTCGAATTTTAGCATCAACCTTCCAAGTTCCCAGCAGGGAAACAACATTAAAATTCTGATTAGGATTGAAGGGAATGTAGAGATTAATTTGGAGCCGGTTGAGATCTTTAGCATATTAAGTTTTTCCATCCAGAAACACAGTGTGACTCTTCACCCCTTCCAGTCTTGTTTTACGTCTTTCAGTAAAGTCTTGTCATTTTCTTCACACAAATCTTACATTTCTTGTCAAGTTTCTATTTCTAATAATTTTATAGAATTTTTTTCTATGGCAAAAGGGGACTTTTTATTCACTACATCTTCTTATTGCTGGGAAGTTACTAATTCCTGTTATTTATCTCACAAATAGCCACATTCCTTTTTTTTTTTTTTTTGAGAGAGAGTTTTGCTCTTGTTGCCTAGGCTGGAGTGCAATGGCACGATCTCAGCTCACCGTAACCTCCGGCTCCCAGGTTCAAGCAATTCTCCTGCCTCAGCCTCCTGAGTAGCTGGGATTACAGGCATGCGCCACCATGTCTGGCTAATTTTGTATTTTTAGTAGAGACAGGGCTTCTCCATTTTGGTCAGGCTGGTCTCGAACTCCCGACCTCAGGCGATCCACCCGTCTCGGCCTCCCAAAGTGCTGAGATTACAGACGTGAGCCACCGCGCCTGGCCTGTTTTGGTTTTTTTTTTTTTTTTTTGAGATGTAGTCTCACTCTGTTGCCCAGGCTAGAGTGCAGTGGTGCCATCTCAGCTCACAGCAACCTCCACCTCCCGGGTTCAAGCAATTCTCTGCCTCAGTCTCCCGAGTAGCTGGGATTACAGGCATGTGCACCACACCTGGCTAATTTTTGTATTTTTAGTAGAGACGGGGTTTCACCATGTTGGCCAGGCTGGTCTTGAACTCCTGACCTCGTGACCCACCAGCCTTGGCCTCCCAAAGTGCTGGGATTACAGGAGTGAGACACCGCACCTGGTCTTTTTTTTTTCTTTTCTTTTTGAGATGGAGTCTCACTCTGTCACCCAGGCTGGACTGCGGTTGCACGATCTTGGCTCACCACAACCTCTGCCTCCCAGGGTCAGGTGATTCTCCTGTCTCAGCCTCAGGATTAGCTGGTATTACAGGCGCCCGCCACCACACCCAGCTAATTTTTTTTGTAGTTTTAATAGAGACAGGGTTTCTCCATGTTGGCCAAGCTGTTCTCAAACTCCCGACCTCAGGTGATCCACCCGCCTCAGCCTCCCAAAGTGCTGACATTACAGGACTGAGCCACCACGCCCAGCCAACAAATAGCCACATTTTAACTTCCCATATGTATTCAGTTAATTCACTTACATTTTGATCTAGATGCACAGTAGTATAATTTACAAATAAAGATAACTTTTTTTTTCCCTTCCAAATGTAACTGTTCTTCTTGTCTTGTTACACTGTCTGAAATCTCTAAAGTAGCGATTCTCAACTACCATAATTTCGCTGGGGCAATTCTGTCACAACATTTTTTATTGTTATGACTGAGGCGGAGGAGTACCACTGTCATATGATAGACAGAGACCAGGAATGCTGCTTAATATCCCACAAGGCACAGAACAACCCCCCACAATGAATAGTTATTGGGTCCAAAAATGCCAGGAGTAACATTGAGAAACCCTGCTCTATAGCAATGAAGGATAACAGCAGTGGGAAGAGGCATCCTTGCCTTCTTCGTAAGTTCACGGAGGCTGGGCACGGTGGCTCACGCCTGTAATCTCAGCACTTTGGGAGGCCGAGGAGGGCACATCACCTGAGGTCAGGCATTGGAGACCAGTCTGGCCAACATGGTGAAACCCTGTCTCCACTAAAAATACAAAAATTAGTTTGGCCCACCGGGCACGGTGGCTCACGCCTGTAATCCCAGCACTTTGGGAGGCCAAGGCTGGTGGGCCACGAGGTCAGGAGATCAAAACCACCCTGGCTAACATGGTGAAGCCCTGTCTCTACTAAAAATACAAAAAATTAGCCAGGCGTGGTGCCGGGCACCTGTAGTCCCAGCTACTTGGGAGGCTGTGGCAGGAGAATGGCATGAACCCAGGAGGCAGAGCTTGCAGTGAGCCAAGATTGCGCCACTGCACTCCAGCCTGGGCGACAGAGCAAGACTCTGTCTGGAAAAAAAAAAAAAAAAAAAAAAAAAACCATACATATATACATACACACACACAAAATTAGCTGGGGTGGTGGCACATGCCTGTAATCCCAGCTACTCGGGAGGCTGAGGCAGGAGAATCGCTTGAACCTGGGAGACGGAGGTTGCAGTGAGCCAAGATCGCACCATTGCACTCCAGCCTGGGCAACAAAAGCGAAACTCCGTCTCAAAAAAAAAAAAAAAAAAAAAATTAAAAAAAAAAAGAAATCAAGTCTAGGCC